>NC_092209.1:23033024-23074707 GCF_043381705.1 Parasteatoda tepidariorum | reverse complement strand
TATTTTGCACAAAATTATGAAGATACAAATAAAAATATAATATTTTTCGGTAATAAATTATTTTGCAGAATCTTATGATCTAATATATTACTTTTTTGCGATTTTTGGATTCAACGAAATCTTGTATTATGCTGTCGAATTCCAAACTACGCAAAATATCGTATTGAATAGACATAAGTGCGAGCGATGCCAAACGATCTTGATTCATTGTTGAACGCAAATAATTGTTATCAATTTTATCCTGGAGAAAGATCTTTCTCCTTCTGCATTTTAATCCAAGACTCGACAAATATATTCTTAATGCAATATGAACGTTAGGAAAAGTATTCACTAGTTTATCTTTAACATAGTTATCGATCGAACTAATCATAATGGTATTATCAATATCGGCAGTATGTCGGTATTGCAGATAAAGTTCGATAAACAAATTTGTAAATTAAAATCCATATTAATAAAAATGTAAAAAAAAATATGCATGATAATTTTAGCATATATTTTGAAAAGAGGGGATGGTGGGAAGGGCCCAAAAACGGGTATGCCTAGGGCCCACGAAAGGTATAATCCGGCTCTGTGCCTAGGGCCTACGAATGGTATAATCCGGCTCTGGGTAGTAGGTACCCTTATTACATTAAGACGGAATACTAATATGCTCGTTATAAACCATTCATATAAAACACTTTATTAAAAATATTCTATTTTCTGAAACGGTAGTTTCAAAATTTTGAACTAATTTATTGAATATTATTTATTTTTCAACATCTCTCAAGTAAAAGGAAACTGAATATTTTGTTTTATATATCTAACAATTACATTCCTTAAAATGATTTAATAAGTTAAATGTCTTAAAATTCAAAGATTTTTGAAACGTATTCACAAAAAAAATAATAAATAATTATTTAAAAATATATTTTGCATAGATATTTGGATAAAAAAAAATTATCTCAAGAAGTACTTTTTATAATTAATTACTATCATAACTTCTAGAAAAAAAAGTTTTTCGAAGTACACCGATGAAATAGACTATTTTGTTTTTTGATTATTAGAAATACCAAATTTTTTCGCTTTGGGAGAAAAATAAATTCTATTAATATCGAAATTAAAGTTATTTTTAGCTAAGTTCTTTTTTCTTCATTTTTTGTAATTTAAAAAATATTTAAAATATTATTAGAAATCAAACATTATTATCTCGTGGTGATACTTCTGAAAAACGAGCGTAAATATTCTAATTTAATTCCACATGTTTCACTCTTGAAATCGCTACCAATTTATTAGAATTTGGTAGAAAAAGGAGCAGTTGTTATTTCTTGTTTACTATTGAAACTGGATTCCGAGAATAATTTTCCTTTAAATCTGAACAAGTTGATTTGTAAGTCATAGTGTTATTGAATAATTTAAAAGATAATGAATAAATAAATTTTCTACCACCTTTTACATTTCAGTCGCTTGTGGCGTCTATTTATATGTTGTATAAGGAACACGACTTCAGTTTGTTTATCGGTTCCTATAAATTAATAATATTTGTTTGTAATGGAAAAAATTCTTCTAGAATATTTTTTCCATTACAAACAAACGTAATGTATTGCATCATAAACGTAAATGTATTATCTCCTTCTTCCTATAACTTTCTACGCAGTAGAGAGATGGGAACTCTTAGTAGTTACTGAAATTAAATTTCAAAAAAATTCTGCATTAAAATATATTATTAAATTGCATGAAAACTGTATCTTGTAGAGTGAAACTGATATCGAATTTGAAAACAGCGACGAATAAATATCCATAATAACATACAAAAACCTGATGCATTAGAAAATATAAGAAAAAATTGTGTAATTTATTATAATGTTAATAAAGGCACCTTTTGTTTATTTGGAAATACTTGTTTTTTTCACAAACAGAACTTTCAAACAGATGTAATTATATTTTGTGTTTGAAATTGAACCACTTTTTAATTGCTGAGTAGCCTATTTAAGAGCGATACGAGCACAGAAGGAATTTTTAGATCTAAAAGAAGAATACTTATCTACCTTTCTTTTGAACTTGCTGGAAATCTTTTTTAATATTAATTACAATTACAACTAACGGAGAAAAAAAACTTTTTCGAAGTATTTCAATGAAATAGACAACATTTATGAACTTTTCTCTTTTCTTTCTCAGTATCCACCAGCCAAATATATTGCTAGCACCTTTGATAAACGCTGACAATTTAAAAAAAATACAATATATATATTCCAAATTTAAAAAGGTTAATTAAATATAACGGTAGTTTCAAAATTTTGAACTACTTCTGTGAGTATTATTTATTTCTCAACATCTCTCAAATAAAAGGAAGCTGTATATTTTATTTTATTTAAAATTACATTTCTTGAAATGTTTTAATAATGTATAAAACTTGAATTCCAAATTTTTAAAACGTTTTCACAAAAATAAATTATAAATTATTATTTAATGCTATTTTTTGCCTAAATACTTGGATAAAAGAATTTTATAACTGTGTACAAAATTAAGAGAACTAAACTTATATGTTTTTAAAAAAGCTATGCATATCCAGGTTTGCCACGGGTCACTAAAACTGCCAAAAGTGGTGACGATTAAAAATTAGAATTTTAATAAAAGATATTAAATTGTGCATTTTTATTTAGATTATAGATTACATGTGGCACATTTTATTTAGATTGCCAGAGATGCAAATTTTTTTCGCTTTGCAAAAAAATATTTTCTTGTAATATCGAAATTAAAGTTATATTTAGTTTATTTTTCTCTCTTCATTTTTTGTAATTACATTTATTGGAAATATCATAAGAAATTATCACGTGGTTACGTTTTGAAAAGTTGGGCGTAATTATCCTAATTATGTAAGGTTTACTCTTCAATTTGCTGCCAAATTATAAAAAATTTTGCAGAAAGCAGAGCAGTTTTTCATTTCTGGTTTATTATTGAAAGTGAATTCCGCAAATGATTTTCTTTTAAATTTGAACAACGTGAAATGTAAGTCATAGTAGAGTTGAACAATTAAAGAGTAATAAATAAATAAAAATGAAAAAATTTCTACCACTTTTTACATTTTTAGTCGCCTGTGGTGACCTGCATATCTTGCGTAAGGAACACTATTTTACGTTAATTAGTTTTTATGAATTCTATAATAATATTTGTTTGCACTGGGAAAAAACATAATAGATTATTTTTTTCATTACAGATACACTTCATAACACTTCGCATCATGAACTCAAATGAATAATTAATTTTTTTTCTTTCCATTTACTGCGTAGAAGGGAGATTGGAACTTTTAATATTTCTTCACATTCAATTCAATTTAAAAAAATCCTGGTTAGATATTTTTTAATAAATTGCATGAAAACTGTAGCTTGTAGAGTAATATTAATTGCGTATTTGAAATCAGAAACGCAATAATATCCAAAAATTTCTTTCAGAAAATTAATACATCACTTTTTCTGATCCCAGAATAAGTACTTTTAAGTACTAATTACGACACACTAAACTCAAAAAAAACAAAAATTACACATTTTCCTAAGTTGTAGTAGACAAAATTAAGAAATATTTAATCTTTTTGATATTAGTACCCACCAGCCACCAGCTAGCGGATTCTTTCAATACAAGTTTTTACTCATTTAGATTATAGCTTTTTACTACAAACCCATACCTGCCAACTCTTCTGGATTTTCCGGAAGATTTTTTTTTCATATTTAAAGTGGTAGTAAGTATATACTATTTTTTCTTTTATAAACTTAATTTTTAGATGATTTTGGTCACCACTATTCTTACAAAAATTAAACACCCATATTAATATGCGTTACTATCGTTAAATATAACGTATTTGTGTGCTTAAAATTGAAGTTTTAATTCCATTTTAATACCACTGGGAAAAATGATAATGGAAAGGATTAAAAGTTGACAGGTAGGTAAACGTTTAAAACAAATTAAAAATATATTTTATTTTCTGAAACGGTAGCTTATAAAATCTGAAATACTTCATTCATGTGTCACTTAAAGGGAATGCTGCTGTCAATGAGGCTGAACAAAAATGAGCTCTCCAGAGTGTGCGAAATTTATGTCCTCCAATTCGGTTGATTTTGCTTTTTCTTCTTTAAAAAAAAATCTAGCAAATCCTTCGAATTAAACATTTCGAAAGTCATTCGCAAATCTTTCGAATTAAGCATTTCGGTAGCAAATCCCACCATAGCTCTGGAAGCGTCGTTGCACTTCATTTATGAAACTTGTGCTTTTTTTAAATAATAAGAACTTAGCCGAATCCGTAATGTGCACAGAAAACTGCATACAAACGTGTTACGGAAAAAATAAACGAAAGATAGATGGATTTTAATTTTAAAAAAAGATAAAATATTTTCTGATAAATTACCAAACCCATAGAAATAAGAAATGAAATATTTATAAAACCAGTTTTTTTCTCTGTGAAAGAAATATGTAATAAGATTTGTTGTTCAAATTCAGAGATGAGAACTTCCTCCGGACTGCAAATACATATTTTAAAGTGGTCGTTTATCAATTGTGATTCTTGGTTTAATAAATTCAATTTAGTGGATTTTTATCCACCACTGTTTCTAAATAATTCGTAGGCTTATATAATTCACCACTTTATAGTGCTTACATCCTGTTATACATTTTGAAAAGCAAGCAAAATTAGTCAAATACTTGCAAAATTTACTTCGTAGTTAATAACCGTTTTTTTAATTATTCTAGCGTGTCCGGAGCAGTTGGCAACTCTGCAAACTGTATGGTATTTGAAAAGTTATTGAATGAATAATGTTTAAAAAATTTCTGTGCTTTGCGATTTTCAAATAATTTCAGCTCCTCTTTGAAGGCAGGCCTGAAAGCAGGACGGAAAAGAGAAAATACTGGTAGAAGAATTATTTCAATATTAGATAATATTCGGGAGGAGTTAATCTATTCTCAACAATAACAATTCACTGTAAGGAAATCTTTCACTGTAACTGTAACTATTAAATTTTTTCAGAGTACCTAGCCTGAAAAGGCTATCTGCTCTTTTATCTCGGTTGAAAGGGAGGAGGAAGGGAAGGGGAAGCGTCATATAATCGTATGATTAAGAAATCGCATAGTACATGAGTTAACAAAATTGATCTCTGGGTTATATAATATAAATTGCAAAGTATATTTCACTGCGAAGAAGCAATTCAATATAAAAATTTCATCCGTTAAAAACAATTGGTAGTTATGGATTTTTATTATTTTCGGAAAAAAACTAAGAAATGAAATTTGTTTGTTACCAGTTTTTACTCTTTTCCGTCTCGATATATATGGGCTTTCAGCTCTGTTTGAAGGCCAATACTATATCAAGAAAGGAAGAATAATCTAAATATTAGCCAATGGTATCCATTGAAAACTGACAAAGATAGAAGAAAAATATCTTCATAATGAATAAATAATACATCAGAATTGAAGAAAGATAAACAAATGGGATAAATATGATGAAAGATCTACCAGATGTATCTTTCGATCGTTATTATTGAGAAAGAGAAGTAAACAAGAAAATGGTCAGATCAGTTGATACTTATCAAAAATATGGAGTTTGTGGAGGTAAAGTTCTTGATTAAAATATAAATTGGACTCATTGAGAGACTAAGAAGCCTCAAAAGTAAAAAATTGAAAACTCATGTGATGTAAGCCAATTTGATAGAAACTTTAAGGGATATTTTTAATTGCTAGTTTCTTTTCACATTTAAAAGAAATATATGTATAGAGAAAATATCAAGCAATTATTAAAATTCTTGACTATTTTTAGCCGCATGAGTAAAAGTGAAAACGGTTACACTTCTATTTCATTTGTAGTTATTCTTTTACTTTTCAGATTTAAATGAAGAAAACTTGTAAACCTTTTTTCTGAACTCGCAAGGAGTCGTTTTTATTATTCATTACTATCACTACTTAAAGAAAAAATAACTTATTTGAAGCATATCAATGAAATTAACTTTATTCATGAATCTTTCTCGTCATCCACCAGCCAAATTTATTGGTAGTAGATAAGCTTATTTAGTTAAGTCAGCATTATGATTTCACATGTCACATCACTAATTTAAAATTATTCATTAAAAATATTATATTTTCTGAAACGGTAGTTTCAAAATTTCGAACAACTTTAATTAATATTATTTATTTTTCATTATCTCTCAAATAAAAGGAAACTGAATATTTTATTTTATATATTTAAAATATACATTCCTTAAAATGATTTAATAAGTTATATGCGTTAAAATTCAAATATTCACAAAAATAAAATTAAATAATTATTTAGAGCTATTTTTTGTATAGGTAGTTGAATGTAAGAATTTTATAACTGTGAACAAAATGTTTCGATAAGCTTGAAAATTTCTCGAGCTATTGCGAAAGACGCAAAAAGTAAAATCAAAATTAAGAGAACTAAACTTTTGATCATTCGCCTGTCCAAACTTTTGGAACCATTTCGACAGAATTCGAATTTGTTAATAAAAAAAAAATAAATAAATAAATAAAATAAACTATTAAAAAAATGTGTTATATGAGTGATTTTGTTTATTAAAATAGTGTCTTCTGCACTAATTAACTAGAGTAAATAATTAATGCAATTAACTAATGAATATTTAAGCTGCATCCCCTGAATTAATAAAATCTGTTCTTAGACCTAATTCCGATCATTAGTTCATATACTACTCAGAGTTTTAATTGTTCTGCAACGACAACGAGATACAAGCAAGATAGAGTTAAAACTAAAGACTTTAAGCAATAAATACTAATTATAAACCTGTAATAAGTCATTCTTTATTAATAGATTTCATTTTTTTTAATATATTAAAGTATGCATATCCTGATTTGCCACGGGTGAGTAAAGTTGCAAAAAGAGGTGACAACTAAAATTTAGAGTTTTAGTAAAAGATATCAAAATTTGTCAATTTTTATAGCATATTTTTTTAGATTATTGGAAATGCCAAATTTCATCGCTTTGTCGAAAAAAAAAATTTATTCTAGGAATATCGAAATTAAAGTTATTTTTAGCTTAGTTTTTTTTTCTTCACTTTTTTGCAATTTATAAAATATTTCAAGAAATACAACATTATTATTGTTATCTCGTGGTGACA
Organism: Parasteatoda tepidariorum; assembly: GCF_043381705.1. Lineage (NCBI taxonomy): Eukaryota > Metazoa > Arthropoda > Arachnida > Araneae > Theridiidae > Parasteatoda > Parasteatoda tepidariorum. Next base: position 23,067,601 of record NC_092209.1, on the reverse strand, counting down.
CTATTAAAGAGAGAGCGTAATTATTCGAATTCCGCATGTTTCAGTCTTCAAATCTTTACCAATTTATTAGAATTTAGCAGAAAGCGGAGCAGTTGTTATTTCTAATTTACTATTGAAAGTGGATTCCCAAAATTATTTTCCTCTAAATATGAGCAAATTGATATGTAAGTCATAGTGTTATTGAATAATTAAAAAGATAATGAATAAATAGATTTTCCAACACTTTTTACATTTTAGACGCCTGTGGCATCTTTTGATATGTTGTATAAGAAACACGACTTCAGGGTGTTAAATGGTTCCGATGAATATTAATAATATTTGTTTGTAATGGAAAAATTCATATAGATTATATTTTCCATTATAAATAAACGTAAAGTATTGCATCATAAACGTTAATGTATTATCTCCGTCTTCCTTTACTTTCTACGTAGTAGAGGGGTGGGAGCTCTTAGTAGTCACTCAAACTAAATTTTAAAATAATTCTGCTCAGAAATACATTATTAAATTGCATAAAAACTGTATCTTGCAGAGTGAAACCGATATCGAATTTGAAAACGAGGAAATATCCATAATAAAGTTCAAAAACTTAATGCATTAGAAAATATGAGAAAATTTTTTATAATTTATTATAATGTGAATAAAGGCATCTTTTGTTTATTTGAAAATACTTGTTTTTTTTCACGCACGGAACTTTCAGACAGACGTAATTATATTTTGTTATTAAAATTGAACCACTTTTTAATTGCTGAGTAGCCTATTCAAGAGCGATACAAGAATAAAATAATTGCAGATCTAAAAGTGAAATACTTATCAACCTTTCTTCTAAACTCACAAGAAGTCCTTTTTATTATTAATTACTATCACACCTTTAGGCAAAAAAGAAGTACATCAATGAAATAGACTATTTTTACGAATTTAATCTTTTTCTTTTCCAGTATTCACCAGCTAATTTAAATGCAAGAAGATATGTTTAATAAATAGTGTTGTGAGTGTCGATTATTCACAATATCAAAAAACTTTAAATATTCATTAAATATATTTTAATTCTAAAACGGTAGCTTCAAATTTTGATCATCGGTAGGCAAAATTATTTATTTCTCAAGTAAAATCGGAGCAGTACTCAGCGAGTCGGTGTAAAATTCTCAAAAGTTGACCGGTTCGTAGAGTGAGAGAAGATGTTGAAGCACTGCTTTTGGTGTTTGAATGTTATATTTTAATATAATTCATATAATCATGCTGTTATTAATTGTTATGGGATAAATATGGTGAAAATTGATAAGACATAGAGCTGAAACTAGGTATCGGTCACCTCCATACTAAGAAATTGCTTGCTATCTTACCAGTGCTGCCAACTTTCTACCCTTTTTTGTGGTAAAACTTATTCGTGAGGTAGCTATGTCTTAATTTTAGCGTAGAATTTTTTTTCCATTTAAACTTATTTTTCATACCACTAGATTTAAAGATACGTAATATGAAACGCTACTTATTTCCAGCTCGATCGTGATTAGGCTTGTGTGGTGTTGGCAAAATTAAAAAAAATTCTGAACACTTTGGTATTTTTAAAGACTATCCTGCGTTAAATATTTAGCGAAAAGCGTGGTAGTTGATAAGCTTGCATTTCATATAATCTTCAGGAGTAATTCTGATTTAAAAAAAATTAGTTTTAGAGTGGTGATTATAATTGTTTATTCTGAAATGTCTTCGAAGTTAAAAAGATTCATTATCACCGACTACTACAGAGATGCCAACTGCTCCGGACAAGCCAAAATAATTAATAAAACGGTAAATAACTAGAAAGTAAATTTTGCAAATATTTGACTATTATTGCTTGCTTTTTAAAAGGTTAACTACAAAGCGGTGAATTATATAAGCCTACGAATTATTTGGAAATAGTGGTGGATAAAAGTCTACTAAATTGAATTTATTAAACCAAGAATCACAACTGATAAACTACCACTTCAAAATATATATTTGCTGTCCGGAGCAAGTTGGCATCTCTGCTACTTCGTTTATTGCAAGAGGTTTTACAGTGTGGAAAACATGTCAGATTGATGGCTTTCGGAATATTTTTGTCAACATTTTAATAGCCTCACCACAGTAAACTGATTTCAAAGGAACAATTAAAAAATTATGTTATGTCCAGGAAATTAATTTCGAGTATTTTAGAGGTTGCTCAACCATGAGAGTTTCCACTGCTTCGATGATAATTTGATCTATACTGAAGAATGCCAACTACTACGCGTTTTGCAAATTATTTTATACAGTATTAGACAATTGAAAACCAAAGCTGTCAGAATCTTTGATAATTTTGCCAATATTACAAGAAACTTACCATGAGAGATCTGGAATAAAGTGGCATATGAAATCTAAAATCGTTTATATGTAATGGTGTGGAAAATACGTTTANTTAAACTTATTTTTCATGCCACTAGATTTAAAGATACGTAATATGAAACGCTACTTATTTCCAGCTCGATCGTGATTAGGCTTGTGTGGTGTTGGCAAAATTATAAAAAATTCCGAACACTTTTGTATTTTTAAAGTCTATCCTGCGTAAAATATTTAGCGAAAAGCGTGGTAGTTGATAAGCTTGCATTCCATTTTTTCTTAAGGAGTAATTATAATAAAAAAAAATTAGTTTTAGAGTGGTGATTATAAATGTTTATTCTGAAATGACTTCGAAGTTTAAAAGATTCATGATCACCGGCTACTACATTTATTGCATGAGATTTTACAGTGTGGAAAACATGTCAGATTGATTGGCGTTCAGAATATTTTTGTCAACATTTTAATAGCATCACCACAATAAATTAATTTCAAAGGAACAAATAAAAAATTATGTTATGTCCAGGAAGATAATTTCGAGTATTTCAGAGGTTGCTCAACCATGAGAGTTTCCACTGCTTCGATGATAATTTGACCTATACTGAAGAATGCCATCTACTACGCGTTTTGCAAATTACTTTATACAGTATCAGACATTTGAAAACCAAAGCTGTCAGAATCTTTGATAATTTTGCCAATATTACAAAAAATTTACCATGAGAGATCTGGAATAAAGTGGCATATGAAATCTAAAATCATTTATATATAATGGTGTGGAAAATACGTTTAAAAGAAGAATACATGAAAACATAAACTTAGCTACCACTAGAATAAATTTATACAGAATATCGAGAAAGATGGCAACCCTATGTACTTTAACCCCTTGGGGACGGGTGATTCAGAAAAGCATTCGTACAAAATCAGAATCAAGTTGTAATTAAATAAAAAGCGGTAACTTAAATGTAGTCGTTGCTAATTTGACAGACTTACTTTGCTTTTTCTTTAATTATTGTTAGTTTAATCATATATATAATCAATGTTAGTTCAAAGTATAACTAAATAGTTTTATTTTGAACAAAGTAATGGTGAATTAAATAAATCAAACAATTATAACTCCGCCCACAAATAAACTGCTAAAGAATTACTTTGATTACCAGTTTTATCTTCTTATCCTGATTGATACAGTTTCATGCTGTCACGTATTTGTGACAGTCGGCTCGAAAGGGTTAAAAAATATTTGAGAGAGATCTGAATGACCTGTATTTACTTAATAAGTCTTGGAAAATTTTGTACTGTTAAGTATACTAATTTTTTCATCATCATAGACTTCAACTACCACTGATTCTCCGTAGTAGACAAATTATTTGTTTCAGCGGAAGTGAACTGAAGCAGAATTTTTGAAGCGAAATGTTTAAAAAAAAATTAAAACTTAAGATTCTAAGCATTCATATACACAATTTTATATGTATCTGGTTCGTATCTAGTTTGCATAAAAATCTTTTAATTCTAATTTTTAAAAATAAGTGCATAAACATTGCTATCATTAGGAAAAATTGTTTTCCTACACTACGGAGAACCGTTAGCAGAAGGAATATTCGCATCATTTTAAAAATATAATCTCAAAAGGTAAATTGCAAAATTTGAACAATATCGGTCGAATGGTTTTTGAGTTATAAGATTAGCGAATAAAATCGTCGTATATTTAAAAAATACAAATAATTGTCGCGCCTATACATTTTATTAAGAACTAGTCAATCAATTTTATTTTCAGTTTTGTGCTGTGTTACATTTCTTTAAATGATTTTGTTGCTTAAAATATTGTCTGCTGCACTTATTAATTAGTGCATTTAATTAATTCAAATTTAAGTTTTGGCCATAGAATCATTAAGATTGGTTCAGATGTCATTTCTAATTTACCATAGAAAGTGGATTCCGAGAATGATTTTCCGTAAAATATAAACAAGTTGTAAGTCATAGTGTTTATTGAATAATTAAAGTGATAATAAATAAATAAAATTTCTACTCCTTTTTACATTTTAGTTGCATGTGGCGTTGTTTCAGGATATCTTGCGTAAGGAACACGACTTCTGTGAGAGAAATGGTTTACATGAATTAATAATATTTCTTTCCAATGTTAAAAAGTCATATCGATTATTTTTCCATTATAAACAAATGTAACGTAATCGTATCATAAACATAAACTCATTATCCCCTTCTTCCTACCACTGTCGACGTAGTCGAGAGGTGGGAACTCTAAGTAGTCACTCAAGTTAAATTTAAAAAAAATTCTGCATAGAAATTAAATTTTAGAAAAAAATTTGCATAGAAATGCACTATTTAATTGCATAAAAACTTTAGCTTGTAGAGTGAAACCGATATCGAATTTAAAAACGGTGACGAATAAATATCCATAATAACGTTCAAAAATCTAGTGCATTAGAAAATATTAAAATTCATTATATTGTGATTAGAGATTTCTTTTGCTTATTTAAAAATGATGCGTGATTTTTCTCGCGCAAAACTTTCATAAAGACATAATTATATATTGTTGTCCTTATAATTGAGCCACTTCTTAATTGCTGAGAAGCCTATTCGTGAAAGATGCAAGAACAAAAAAATTATCAGATCTAAAGGAAGAATACTTGTAAACATATTTTTCTGAACTCGCGAGGAGTCCTCTTTATTATTCATTACTATCACAACTTAAAGAAAAATTAACTTAGTTGCAGCATATCAATGAAATTAACGTTACTCCTGATTTTTTCTTTCTCAGCATCCACCAGCCAAATTTATTGGCAGTAGACACGCTTATTAAACTATGACAAAGAACTCTACTTCCACAGAGTCATCTCAATTTTTAAAAGACTTTATTAAAAATATTCTATTTTCTGAAACGGTAGTTTCAAAATTTTGAACTAATTTATTGAATATTATTTATTTTTCAACATCTCTCAAGTAAAAGGAAACTGAATATTTTGTTTTATATATCTAACAATTACATTCCTTAAAATGATTTAATAATTTCTATGTCTTGAAAATTTAAATATTTTTAAAACGTTTTCACAAAAATGAAAATAACAATTATTTAAAGCTATTTTTTACATAGATACTTGGATAAAAGAATTTTGTAATTGTGTACAAAATGTTTCAATGAGCTTTAAAATTCGTCGAGATATTGCGAAAGACGCAAGACGTATATTCAAAATTAAAAGAACTAAACTTCTGATAGCTCGCCTGTTCTAACTATTGGAACCAATTCGACAAAATTCAAATTTGTTGAAAAATTTTTTTTTTAAAAAGTGAGCGATTATATGAATGATTTTGTTTATTAAAATACTGTCGGCTGCACTAATTAACTGGTGCAAGTGTTTAATGCACTTAACTAATGAATATTAAAGCTTTGGCCCCTGAATCATTAAAATCTGTTCTTAGGCCTAATTCCGATCACTAGTCCATATGCTATTTAGAGTTTTTATTTTTTTGTAACGACAATGATATACAAACAAGATATAATTAAAGTTAAGCACTTTACGCAATAAATGCTAATTATAAGACTGTAATAAATCATTATTTATTACTAAATTTGATTTTTTTTATATAGAACTATGCATATCCAGGTTTGCCACGGGAGAATAAAATTGCAAAAAGTTATGACGATTAAAATTTAGAAATTTTATAAAACATATTAAAAAATGTAAATTTTNTATTACTAAATTTGATTTTTTTTATATAGAACTATGCATATCCAGGTTTGCCACGGGAGAATAAAATTGCAAAAAGTTATGACGATTAAAATTTAGAAATTTTATAAAACATATTAAAAAATGCAAATTTTTTATGGCATATTTTTTTAGATTATTAGAAATACTAAATTTCATCACTTTGTTAAAAAAAAAAAAAAAATCTAGTAATATCGAAATTAAAGTTATTTTTAGCTTAGCTTTTTTTTCAATTTTTGTAATTTAAGAAAATATTTAAAATGTAAGAAATACAACATTATTATTGTTACCACGTGGTGACACTATTAAAGAGAGAGCGTAATTATTTCAATTCCACATGTTTCACTCTTCAAATCGCTACCAATTTATTAGAATTTGGCAGAAAGTGGAGCAGTTGTTATTTCTAGTTCACTATTGAAAGTGGATTCTGAGAATGATTTTCCTTTAAATATGAATAAGTTGATATGTAAGTCATAGTGTTAATAAATATTAAAAAGATCTAGCACTTCTTAAATTTTCTTGAAAATTTTCTAGCACTTCTTACATTTTAGTCGCTTGTGGCGTCTATGTATATGTTGTATGAGGGACACGAATTCTGAGTGTTAAATNTTATATAGAACCATGCATATCCAGGTTTGCCACGGGAGAATAAAATTGCAAAAAGTGATGACGATTAAAATTTAGAAATTTTATAAAACATATTAAAAGTTGCAAATTTTTTATGGCATATTTTTATAGATTATTAGAAATACTAAATTTCATCACTTTGTTCATCACTTTGATCGAAATTAAAGTTATTTTTAGCTTAGCTTTTTTTTCACTTTTTGTAATTTAAGAAAATATTTAAAATGTAAGAAATACAACATTATTATCGTTACCACGTGGTGACACTATTAAAGAGTGAGCGTAATTATTTCGATTCCACATGTTTCACTCTTCAAATCGCTACCAATTTATTAGAATTTGGCAGAAAGTGGAGCAGTTGTTATTTCTAGTTCACTATTGAAAGTGGACTCCTAGAATGATTTTCCTTTAAATATAAACAAGTTGATATGTAAGTCATAGTGTTAATAAATATTAAAAAGATCTAGCACTTCTTACATTTTCTAGAAAATTTTCTAGCACTTCTTACATTTTAGTCGCCTGTGGCGTCTATGTATATGTTGTATGAGGGACACGAATTCTGAGTGTTAAATGTGGTTCCTATGAAATAATATTTGTTTGTAATGGAAAAATTTCATATAGAATATTTCTGCATTACAAACTAACGTAATGTATTGCATCATAAACGTAAATGCACTATTTCCATCATCCAACAACTTTCTGTGTAGTTGAGAGGTGGGAACTCTTAGTAGTCACACAAATTAAATTTTAAAAAATTCTGCAAAGAAATATATTATTAAATTGCATAAAAACTGTGGATTGTAGAGTGAAACCGATATCGAATTTGAAAACAGCGGCGAAGAAATATGCATAATAACTTTAAAAAACCTAACGCATTATAAAATATAAGAAAAAATTGTGTAACTTATTATAATGCGAATAAAGGCTCATTTTGTTTATATGAAAACACTTGATTTTTCACTCAAAGAAATTTCAGACAGACGTAATTATATTTTGTTGTGTTTATAATTGAATCACTTTTTAATTGTTGAAAAGCCTATTCAAGAGCGATACCGGAACAGAAGAAATTTTCAGATCTAAAAGAAGAATACTGATCAACCTTTCTTCTGAACTCGCAAGAAATCTTTTTAATTATTAATTACTATCGCAACTAACAGAAAAAATAACTTTTTCGAAGTATTTCAACGAAATAGACTAGATTCATGAATTTTTCACTTTTCTTTCTCATTATCCACCAGCCAAATATATTGCTGGAAGACACTTTTAATAAACGTAAAAAGAGCGTTATTATATGCAATTAACATATTATAAGTTTAAAATCGTATATTAGATATATTCTATTTTCTGAAATGGTAGTTTCAAAATTTTGAACAACCTTATTGAATATTATTTCTTTTTCAACATTGCACTTCTTAAAAGAATTTAATAATTTATGTACCTTAAAATTCAAAAAAATGCTAAAACGTTTTCACAAAAATAATAATATATTATTAATATTTATTTAAAGCTATTTTTTGCATCGATATTTGGATAAAAGAATTTTATAACTGTGTGCAACATGTTTTGATGAGCTTGAAATTTTCTCCAGATATTGCGAAACGAGCAAAAAGTAAAATCAAAATTAAGAGAACTAAACTTCCGATCGCTTGCCTGACCATATCGCCCACAGTAACCATTTCGACAAAATTCGAATTTGTCGGGAAAAAAAAATATTAGAAAAAAAAATTGCTTTTATATTAATGACTTTGTGTCTTAAAATTCCGTGTTCTGCAGATATTAACTAGTGTAATTAATTTATGCAATTAACTAATGAAAATTTAAGTTTTGGCCCCTGAATCACTCAAATCTGTTAGGTCTAATTCGGATCATTCATATATATATGAGAATATGTTATTCAGAGTTTTTACTTTTTTGCATCGAGAACGAGATACAAACAGGAGAAAGTTAAAAGATACAATTTACGCAATGGATGCTAATTATAAGATTGTAATATATCATTATTTATTACTAGATTTGATTTTTTTTCGAAAAAACTATGCATATACAGGTTTGCTACGGGTCACTAAAATTGCAAAAAGTGGTGACGATTAAAAGTTAGAATTTTAATAAAAGATATTAAAATGTGCATTTTTATTTAGATTATAGATTAGATGTGGCACATTTTATTTAGATTGCTAGAGATGGAAACTTTTTTCGGTGTGTAAAAAAATATTTTCTTGTAATATCGAAATTAAAGTTATATTTAGTTTATTTTTCTCTCTTCATTTTTTGTAATTTGTTTTATTGAAAATATCACCAGAAATGCATTGTTATCACGTGGTGACGTTTTGAAAGGGTGGGCGTAATTATCCTAATTATGTAAGGTTTACTCTTCAATTTGCTGCCAAATTATAAAAAATTTAGCAGAAAGCAGAGCAGTTTTTCATTTCTGGTTTACTATTGAAAGTGAATTCCGCAAATGATTTTCCTTTAAATATGAACAACTTGAAATGTAAGTCATAGTAGTGTTGATCAATTAAAGAGTAATAAATAAATAAAAATGAAAAATTTTCTAAAACATTTTGTCTCCCTTGGTGACCTGCATGTCTTGCGTAAGGAACACGACTTTACGTTAATTGGTTTCTATGAATTCTATAATAATATTTGTTTGCAATGGAAAAAAATATTATAGATTATTTTTCCATGACCGACATCATAGCACTTCGCATCATGAACTCAAATGAATATTTAATTTTTTTTCTTACCACTTACTACGTAAAAGAGAGATTGGAACTCTTAATATTTCTTCACATTCAATTCAATTTAAAAAAAATCTGGTTAGATATTTATTAATAAATTGCATGAAAACTGTAGCTTGCAGAGTAATATTAATTGCGGATTTGAAATCAGAAACGCAAAAATATCCAAAAATTACGTTCAGAAAATTAATACAATTGAAAATAAAAAAAAATTGTAATTCATTATGGCGTGAGTAAAGGCACCTTTTGCATGTTTGAAAATGGTACGGATTTCTTCGCGGACTGAACTTTCAGACAGACCAAATTATAAATAGTTGTGTTTATATAATTAAATCACTTTTTAATTGTTGAGAAACCTGTTCAAAAGCGATACGCGAGAACAGAAGAAATTTTCAGATTTGAATGAATGCTTTTCAACACTTTTTCTGATCCCAGAATAAGTCCTTTGTTAGTACTAATTACAACAAGTAAATTTTAAAAAAAAATTCGAAATTTTCCAATGAAATAGACAATAATAAGGAATATTTATTATTTTTGTTAATAGTACACACCAGCTGAATATATTGCTGGCGGATTCTCTCAATACATTTTATTATGTATTTAATTTATACTACATTATTATCATCATCATCGAAATATATCTGGGCTCCTGGGGCCGTTAGCGGCCCTTTCCCCATTCGCCTTGTATTGTGGTATTTAAGGTGGTTCCTTCTGGTAATTGGAATGCAATTGGAATAAGAGGAAATTAAATATTTTGTAATTTAGTTCAAGAGTTATGTTATGGACGTGAAGTATTTAAGAGATTACTCAACCCTTAAAGTTTCCACTGCTTCGATGATAAGTTGACCTATACTCAAGCCACCCAACTTCTTTGCAAGTTATTTCATGCAGTGGCAGACTTTTGAAAATCAAAGCTTTCAAAATCTTTGACAATCTGACAATCTTGCCAATATTATAAAAGTCTTGCGATGAGAGAGCTGGAAGAAATAGGCATATGAAATCTAAAATCCTTTATATGTAATGGTGTGGAAAATACGTTTACAAGTTTAAAAAAAATAATACATTAAAACATCAACTTATCTACCACTAGAATAAATTTCACAAGAAGTAGGGAAAGATGGCAGCCTTGTATACCATAAAAGTATTTGAGGGACGTCTGACCTGAATTTATTTTGTCTTGGAAAATTTTGTATTGTAATTGTATTTTGTTTCGTAGGTAATTTTGTTTTGTAAGTATACTAATTTAGACTTCAACTACGACTGATTCACTTATTTGTTTTAGCGGTAGTGAACTAAAGCAGAATTTTTGAAGCGTAACGCTTTTAAAAAATTCGAACTCAAGATTTTAAGCTTTGGTCTACTCAATTTTATACGTACGTATCTGTTAAAACTATTAGTTTGTACAAAAATCTTTTAATTCTAATTTTTAAAAATAAATACTTCAACATTGCTATCATTAGGAAAAATTGTTTTCTTACACTATGGAGAACCATTAGTTGTTGGAATCTTTGCATCATTTTAAAAATGTAAGTGCATCAGTTTAAAAATAGTGTCATAGAATAATTAAAGAGATAATAAATAAATAAAATTTCTTCCACTTTTTACATTTTATTCGCATGTGGCGTTGTTTCAGGATATATTGTGTAAGGAACACGACTTCTGTGTGAGAAATGGTTCCCATTAATTAATAATATTTGTTTGTAATGTTAAAAAATCATATCGATTATTTTTCCATTATAAACAAATGTAACTTAATCGTATCATACACAAAAATGCATTATCACCTTCTTCCAACCACTGTCGACGTACTCGAGAGGTGGGAACTCCTGGTAGTCTCTCAAATTAAATTTTAAAAAAAACTTTGCATAAAAATTAAATTTAAAAAAAATTCTACATTATTTAATTGCATAAAAACTGTAGCTTGTTGAATAAAACCGATATCAAATTTAAAAATGGCGACAAATAAATATCCATAATAACGTTCAAAAACCTAATGCATTAGAAAATATTAAAATTCATTATAACGTGAATAAAGGCCTCTTTTGCTTAGTTGAATAATATGTGATTTTTCCCGCACAGAACTTTTAGAGAGACATAATTAGACATTTACACTACTAATCGAAACAGATCAAAATCAGAAAATCTTCTCAGTTACCAATATTTGTGACCTTCCGGTGAAAATTAAAGGTTCCGCGGCGGGAGAAGCTTAACACAATGCTACAACTGCCAAAATTACGGTCACACGCAGTGAATTTGCAACTCACAACCAAGATGTCTTAAATGTGCTGCAGACAATCGTTCTTTTGAGTGCCACAAGGACATAAATACACCACCCAAGTGCTGCAACTGTGGGGAGGCACAAACTGCCAACTACACGGGATGCAGCATCCGCCCCCCCCAAGAGAGGCCCTCGTGCAACTCTAGCTACTATTCCCTCTACAATGACGACAGGTCAAGCCCATAGACTGGTTTCAATCATCAAAGAACTAAAAGAACTTATAAAAAACAGAGAAGTTTTACAACTGCTGCAAACAATCATGCATGAGTCCACTCCTGAATAATGTCACTTTTGGACTAAACCTGAACTCTTTTTTTGAACTTTAGTTAGTATCTCTATTACTATACAAATTAATATTTTTTAATGTTGATCACACTAGATGGCGCCACTAAGCCTTAGCAAAATCTATGTAGAATCTTCATGATTTTGAATCCCGATTTTCTGTATATATGCTATCATCAATTTTTAATGCTCAATTCCAAATTTCTACTGCAATTAATGTAAATATCACAGATTAAGCTCGTATTTCATGTATATCCATCTAATCATGGCTGTATTCATTTTTCAATGGCAATTAATGTAAATCGCCGATCAAGTTTGTACATACTTCTAATCATGGTTACTTTATTATAATGTTACCACATTTCTACATAATTCAAAAGGTTTTATTCACTGCATATAATTTTCATGATGAATGGGGTAGGGGCCGCTGCGAGACCTGGGCACCCAGTTTTGTTTAAATAAAGAAAGAAAGACGTTATTCCTGAATTTTTCTCTTTTTCTTTCTCAGTATCCACCAGCAAAATATATTGGTGCTAGATACCCTTAATAAGCTAAGATGTGATTATCTAGTGAGCATTCAACAACACTCATTTAAAACGTTTATTAAAAATATTCTATTTTTTGAAACGGTAGTTTCAAAATTTTGAACTAATTTAATGAATATTATTTATTTTTCAACATCTCTCAAGTAAAAGGAAACAGAATATTTATTTATATATATTTCAAAAATACATTCCGTAAAGGTATCCGACTAGGTCTAGAACGTCAATTTTGACAAAAATTTTAATTTTTTTTTATTCACTAGATTTTTTTCTCCACACACTTCTGCTTCTAAAACTTTTTTTTTTGTGAAGATTAGCTAATTAGAAAAGAAGTTATTTTAGAATAATATTAGCAACATTTACCACAAAAAACTTAAAATGTAAACTTTAAACACGTTTATTGAAAAATCTATTTTTGAGTAAATTTAGCATTCGTAAAACATTATACAGGGTGTTCCAAAATTATCTTTACAACTTCAAAAATTCATGAATTCGAACATAAACAAGATATTTATATTCTGTCTTTTGCATGTATTATTGCAACTAATAAAGTTTTTTTTTCAATAGGCTGAAAAGTTTTAAGTGAGGATGTGGACATCACAACAGAAAGCTCAATGCGTCTCATGGCCGTATTCGCTCCACATTTTCTGGACTTGTGCTGGGTCGTCCTGCTCCACTTTTATGCAATACTGATCCGGTGCTCATGAAGCTTGTGTGCCATGCACGGATGGAGGGTCTGGATGGTGGGTCTCTTTGGAAATTTGTCCTGAAGTTCCGTTGAACCTGTGTATCTGATTTCGTCTCTATGAACCATGAGATGCATTGAGCTTTCTGTTGTGGTGTCCACATCCTCACTTATAACTTTTTAGCCTATTGAAAAAAAACTTGATAAGTTGCAGTAATACATGCAAAAGACAGAATAAAAATATCTTGTTTATGTTCGAAGTTATGAATTTTTGAAGTTGTAAAGATAATTTTGGAACACCCTGTATTTTAAAAACTTACAAAGTAATCAAATTGAAATTTTTCACAGTTATTAATTAATGTTTTGTGAAGGCAATGACCCACTGATAAATGTGTATATGGCATGATTGTTATTTTTGAGGTTTTTTTCTTAATTGCTACCCCAAAAATTTAAAGAATTTTTGTGTTGTAACATTCAAAAGCTTGCACCTTTTAAATTTTTAAAATTTTTCTTAGTTTTTGGGTCATTGCCTTCTCCTATGTCATAAAATGATACATGTAAAAGGAAAACTAATTATATTAAATCCATTTTGTGTTAGAGCGTTTTGCGTTATTCCATTTCCTTGCCGATTTTTTACCAAAAATGTACCATTTTTAATATTTTTTATGTTTGTATCGTTGTTTTATTACTTTAGTAGCAAGCTTTAAGCTATGATGTTTTAAAAAATGTACAAATAATATTACATAACATAAAATTAAAAAAGAAAAGCCTCCGCACCTAGTCTGTCTTAAAATTCAAATATTTTTAAAACGTATTCACAAAAATAATAACAAATAATTACTTAAAGCTATTTTTTGCTTAGATAAAAGAATTTTATAACTGTGTGCAAAATGTTTCGATGCGCTCGAAAATTCCTCGAGACATTGCGAAAGACGCAAAAAGTAAATTCAAAATTAAGAGAACTATACTTTTGATCGGTCGCCTGTCCAAACTATTGGAACCATTTCGGCAGAATTCGAATTTGTTAAAAAAAAAATTAATAACTATTAAATGACTATTATATTATATTAAAAAACTATTATATGAGAGATTTTGTTTATTTAAATACTGTCTTCTAATTAACTAGAGTAAATAATTAACGCAATTAACAAATGAATATTTAAGCTTCATCCCCTGAATTAATAAAATCAGTTCTAAGATCTAATTCCGATCATTAGTTCATATGCTATTCAGGGTTTTGATTGTTCTGCAACGACAACGAGATACAAACAAGATGTAGTTACTAAACACTTGAAGCACTTAACGCAATAAATGCTAATTATAAACCTGTAATAAATCATTCTTTATTACCAGATTTGATTCTTTTTTAATATATAAAAGTATGCATATCCAAGTTTGCTACGGGTGAATAAAATTGCAAAAAGAGGTGACAACTAAAATTTAGAATTTCAGTAAAAGATATGAAAATTTGCAAATTTTTTAGCATATTTTTGTAGATTATTAGAAATGCCAAATTTCATTGCTTTGTCAAAAAAAAAATTTATAGGAATATCGAAATTACAGTTATTTTTAGCTTAGTTTCTTTTATTCATTTTTTGCAATTTATAAAATATTTAAAATATCATAAGACATACAACATTGTTATTGTTATCACGTGGTGACACTTTTAAAGAGTGAGCGTAATTATTCTAATTCCACATGTTTCACTCGTCAAATCGCTACCAATTTATTAGAATTTCGCAGAAAGAGGAGCAGTTAATATTTCTAGTTTACTATTGAAAGTGGATTCCTAGAATGATTTTCCTTTAAATATAAACAAGTTGATATGTAAGTTATGGTGTTTTTGAATAATTAAAAAGATAACGAATAAATAAATTTTCTACCACTTTTTACATTTTAGTCGCCTGTGGTGTCTTTTTATATGTTGTATAAGGAACACGACATCAGTTTGTTAATCGGTTACTATGAATTAATAATATTTGTTTGTAATAGAAAAAATGCATATAGATAATTTTTTCCATTACAAACAAACGTAATGCATTGCATCATAAATGTAAATTTATGATGCAATGATTTATGATGATTTATGATGCCCACCAAACAGACATCTCCTTTTTTTCGGATAATGGCTTTCGAAATGCTTTGAGCCGGTTCATCTTCTTTTGCTCTATGATCTCAGCGTTTGACATTGTTATTGACAACCTATTTTTCGTCTCCAGTAATGATGCTCTTCAAAAATGATTCATTTTCGTGACGTTTGAGAAGCGAATCACAGACGACAACGCGACAACACAAATTTCTCTCCGTGACATCAAAATTTGTTTATCGAAATTTTGCAAACCAATTCTGGTTCTGGCATACTATCAACACATCTTATTCATACGCATCGGTAAATTTCTTTCTGGCATGAACAGCATTTTTACTTTTTCTATAGTAAAAAAGTAAAATATGAAAAAAATGCCGTTTATTGCTCTTCATATTTAAAAGGACACCAACCAAAAGCTACTGCTTAGAATTAATTGAACTTTTTAACACACAAGCCTTGCTATATTAGCTCTCAAAACATCTAATGATAATGCGAAGTGTGAAGTTGGGTTCGAAAAAAATACAAATCATCGGTCAGAAAAAGAAAATAACTTTCAGAACAACCCGATAATTGTTGAGAAGCCTATACAAGAGCGATTCACGAACAAAAAAAAAATTTCATATCTAAAAGCTGAATACTTATCAACCTTTCTTCTGAACTCACAAGAAGTCTTTTTTATAATTAATTACTATCACAACTTTTAGGAAAATATTTTCGAAGTACATCGATGAAATAGACTATATTTGTAAGCTTTTCTCTTTTCTTTCTCAGTATCCACCAGTCAAATTTATTGCTAGAAGATACCTTTTGTAAGCGATGAATTTCATTTGCAAAATTACTTAAGACATCAAAAATGCAAAATTTTTATTAAATATATTTTATTTTCTATAACGGTAGATTCAAAATTTTAACAACCGCAGATAATATTATTTATTTTTCAACATCTCTCAAGTAAAAGGAAGCTGTGTATTTTATTTTATTTATTTAAAATTACATTCCTTAAAGTGTTTTAATAATATATATGTATCTTAAAATTTAAATATTTTTAAAACTTATTCGCAAAAATAATTATTTAAAGCCTTTTTTGCATAGATAATTGTATAAAAGAATTTTATAACTGTGTACAAAATGTTTTGATAAGCTTGAAAATTCCTCGAGATATTGCGAAAGACGCAAAAAGCATAATCTAAGCTAAGAAAACTAAACCTTTGATCGGTCGCCTGTCCAAACTATTGGAACCATTTCGACAGAATTCGAATTTGTCAGAATTTTTTTTAAAAGAATGTGCTTTTATATGAGTGATCTTGTTTCTTAAAATACTGTCTGCTGTACTAATTAACTAATTCAATTAATTAATGCTATTAACTAATGAATGCTTCCGTTTCGGTCCTTGAATCATTAAAATCTGTTCTTAGGCCCAATTCCGATCATCAGTTCATATGTTATTCAATAATGTTGAAAGTTTTCGGGAAGCTTTGAATAATTTTTTGAATAATTTGAGTAATAATGATTTTCCTTTTAATTTTTGTAATGTTAATTTTTTAATTAAGAAAATGATTGAAGAATTCTAGGTTTTTTATATATTTTTTTCTTTTAACAGGGCGCAATTCAAGTCTTAACTGAGCAACCCAAGTTAAGCATTCTATTAATTTGTTACGTATTTCTTTCTCTTGACTTCTTTTATTTTATTTTCTATCTGCGCATTGTAATAGAGAGCGTTGTTTTCTTTAGTTTTTAGTGTTTCCTTTTTATTCGGCTTGCTTGTGAAATCGATGATTGACCTAGTTAAGAGAGTTTTTATTTTCTGATGATTTTGTTTGAGTTTCTTTTCTAAATTGGTTATTAGTATCTCATGTTTTTTCCTGGACTTCCATACAAAACCATCAGGGTACTGAGGGAGTTAATTTAGGCATTTGCTTCTCCCTCAATTAGAAATTTTTTTTTATGGCTACCGGGGCCGGTACCCCCCCTTAAGACGTCGGCGTCGGTGGTCATATTTTTATTTTTATTTCCTTCGTTTCCTTTATTTACTACATTAACCCCTTGAGGACGGGTGGTTCAGAAAAGCATTCGTACAAAATCATAATCAGGATGTAATTAAATAAAACACGGTAACCTAAATGTAGTCGTCGCTAATTTTAGAGACTTACTTTGCTTTTACTTTAATTATTGTTAGTTTCATCATATATATAATCAATGTTAATTCAAAGTATAACTAAATAGTTTTATTTTGAACAAAGTAATGGTGAATTAAATAAATCAAACAATTATAACTCCGCCCACAAATAAACTGCTAAAGAAATACTTCGATTACCAGTTTTATCTTTTTACCTTGATTGATACGGTTTTATGCTGGCACGTATTTGTGACAGTCGGAGCGAAAGGGTTAAAGGCGTCTCTAGAGTAACTGAATGATTGTTCATATAGAAATCGCAGGTATTCGTCTCATACAGAAGCGCCCCCTATAGTTCGTTGCGATCGCGAATAATTTTTTTACTTCTTTCGAATGAGAAAAAAAATGATGAGCAAATGGCGGTTACAGGCGTCAAGAGTTTTCACTGGAAACTTTTGACGTCATGACGGGAAACTTGTGACGTGATGTCATAATTTTCTCTTCCAAACATACGACTGGCGATCGATTTCCTATGGCAATAACAATTGAAAAAAGTTCACTCGTCAAGATAAAAAAAAATCGAAAAAAGAAAAAAACAATTTACTCGTTTGCCAAATTTAGCGTGTGTGGCAATCTGTTAATATCAGGAATTCAGCCTTTGTTATTTGTATGGAAAAATATTTCGATATCAATAACAAAATTGCGTATTGCAATAATCTCGCGGAATAATATAATAGAGAATAACAACTAACTCGTGGAGCAATATTTCCCATGAAATCAATTTAATTGAAACAAAATCTTGTAATGTTAAATTCTGTAAATTTGTGTTATTGTAAAAATGCAGCATCTTTTAAAACATCAGTTTGGCTTCTTTTTAAAATATGAGACTTTTTCTCACGTTTTCAAATGAGGTAGCACAAATGTCAACTGTCTATATGATTCTGAAAGCGACCAGAAGGAAGNGTTAATTTAGGCATTTGCTTCTCCCTCAATTAGAAATGGTTTTGTTTTATGGCTACCGGGGCCGGTACCCCCTTAAGACGTCGGCTTCGGTGGTCATATTTTTATTTTTATTTCCTTCGTTTCCTTTATTTACTACATTGAAGACGTCTTTAGAGTAACTGAATGATTGTTCATATAGAAATCGCATGTATTCGTCTCATAAAACAGCGCCCCCTATAGTTCGTTGCGATCGCGAATAATTTTTCTACTTCTTTGGAATGAGAAAAAAAAATGATGAGCAAATGGCGGTTACAGGCGTCAAGAGTTTTCACTGGAAACTTTTGACGTCATAACGGGAAACTTGTGACGTGATGTCATAATTTTCTCTTCCAAACATACGACTGGCGATCGATTTCCTATGGCAATAAAAACTGAAAAAAGTTCACTCGTCAAGATAAAAAAAATCGCAAAAAAAAAAAAAATTTACTCGTTTGCCAAATTTAGCGTGTGTGGCTATCTGCTAATATCAGGAATTCAGCCTTTGTCATTTGTATGGAAAAATATTTCGATATCAATAACAAAATTGCGTATAGCAATAATCTCGCGGAGCAATATAATAGAGAATAACAACTATCTCGTGGAACAATATTTCCCATGAAATCAATTTAATTAAAACAAAATCTTGTAATGTTAAATTCTGTAAATTTGTGTTATTGTAAAAATGCAGCATCTTTTAAAACATCAGTTTGGCTTCTTTTTAATATATGAGACTTTTTCTCACGTTTTCAAATGAGGTAGCACAAATGTCAACTGTCTATATGATTCTGAAAGCGACCAGAAGGAAGATATCATGGATGAATGGCACAAAATTCCTGGATTTTAGCTTGAAAGTCAAGACAATGAAAAATCGAGTCAAGAAAAATTATGGATCAACATCCTTTTAATTTTGCAAAAAAGTTCATTTTAAATAGTGTTCTTATGATTTTGCAACAAATATGTGATCGTGGAAATTTTGATACAGTTGACAAAATGTTCATATATGAATAAACCTCTTCAAATTGTATGCTTCTTTTTTTCATTTATTTCCAGTAACTTAATTTAATTATGGAAAATTTATGTTAGTTATAATTCATTATAAGTTAGTTATAATAATTATAACACTGCTTGCATATTTTGCCTTAAAAAGAAAATTATAATTAAAATTGTAAATATTAAATTCATTTACTTAAATGTACTTAGTTAATAAGACATTTACAAAATGTTATTTTACTGACTTTACTACAAAAGATTCAACTCGTGTATTTGCATCTATTCTATTAATTTGGAAAAATATTAGAGAGAGCAATTACGAAAATAGCATATTTTTAGGTATATTTGTTTAGCAAAGTGACTTTAATGAATTGTTAAAAGAGGAACTTTGTTAGAGATTTGAAGATCTTTAACAATATTTTAGAATTTCATTAAAACTAGTAAACAAGTTCTGATACAATGCCATAACACTCTACCCATTAATGATGTAGAATTCCTCGCGGACGAAATACAGCTCATTAAGGGTTTTGCAGAATTTCATCGGATTCACGTGGTACAAGCCAGAGAATGTTATCAGTGTCGTAGACTGTAGATTTATTGAAACACTAACTGTTTTCGAGAAAGTAGGCCGGGACTTCCATCCAATTAACTGGTTATCCCCAGGGGAAAAAAGATACACGAGTCTTTTAGAAAGACTTATATTCCTTGGAAAATCTCTCTTTGGCGAAGAATTTTGTGAAAGATACTGACAAAGTGAAAATATACTTCAATAAGNGGTACAAGCCAGAGAATGTTATCAATGTCGTAGATTGTAGATTTATTGAAACACTAACTGTTTTCGAGAAAGTAGGCCGGGACTTCCATCCAATTAACTGGTTATCCCCAGGGGAAAAAAGATACACACGTCTTTTAGAAAGACTTATATTCCTTGGAAAATCTATCTTTGGCGAAGAATTTTGTGAAAGATACTGACAAAGTGAAAATATACTTTAATAAGAAAATGTCAACATGAAATGGACGACTTACTCCTGGACAATCAACTATTATTGCTGTTTTAGAGTTTCTGATGAAAACTATTGTTCTTTACTGTTTAATACTTCCAGATTTATTTCAATTTCTGTGCTGCTGAACTGGAACAGATTAATCCTCACCTATTAATATAACTGTCCACTGGTCGCTGGCAAAAATTTAAAGTAGTTGCCTCACTAAGCTGGCTCCTAATATTTTATTTCATTATTTTATAACTAGCGTTGAAAGCACACTCAATTATGAGTTTACGACTATCAATTTTCAACTCTGCTGCCTTAAAATTTTGAACCCAATTTAGAAGACAAGAGAACTCTTGAATCAAGCATTAGGACAAACTTACCTTTGTGGAGGACTTTTTGATGGAAATAACCCGCACTCGCGTTTCATGAATTTGAAAACCATGAAAACCACGGTTAACCCGATTGCAAAGGGATTCTAACACATGAATCATCGACCACTGAGGATATTTTACGTCAGCACTGAGGTTGGGGAAAGCCGGGAGCAGAATTCGTATCTACCAGTGAACACTGGGTCTCGAACCTGGGTTACTGCACTGGGAGGCGAACGCTCTATCCTCTGAACCATCTCAACTCGAAATAAAAATTCACCTATTAGCGATAATTCTCAACGGCTAATATCTGAATAATTTTTCTAAAAAATTGCACTCAACTCCGGTTTTTTGTTTCGACTAAAACGGAAAGAAAAACCATAAGAATAAAAGAAATGAAATTTGCGCATCGAAACTAACATAGTATACTAAATATAAAATAACAGAAGCATTTTTTTATTATTGTCAGCACTAAAAAGCCAACATGAATATTAGGTTAAGTTAATGTGTTTGATTGTTTTAATGTCTTTGGATGAATAATTATTGCTATTCGAAATTTGTAGAACATAAAATCAATTAATGAGGCTTATTAAAGCTCGGGATGACATTAAATGTTTTGTTACCAGATTTGTATCTATGCCAGTGATTTTGCGTGTATCTGAAAAAGTAAAATGTTTCGATTATATTAACTCTTTTGTCTTTAAGTGTCCTGACTAGCACTACGTCCAGTGGACCCTCTAAAACTTGCAGCGCACCCGCAAATTGGAAAATAAAGCAATTCATTTTTGCAGTCTGTTTTATAAAAAAATTTCATGCTTTTTAATGTTTTCAATCAACAAATACGCCATCACGTTCCAAACAGAACAAAAATATTTTGTGGAAAATAAAAAAAAATCATTAATTGCTTTTAATGTTTTTAAAAGTTTATCGCGAAATGATTCTGATCACCACACTAAATTGATTACACACGAACAAATAAAGGGTTATGTTAGGGACGTGAAGATAATTTCGAGTATTTAAGAGGTTGCTCAACAATAAGAGTTTCCACTGCTTCGATGATAATTTGACCTATACTCAAGCCTGCCAACTACTACGTGTTTTGCAAATTATTCCATACAGTAGAAGATTTTTGAAACCAAAGCTTTCAGAATCTTTGATAATTTTGCCAATACTATAAAAACCTTACGATGAGAGAGCTGGAACAAAGTCGCATATGAAATCTAAAATCCTTTATATGTAATGCTGTGGAAAATACGTTTGAAAGAATAAAAAACAATTCATTAAAGCATAAATTTAGCTACCACTAGAATAAAGTTTTACAAAAAGTAGAGAAAGATGGCAGTTCTGCATACTATTAAAATATATGAGGGNTTAATGCCGAAGAAACAGGCAATCATTTGTTTCGATGTGCTTCTTCCTCGAACAACTTTTGTTGGTTTTGCCTCGTCTTGGAAGACCCATACAGTTGATTGCTGTTTTGTCTCCGGCTCATATGCATAGATCCATGATTTGTCACCTGTGTAGATGTCATACAGAGCCTTTGATGTACCTTGAACGTATTTTTCCAAAATTTCTGAGCGCTTGTCAGATTATGCGGGATCCAACGCGAACAAATTTTTTTTTAACCTCAAATGTTCATGCAATATTTTATTGATGCTAGTCATACTAATGTCCAAAGACGCCTCTATCTCACGGTATGTCAGATGACGATCTTGCTTTATCAGTTCACGCACAGCATCGATCTTTTCTGGCACAACAACGGATTTTGGACGACCTGCACGGGATTCGTCCTGGATTGAACATCGACCACGATTAAATTCGTTATGCCAATATTTTACAGTACTGTAGGATGGCGCTTTATTGCTGAATAAAGAATTAAGTTCATAGAAGCACTCTTCTCTTGACAATCCAGGTCGAAAGTTATGAAAAATAATCGCACGAAAATGTTGACGATTCAATTCCATTTTTTGAAAGAGAAGAAATTTTCAATTTACTGTCAACAACACAAATGAAGCTCTAATGGTAAATCGTCAGCTGAATTTATGTTTAAAAATATCAAACTTTCGATTAAAGTCGTCTGCGGTCGCCTAGCAACACTTACTGTTGCCAAGGCCAGAAATATAAATAGCAACCCTCGTATTGTTAAGTATACTAATTTTTACATCATCATAGACTTCAACTAAGACTGACTCTCCGCTGCTGACATATTATTTGTTTCAGCGGTAATGAACTAAAAAAAAATATTTGAAACAAAATATTTTTAACAAAATTAGAACTTAAGATTCTAAGCATTCATCTCCAGGATTTAATGAATCTGTATTAAAATTGCTAGTTTGTATAAATATCTTTTAAGTCTTATTTTTAAAAATAAATACATAAACCTTGCTATCATTAGGAAAAATTGTTTTCCTACACTACGGAGAAGCGTTGCTGTTGGAATCTTTGCATAATTTTAAATATGTAATTTCAAATGGTAAAAAGCAAAAATTTGAATAAAATCGGTCGAATGGTTTCTGAGTTAGAAGATCAGCGAATAAAATCGTCGTATATTCAAAAAATACAAAGAATTGTCATGCCCATAGATTTAAGTTTTTAAGAACTGGTCAATCAGTTTATTCAAGTTTTGTGCTGCGTTAAATTTCTTAAAATGACTTTGCTGCTTAAGACATTGTCTTCTGTGACTTATAAATTTAGGGCAATTAATTAATACAAATGTAAGGTTTGGCCATTGAATCTATATGATCGGTTTAGTTATTATTTCTAATTTAGTATTTAAAGTAGATTCCGAGAATTATCTTCCTTTAAATATGAACAAGTTTATATGTAAGTCTTAGTGTTATTGAATCATTAAAGAGATAATAAATAAATACAATTTCTACCACTTTTTTACATTTTAGTCGCATCTGGCGTTGTTTCTGGATAACCTTTGTAACGAGCACGACTTCGGTGTGAGAAATGGTCCCCATGAATTAATAATATTTTTTTGTAATGTTAAAAATTCATATCGATTATTTTATTCATTACAAACAAACGTAACGGAGTCGTATCATAAACATAAATGTATTATCTCCTTCTTCCAACCACTTTCTACGTAGTAGAGAGGTGGGAGCACTAAGTAGTCATTAAATTTTAAAAAAAATCTGCTTATAAATATATTATTAAATTGCATAAAAACTGTAGCTTGTAGAATGAAAGCGATTGTTTATTCGTATCTCGACCAGCCCTATTGAAGCGCACGCGAGAGTAGAACATACATTCTTCGAATTTTCATCGAATCATAACAGCAAAGAATAAATATCCATAATAACGTTCAAAAACCAAATGCATTAGAAAATATTAAGAAAAAAAATTGTGTAATTCATTATAACGTGAATAAAGGCTTCTTCTACTTATTTGAAAATGATACGTGATTTTTCACGCACAGAATTTTCGGACAGACGTAATTATATATTGTTGTGTTTATAATTGAACCACTTTTTAATTGTTGAGAAGCCCATTCAAGAGCGATACAAGACCAAAGAAAAATAAGATCTAAAAGAATAATAATTATCTACCTTTATTCAGAACTCTCAAGGAGTCATTTTTATTATTCATTAGTATCACAACATAAAGAAGAAATTTACTCTCTTCATGAATTTTTCTTTCTCAGTATCCACCAGCCAAATTTATTGCTGGAAGATATGTTTAATAAACTGTAATATCATTTGTGAGATTAATTAAAACTTAGTTTATTAAATAGTTTATTAAATTTAATCTATTTTCTGAAACGGTAGTTTCAAAATTTTGAACAACCTTAATGAATATTATTTATTTTTCAACACCTCTCAAGCAAAAGGAAGCTGAATATTTTATTTTATGTATTTTAAAGTTACATTCCTTTAAATGATTTAATAAATTATAGGTCTTAAAACTCAAATATTTTTAAAACGTATTCACGAAAATAATAATAAATAATTATTTAAAGCTATTTTTTGCATAGATACTTGGATAAAAGAATTTTATAACTGTGTACAATATGTTTCGATGAGCTTGAAAATTCCTCGAGATATTGCAAAAGACGCAAAAAGTATTATCAAAATTAAGAGAACTAAACTTTTGATAGATCACCTGTCCAAACTATTGGAGCCATTTCGACAGAACTCGAATTGAAGAAACATTTAGAAAATCAGCCGTCATAAGAGTGATTTTGTTTATTAAAATACTGTCTGCTGCCCTCATTAACTAGTGCAAATAATTAATGCAATTAACTAATGAATATTTAAGTTTCGGCACTTGAATCATTAGAATCTGTTCTTAGGCCTAATTCCGATCATTAGTTCATATACTATTCAGAATCTTTATTTGATTGCAACGAAAATTAGATATGAACAAAATATAGTTAAAAGCAAACACTTTACTCAATAAATGCTAATTATTGCGTTATAAATCTATTATCTAGTAATAAATCATTATTTGTTACTAGATTTGATTTTATTTTTCTTAAAAAGTATGCATATACAGGTTTGCCGCGGGTGACAAAAATTGCAAAAAAAGTAACTATTAAAATTTAGAATTTTAATAAGAGATAATAAAGCACGCATATTTTCGTACCTAATTTTTTTGATTATTAGCAATGCTAACTTGCTACACTTTGTAAAAAAAAATTCTAGTAATATCGCATACCTGCCAACTTTTAATCCCTTCCATTATCATTTTTCCCAGTGGTATTAAAATGTAATTAAAACTTCAATTATAAGCAAACACATACGTTTCAATTGAAAAAACTTAAGTTGACAACCATGATAGTACCGCATATTAATATATGCGCTTAATTTTTGAAAGAATAGTGGTGATCAATATCATTTAAAAATTAAATTTATAAAAGAAAAAATAGTATATATTTACTACCACTTTAAATATGAAAATAAAATCTTCCGGAAAATCCGGAAAAGTTGGCAGGTATGATATCGAAATTAAAGTTATTTTTAGCTTAGTTTTTTTTCATAGTTTGTAATTTGAAATATTAGAAATATCATATTATTATAACAACATTATTATTGTTATCACGTGGTGACACTTTTGAAAAACGAGGGTAAATATTCTAAATCCACATGTTTCAGTATTCAAATCACTACCAATTTATTAGAATTTGGCAAACAACGGAGCAGTTGTTATTTCTTGTTTACTATTGAACTTGGATTCTGAGAGTGATTTTCCTTTAAATATGAACAAGTTAATATGTAAGTCATAGTGTTATTGAATAATTAAAGACATAATAAATTATAAAATTTCTACCACTTTTTACATTTTATTCGCATGTGGCGTTGTTTCAGGATATATTGTGTAAGGAACACGACTTCTGTGTGAGAAATGGTTCCCATGAATTAATAATATTTGTTTGCAATGTTAAAAATTCATATCGATTATTATTTTCCATTACAACAAACAACGGTAAACAGACATAAAGTAATTGTATTATATCCTCCTTTCAACCAATTTCTACGTAGTAGAGAGGTGGGAACTCTTAGTAGTCACGTAAATTAATTTTAAAAAAATTCTGCATAGAAATACAATAATCAAATTGCTTAAAAACTGTAGCTTGTGGAATGAAACCGATATCGAATTTAAAAACAGCGACGAATAAATATCTATAATTACGTTCAAAAGCCTAGTGCATTAGAAAATATAAGAAAAAAAATGTGCAATTCATTATAACGTAAAAAAATACTTGTTTTGCATATTTGAAAATGATACATGTTTTTTCACACACAGAACTTTCAGGCAGACGTAATTATATATTGTTGTGTTTATAGTTGAGTCACTTTTTAATTGTTGAGAAGCCTATTCAAGAGCGATTCAAGCAAAGAAAAAATTATAGATCTAAAAGAAGAATACTTATAAACTTTCTTTTGATCTCGCAACGAGACCTTTTTATTGTTCTTTACTATCACAAGAAAAATGAAGTACAATGAGTTAATGAAGTACATCAACAAAAATGACAACATTTTTCTCTTCTCAGTTATCCACCAGCCAAATTTATTGCTAGAAGATATTTTTAATAGGAATTCAAATTGGTATTTAGATGTGATACAACATTAATTTAAAATGTTTTATTAAATATAATCTGTTTTCTGAAATGGTAGTTTCAACTGCGAAGGATTTAATTTTTGATGTTAGTGAGGAATTTCAGATAATTTGGAATGAAGTCAAAATTGGTAGTTGATTATTGGCAACAATTATTGAATATTGAAGATACAGTTATCAATTAAGGTTCAGTCTTTAAGTTCATCAGTGGCATTAATTCGTTCGTATCTTTGCAAGACATCAAAGTACAATCGCCAATCTGTTTTTGAAATTTTCCTTTTTTATTTTGTGAAAATAGGCGCCGGTTGTGAATAAAACTGGATGATGATCAGATAACAGTTCGTTAAGTACGCAGAGAGCTATTGGAATATCAGTACTTGAAATATCAAAGTCAAGAATAGCAGAGTCTATGGTATTTATTTTCCGTGAAATGAGTTGGTTCAGAAGGTACTATTACATTAAGGGATAAATGATCTATTTGGTTTTTTTTAGAATTTTGCTATATTTGTTTGTATGAAAACAGCCCCCATGAAGTATGTTTAGAAATAAAATAGTCATTAACATTGATTTTAAGATCAGAAGGAAACAGATTTATTGTATCATTTTGAGTGAGGCAATGTCTTAGCAAATTGTAAATGCCGGTGATTTTAATTTTTTGGTTGTCATAATTAAGAGCAATGGAAACTTGTTCGTAACCATCTTTATTGTTGCTGTATTCTGTAGTATAAATGCTATTTTTTTGGCTAGATCTGCAACTCCTCCGCTTTTATAATTACGATCACTTGTATAGATATTAGAGTATAGATTCTTGATTTTGGTGTTTTGGTTAAGTGTGTTTCTGCCACTATTATGTGTTAGGATCGTTTTCAGTAACAAAATATTTAAATTCTAAATATTTATTAAATAAACCGTTTGCATTCCAATTAATTATTTGAATAGAAGTTTTTATATAGCTCTTGTTATACGTCATTGTTGCCGTTTTAGGTTTTAACCAAGTTACTAACCCCCCCCCCTTTGTTTTGTCGTTATTGCTTGTACTTCACTACGCATTTGATTCTATTAAACATGACAAAACTTGACTTTGATGTTGATTTATCCTAATAAACATGAATGAGTCTCTACTAGATTTTTAGGCACCAGTGGGAACACTATAAATGAAACAAAGTGGCACTTTCATAAGTCTCTGATTTATTTAGATGTAGTAGTAGGTAAAATCGCTTTAATCAAATTTTCATTAAAGCAAAAATTTTGCTACCAATAGAAAACATCTATCCACAATCTGAGACAAGTTGGCATTACTGTTTATAATTCATTAGAGAGATGTTATCCCTAAATTTGCTCATTACTACTATTTCTTTATTAAACTGGCCATTAGACGGCTACATAGCGAATAAAATAGGAACTAAATATATAAAATCTCTCAAGTCTTTCAGCATGTTTTTACTTAAACAAGAAGCATTACTTATCACCACAATAAATTGATAACTCAACTTATCAGTAGTTAAACTGATGTCACTTTCTTGTCGTCTGAAGTGCTTCCTGCAAATCTACTAAAAGAACAAAGACGCCCGATTAATAAAAAGTCACCATAAGGAAACTGTTATAAAGTTACATTTTAGAAGAAACTATGAAATCTTAGATAAATAGTGGTAGAAAAATTACTTAAAATGAAAATTACCAAATTTAAAATAACTAAAATTTTGGTACCACTATAAATATTATTAGTAGGCATCTCTGAGAATGGGGTGAATATTTCGACTATTTAAGGGGTTTCAGAACTAAGTGAATTTTTACTGCTTTCGTGATAAATTAACTACCACTATGACA
Organism: Parasteatoda tepidariorum; assembly: GCF_043381705.1. Classification (NCBI taxonomy): domain Eukaryota; kingdom Metazoa; phylum Arthropoda; class Arachnida; order Araneae; family Theridiidae; genus Parasteatoda; species Parasteatoda tepidariorum. The sequence continues at coordinate 23,038,991 of NC_092209.1, read as the reverse complement.
ATTATAAAAGAGTGCTGGAAATCCTGAATTTATTGAATGATAGTAGACAGAATCGAGCTAACCCCTGGCAAACTTTTGAAAACCAAAGCCTTCAGAATCTTTGACAATTTTGCCGACACTATAAATGCATTACCTGAAGAGAGTTGGAACAAAGAGGCATATGGAATTCTTCATTCATGGAATAACTAGGTATTCTATGAAATAACTGCATTATATAATTTAACGGTAACATATGCATACCTGCCTACTTTTAATCCCTTCCCTTATCATTTTTCCCAGTGGTATTAAAATGGAATTAAAACTTCAACTTTAAGCAAACAAATACATTGTATTTGAGAAAACTTAAGTTGACAACAATGATAATACCGCATATTAGTATACGAGCTTAATTTTTGTAAGAATAGTGGTAATCAATATCATTTAAAAATTAAGACTATAAAAGAAAAAATAGTATATAACTACTACCACTTTAAATATGGAAATAAAATCTTCCGGAAAATCCGGAAGAGTTGGCAGGTATGCATATGCAATAGAAAAATATTCAATAAGAGAAAATTATGTCGTGAGCTCTGTTACAGTGGTGACCCAGGCATTCTGGTTGCGAATTTCTTTTAAATGTGTGCAAGTTGATATATAGTACTGAATAATCAAAGAATAGTGTTATTGTATAATAAAAAAGATAAAAAATAAATAAATTTTCTACCACTTTTTACATTTTCGTTGCCTGTGGCGTCTGCGCATAGTGATAAATATTTATTATGAATTAATTATATTTGTTTGTAGAGGAAAAAATTAATATCAATTATTTTTACCAGTGCAAACAAACTTAATGTATCGCTTCATAGATGTATTATCTTTTTCTTCCTTCACTTTCTACATAGGAGAAAGGTGGAAACTCTTAGTAGTTACTGAAATTAAATTTTCAAAAAATGCTTATTATTAAATTGCATAAAAACTGTAGCTTGTAGAGTGAAAACGATATCGAATTTGAAAACAGCGACGAAGAAATATCCGTAATTACGTTTAAAAAAATAATGCATTAGAAAATATTTAAAAAAATTGTGCAATTCGTTATAGCGTTAATAATGGCCTCTTTCATATATTAGAAAATGATGCGTGTTTTTTCACGCAGAGAACTTTCAGACAGACAAAATTATATATTGTTGTGTTTATAATTAAGACACTTTTTAATTGTTGAGAAGCCTATTCAAGAGTGATTCAAGAACAGAAACAAATTTCAGATCTAAAAGAAGAATGCTTATCAACCTTTCCTCTGAACGCACAAAAAGTCCTTTTTATTATTAAATACTATCATAACTTAATTAGAATTAAGTTTTTCGAAGCACATCAATGAAAAAGACTATATTCATGAACTTTTCTCTTTTCTTTCTCAGTATCCACCAGCCAAATGTATTGCTAGAAGATACCTTTAGTAAGCAAAGACGCTACTTCAATATCGCTTAGATTCTAGATCATGTATTTTGGCATGGTACCTGCCCGCGCAAGCGGGCACTAGACCTCTGATCTGTGATATGCCCTAGCGCGACTGAGACTAATGATTAGATTATAATGATTAATAATTAATAATTAGATAATGATTAATAATTATATGATAATATAATTATGATTATTTATAATTATAATTATTTATAATAATGAAATAATTGATAATGATTAATAATTAGATTCCCGAAAATTTAAAAGCTTTATTAAATATATTCTATATTTTAAAACGGTAGTGTCAAACGTTTGAACAACCTCAGAGAATATTATTTATTTCGCAACATCTCTCAAGTAAAAGTAACCTGCATATTTTATTTTATTTATTTCAAATTACTTTCCTTAAAATGATTTAATAATTTCTTTGTCTTATCACCAAGAAAACGTATTGTTATTAGATACGTTCGTCAATTAATTGAATTAAAACTTGTAGTAAGGTTAGAGATTTTAAATTTAAAATTATTTCTTAAATATATTCTTTTTTCAGAAACGGCAACTTCAAAATTATTTTTTTTAATTTAAAATTACGTTTCTCAAAATGATTTAATCATTTATATACGTTCAAATTCAAATATTTTTAAAACAAAATCACAAAAAATAATAATCAATTATAACTAATTATTTAAATCTGTTTTTGCATAGATACTTGGATAAAAGAATTTTATAACTGTGTAGAAAAAGTTTCGATGAGTTTGAAAATTCCTCGAGATATTGCGAAACACGCCAAAAGTAAAATCAAAATTGAGAGATCTAATTTTTTGATCGCTCGCAGGTCTGAATTATTGGAACCATTTCGACAGAATTCAAATTTGTCGGGAAGGAAAATTATTAAAAAAATGTGTGGTTATATGAGTAATATTGTTTCTTAAAATACTGTCTGTAGCACTAATTAACTAGAGCAATTAATTAATGCAATTAACAAATGAATGTTTCAGTTTCGCCCTTTGAATCATTAAAATCTGTTCTTAGGCCTAATTCCGATCATATGCTATTCAGAGTTTTTATTTTTCTGCAACGACAACGAGATACAAACAAGATATAGTTCAAACTAAACATTTTATTTAGTAAATGCTAATTATAAGCTTGTAATAAATTATAATATGTTACTAGATTTAAATTTTTTTTTTATATATAAAAATATGCATATCTAGGTTTGCCAAGGGTGAATAAAATTGCAAAAAGTGGTCACGATTAAAATTTAAATAAAAGATATTAAAATTTGCAAATTTTTATACATACTTTTTTAGATTATTAGCATTGCTAACTTGCTAAACTTTGTAAAAAAATATTTTGATAGAAATTAAAATTAAAACTATTTTTAGATAAAAAAAATTTTTTTGTGATATATGACTTATTGTAAATATCATAAGAAGTGCAACATTATTATTATCTCGTGGTGACACTTTTAATGAGCGAGCGTAATTTTTCAAATTCCGCATGTTTCACTCTTCAATTCGCTACCAATTTATTAGAATTTGGCAGAAAGTGGAGCAGTTAATATTTCTTGCTTACTTTTGAAAGTGGATTCCGAAAATGATTTTCCTTTTAATATGAACAAGTTGATATGTAAGTTATAAGTATTGAAAGAACTAGGTAATAAATAAATAAAATTTCCACCCCTTTTTACATTTTTTGCGTCCTGTGGTGACCTGCATATGTTGTGTAAGGAACACGACTTTATGTTAAATGTTCCTATGAATTCTTTAATAATATTTGTTCGTAATGGCAAAAAATGATCTCATTCTAAACTAAAATGTAGTATTTTACCACGTTTATATAAACTTGCCTTCGTGTATGTCTGTCCGGGTGGAATTTTGTAATCGATTTTAAACTAACTTCCCGACTAGCTACAAACTTCAAATTTGGCACATAGTTCAGAATTGGATGACAATGCATGAAAATGAAGAGAAAAAAGACATACAAAGTAAAATAAAATTAAAATTTAAAAAAAAAATTATTTTCGAGATTGTCTTTTGTTGTCGATTCCATTATTTCAAATTAGTATTACATGTCAGGTGAAAAGATTTTTATTGTCGGAGTATTTTTATTGGCTGAAAAATCACGTGGTAGGATCCAGTTTTTCCTCATTCATTTCCAGATTGTTTTGGTTGTCATCAGCATAAAACTAATGAAAGTCGTAAAGGTATTGTTTTTCTATAAAGATTTTTGTATCCCTAATTTAAAATAAAAGTTCTATTACTTTAGTAGTGGTCTTGTAGTAGTCTTGACTACTCTTGACTAAGAAAAATAATCTAAATAAAAATATATATTTTTAAAAACCACGTTTTTTGTAGTGAAGAATAATAATTAAAAAATAATAATTTTTTAAAAATATAAAATAAAAATTAAAAAAATCATAGTTTAAAATAAAAAAATTCAAAATAAAAAGTAATATTTTTAAAAACCACGTTTTAGTAGTGGAGAATAATAATTAAGAAAAAAATTGAAAAACGAAAAACGTGGGGCGCATGAAATACATAACAGTACATATACACATACATATACACATTTTCTTACTCATACACATGCACAGCCACATATACATCCACATACATATGCATATACAAAAGCATATTCCACATCCACATTCAGATACAATTACAATTACTGATATACATACACATATTCTCAAGAGCACACATACACACACTAATATAACATTTCTGTTATGTATTTCATGAGCCCCACATTTTTCGTTTTTCAATTTTTTTCTTAATTATTATTCTCCACTACTAAAACGTGGTTCTTAAAAAATATTACTTTTTATTTTGAATTTTTTTTTCCATCTGATCACTTACTACTACGCAGAAAGGGGAACTTTTAATATTCATTCAAATTAAATTTTAAAAAATCCTGGTTGAATATTTATTATTAATTTGCATAAAAACTGTTTGCTTGTAGAGTGATACCAATTGCGGATCTGATATCAGCGGCACAAAAATATCCAAAAATTTCGTTCTGACTGAAGACATTAGAAAATAAAAAATTGTTAAATTCATTATGGCGTGAGTAGAGGCACCTGTTGCATGTTTGAAAATGGTTTGGGTCTCTTCGTGAACAGAAGTTTCAGACAGACCTAATTATAAATAGTGGTGATTATATTTGAATCACTTTTTAATTGTTGGGAAACATGTTCAAGAGCTATACGAGAACAGAAGACATTTACAGATCTAAAAGAACACTTTTAAAAAAATTTTTCTGAAACCGCCAAAAGTCATTTTCAGCTCTAATTGCTAGCATAATTTTAAAAAAACCTTTCCAATTAAAAAGAGACTAAATTCAATAATATTTATTTATTCTTTTTTATCACCCACCAGCCAAATTTATAGCAGGCTGATTGTTTAAATTTTATTTTTAAAATAATTGAAATTTCAATCATTAGCTCCGTTTAAAACTTTTATAAAATATATTTTAATTTTTGAAACGGTAGTTTGTAAAATCTGAAATATTTCATGATGAATATTATTCATATGTCCACTTGTGTCACTTAAAGGGAAACTGTATTGCTGTAATCAATGAGGTTGATGCTCTACAAAAAGTGCGAAATTTATCATAAATTTCGCATTATTATAAAATTAAAGGACATAATATACATTAGAAGTGCCATACATTAGATGTGAATGACATAAATTATGCCCTTCACTTCAGTTGATTTTTTTTTTAATTTTTAAATCCAGCAAATCCTTCCAATTAACATTTTGAAAGATTTAAAATGTCTAGGTCACAAACTTTGTGTCCGGCAGCTCACTTTGAGGGTCTATGATTAAATTGTCACAGCTGCCCACTATCCCATTTAAATTAAATGGCATAATAAAAATATCACAAATAATTTTATAAATAGTGTACGAAAAAAAGGGCTGCCATTTTTTGTTTAGATCATTTGAAATGTATACTATATATTTTCAAACTGACGCGCTGTTTAATTTAAAGTAAAAGCAGGAATGCCACGGGTGACAAAAAATTTAAAAACTGGTAATTTATAAATTGCAATATGAATTAAAAATGATTAAAATTAGCAAATCTTTTCACTAATTTTTTCAGTTTGCTGTTGCATGGGAATTCAAGGACTTCACGAATTAAAAGGAGCTGGATACTTGAGTTTAACATGGCTCTAGTCAATTTATGCCTGCCTTGAATTCCTATTCATTTTGCCCACTTTCGCTTTCGCTTTATTTAAAAAGAACTGGGCACCTGCGCCGCGCAGCGGCCCCTATCCCATACATCATGACATATATACATTGTGTTTAAAAACATTTTGAAATTTTGCTACATTGTGGTGGCAAATTCATTTTGCCCATAACTTACCCCAACTTACTTGGGACATTACATAATTATTTTCGAGTGGTAGTCTTTTATTGTATAATTCATAGTTTAGTAAAGTCGATAGTATTTATACTCACCGCTTATTCTCACTAATTCTAATGCTTAAGTCATATGTTACTCGTAAACTGTAATGTTTAGTGAGAA
>NC_092209.1:23008675-23032524 GCF_043381705.1 Parasteatoda tepidariorum | reverse complement strand
TAACTTTTTATTTTATTTCATGATGTATGAGATATGGGCCTTCCACGCTACCCAGTTGCCCAATTTTATATAAATAAAGAAAGATAGACCTCTCATCACATTCCCTTTCGATTATAAACTGAAAAAAATTGCAATTTTTTATCTACTATACCTTGCTGGTGTTGAGTAAGCATAACACCTCTCAGTGCTTTGAAACTCGCCTTCATCAGAGTAAAAATAGGTCATTTGTGTCCAAAATTAATTCAATAGTTTCTTGTATCCTCCTTTTTTTTTTTTAAAATTCAGCCACTTAACCGGTTAACGCCCAGCGTCATATATATAGGACAGTTCCTTTTTTCAAAGACATTCATTGTGGTGGGAAACTTTTTTCAGCATTTTCATTTATCTGGGTGAATTAAAAGATTCTCAGATATCACAATGATTTAGTTATTTCTGATTAGATCTAGAATTATAAGGAGCAAGTACTTTTTGAAGCAAAAACCTGTACCACCAGCAATTTTAACTCTCTCCTAGATATTGAATTAATTGACGACAACACTAAATTTAGCCCAATCACTGCCTTTTTCCTTAGGGATATGACGTTGCCCTAGCACACGAAATACACTCTCGATTTTTGGTGCTAAGCACTACCTCTTCCCCCCCATCTCCACTCCACCTCACTACTCCTCATCATCGATTTACTACTACAGATTAATCGGTTAATGCCGCTTCCCGGCAGCGCACCGAGATTTATATGAACAGCATAAAAAGAAGCTGTAATTTTTATTTTATTTAAAATAACCCTTTTTAAAATGATTTAATAATTTATAAAACCTTAAAATTCAAATATTTTTAAAACGAATTCACAAAAATAATAATAAATTATAAATGATTATTTAAAGCTATTTTTTGCATAGATACTTGGATAAAAGAATTTTATAATTGTGTACCAAATGATACGATGCGTTTGAAAATTCCTCGAGATATTGTAAAACCCAAAAAGTAAAATCAAAATTAAGATACTAATTACAAAACTTTTGATAGCTCGCCTGAATTTACTATAGGAACTATTTTGACAGAATTCAAATTGTTCGATTTTTTTCTTAAATGTGCAATTATATTAGTGATTTACTTTCTTAAAATACTGTCTACTGCACTAATTAACAAGTGCAATTAATTGTTGCATTTTACTAATGAAAATTTAAGTTCCAGCTCATGTATGATTAAAATCTGTTCTTATGCCTAATTCCGATCATTAGTTCATATGTTATTCAGATTTTTTTTGTCTTTTTTTTATACGAAAGCGAGATACAAACAAGATAAAGTTAAAACTAAACACTTTATGCAATAAATGCTAATAATGAGCCAGTAGTAAATCATAACTTATTACAAGACTTTTGTTTATTTTTAAATAGTATGCATAGCAAGGTATGCCTCCGTTGACTAAAATTGCTTAAAGTGGTGCTGATTAAAATATAGAATTTTAATAAAAGAGGTTAAAACGAGTAACATTTTATGGCATCTTTTTGCCGGAGATGCGAACAATATTATTATATTGTTAATTTATATATATTACCCTAAATATTTTCCTGTAATATCGAAATTAAAGTTATTTTCAGATAAGTTTCTTTCATTTTTCGTAATATGATTTATTTAAAATATCTTAAGGAATGCAACATTAAATATTGTTATCACTTGGTCACGTTTTTAAAGAGTGGCCGTAAATATTCTAATTCCACATGATTCAATCATCAATTCGCTAACAATTTATTCAAATTTTGTAGAAAGTGGAGCAGTTTTTATTTCTGGTCTATTGAAAGAGAATTCCACGAATGATTTTCCTTTAAATATGAACAACTTGAAATGTAAGTTATAAGCATTGAAAGAACTAGGTAATAAATAAATAAAATTTCTACCACTTTTTACATTTTTTGTGTCCTGTAGTGACCTGCATATCTTGTGCAAGGAGCACGACTTTATATTAAATGGTTCCTATGAATTATATAATAATGTTCCAATTGCGGATCTGATATCAGCGGCACAAAAATATCCAAAAATTTCGTTCTGAAAACCAATACATTAGAAAATAAAAAAAATTCTAAATTCATTTTGGCGTGAGTAAAGGCACCTGTTGCATGTTTGAAAATGGTATGGGTTTCTTCGTGGACAGAACTTTCAGAGAGACCTAATTATAAAGAGTTGTGTTTATATTTGAATCACTTTTTAATTGTTGGGAAACCTGTTGAAGAGCTGAGAACAGAAGACATTTACAGATCTAAAAGAACACTTTTCTACATTTTTTTCGGAAACTACAAAATGTCATTTTCAGCCCTAATTACAATCATAATTTAAAAAAACCTTTCCAATTGATTGAGACTAAATTCAGAAACATTTATTTATTCTTTTTTATCAGCCACCAGCCAAATTGATTGCAAGCGGATTGTTTCAAATTAATATTCAAATTAACTCAGCCAGAACCTTTATCTATACGTTTAAAATATATATAAAATATCTTTTAACTTTTGAAACGGTAGTTTGCAAAATCTGAAATATTTCTTGATGAATATTATTCATATGTCCACTTGTGTCATTTAAAGGGAAGCTGTATAGCTGTAATCAATGAAGTTGATGCTTTACAGAAAGTGCGAAATTTATCATAAATTTCGCATTATTATAAAATTGAAGGACATAATATACATTAGAAGTGCCATACATTAGATGTGAATGACATAAATTATGCCCTTCACTTCAGTTGATTTTTTTTTTTAAATCCAGCAAATCCTTCCAATTAACATTTTGAAAGGTTTAAAATGTCTAGGTCACAAACTTTGTGTCCGGCAGCTCACTTTGAGGGTCTATGATTAAATTGTCACAGCTGTCCACTATCCCATTTAAATTAAATAGCATAATTAAAATATCACAAATAATTTTATAAATAGTGTACGAAAGAAGGGCTGCAATTTTTTGTTTAGATCATTTGAAATGTATACTATATATTTTCAAACTGACGCACCGTTTAATTTAAAATAAAAGCAGGAATGCCACGGGTGACAAAAAATTTAAAAACTGGTAATTTATAAATTGCAATATGAATTAAAAGTGATTAAAATTAGCAAATCTTTTCACTAATTTTTTTCAGTTTGCTGTTGCATGGGAATTCAAGGACTTCACGAATGAAAAGGAGCTGGATACTTGAGTTTAACATGGCTCTAGTCAATTTAAGCCTGCCTTGAATTCCTATTCATTTTGCTCATAACTTACCCCAACTTACTTCGGACATTACATAATTATTTTCGAGAGGTAGTCTTTTATTGTATAATTCATTGTTTAGTAAAGTCGATAGTATTTATACTCACCGCTAATTCTCACTAATTCCAGGGATGCCAACTTGCTCCGGACAGCAAATATATATTTTAAAGTGGTAGTTTATCAATCGTGAATCTTNAGGGGAACGATGTAGTCTATTTCAGTATTAGTTATTGATTTTAATTATTTGCGAAATTGTACTTCCTTGTACTATCTCATTCATATCAGCTATTTGTAAATATAAAATATTACACACATAATATGGAATTTTCTTTTTTTTCGTATATAATTTACATTATTGTACTTTCAACTCAAACTTTATTCAGTCGTTGCCTATGGCAAAAAACTAAGTTGAAGAGGCAGGTGCCGTATGGCAGACACCTCGAAATTTACTTTTACATTAAAGCATTATAACGTTAATGTCGTATAGAGGTATTTAAAAAGTTAACAAAATTAACCGGAAATTTGAGTTCTCTACCGTTTTTTATAATATTTAATAGAACCTGGAGCAGTTGGCTTCCCTGCGTAATGGTCAGTAAAAAACACATAAATTATGTAAAATTAAAAAATATTTTGTATAGAAAAGGAGAGGATATCGCTTTCATTAGTCTTTAAGTCTGGATGTACTAATAAATTTGAAGTTTTGTTTGAGACATATTGCTGAAACTGTGCACCGCATTTGGTCTAATATTTTTTTTTCATCTCCAGAGTTTTGGGACTGAAAAATATTTTTAATGTTTGTTTAATTGCCCTTAAGAATTTCTCCAAAAATTTGGCGATGCGCTTATCGAATCTTTCTATTTTAATATTTTCACGGAGATCTTTGTTTCGTATTAACCATCTTGCATTAGTTATTTTACTCAGAGCTTAATTGTGAAAAGTGACAAGTTTTTTCATTTCCGTTTTTGAAAAGTGACGCCATGCTAATGACGCAAATGTGATCTAATCATCGAAACATAATTGGTCTAAATATTGGTGTAATCATCGAAACATAAATTAGTCATTTTAATTTGATATCTAATTTGAATTTGGATGTGATAAGAGTTAGAAGTTTATTTATTGCAGCTATTGATTTACCTTTGATATTTTTTTACATCATTATTCCAAGTGAAATTTTTAATTTTTTAACTTTTTCTTTTGCCAAAATAAGTCAACCTTTCACTATTGGAATAAGATCATTGAAGAGAGTTAGTTGTTGACGATTTCTTATTTTTCCTAATGATGAGCTTATTAAAATTTTTAAACATGGGTGTTTATTTTCCAGTGGAGTCATGAATTTTCTGTTTCAAAATTGTCGAATTCAGGTTTTTGGATTTGAGTACCAAATCAGTGTCATCGGCTTCAACGGCAGTGAGGCTATTTATATTATTTCGGTCTACTGGAAAATCATAAGTGAACAAAATATCGAATATTGGTGCAAGAATGCTTCCTTGAAGTACGGCAGCAGGAATATTTCTGATGGAAGTTCTAGCTTCATTAACTTTGGTACTGAAGTTTCTGTTTTGTAAAAAGTCTATTATAATTTAAATTATTGCTACGGGGAAATTAAGTTGAATGAGTTTGTAAGAAATTTTTTCATGCCAGACGCGATCAAAAGCTTCAGCAATGTCTAACATAACTGATGTTTCTTTTAAGTGTATGACTCTGCCAATGAAATATATCATTCTGATTAGTTGCTTTGTGGTACCTAGTTCTGTTCGCAAAAGCGATATTGTTCGTCGGGTAATAGGTGTATGTATGGTTTTATTCAGGCGTAAAGAACTTTTTTTTATATAATTTTTCTATTGAACTAAGTAGATTGATTGGCCATTAGCTAACCGGCTTTAATGGATTCTTATTAGGTTTGAGTAATAGTACAACTATGGTTGATTTCATATTTGAGGGTAATAGTCAATTTCATGCAGAAATTAAAAAATATGCGATACGATGTTGCAGTAACGTTTATGAAGGTTTTTGAGCATATTTCTGTTGGTTCCATCTCCACCAGGCGAATTAAGTAGTCTCAATTTTTCAATAATTATTTTTAACTCAGAAACATCAGTAGCATCAATTTCCTCAGAGCGTTTTTTGGTGTTTGTGAAGAAAATCGCTCTTTTACCATTTTCTCATTGTTTCCGACAAACAAATATTTAACAAAAATTGTTCCTCCATGGAGTCTGTAAATATTTCAGCCTTTCCATTGTCCAGGTAAACTCAGCCATTTCTTCATATTATAGGTTTACTTACCTGTAGTGGTTGTTTTAGAACTCTCGCTATTTGCCAAAATGATTTGTCTTGAAGTTTCAATCATTTTAATTTTATGTTCGCATTGTTCAAATCCTTAATTCTTTGCAGCTTTTTTATTTAGTTTATTGAGTTGTTTTACTTTAATTTGGTATTTTGGATTGCCTGTTCTTTCATAGTTTACTCTACATTTATTTCTGAGAAGGATAAAATTTTTAATGTTAGTTATCCTGTAGTGGTTGTTTTAGAACTCTCGCTTTTCGCCAAAATGATTTGTCTTGAAGTTTCAATCATTTTAATTTTATGTTCCCATTGTTCAAATCCTTAATTCTTTGCAACTTTTTTATTTAGTTTATTGAGTTGTTTTACTTTAATTTTGTATTTTGGATTACCTGTTCTTTCATAGTTTATTCTACATTTATTTCTGAGAAGGATAAAATTTTTAATGTTAATTAGAAATTTTTGATAATTTGGAATGCAGTCAAAATTGGTATTTGAATATTGGTATCTATTATTGAAGATTGGAAATAAAGTTATCAATTAAGATTAGGTCCTTAGGTTCATCAGTAGCATTAATTTGCTCGTCTCTTTGCAAGATATTATGGTACAATCGTCAATCTGTTTTTGAAATTTTCCTTTTTCGTTTGTGAAATACGCGTTGATTGTGAATAAAACTGGATGATGATCAGATAACAGTTCGTTAAGTACTGAGAGAGCTATTGGAATATCAGTATTTGAAATATCAAAGTCAAGAATAGCAGAGTCTATGGTATTTATTTTCTGTGAAATGAGTTGGATCAGAAGGTACTATTACATTAAGGGATAAATGATCTATTTGATTTTTTAGAATGTTGCAATATTTGTTCGTATGAAAACAGCCCCCATGAAGTTTGTTTCGAAATAAAACAGCCATCAGCATAGATTTTAACATCTGAAGGAAACAGATTTATAATATCATTTTAAGTGAGGTTATGTCTTAGAAAATTGTAAATACCGGTGATTTTAATTTCTTTTTCTTGTCAGAATTAAGAACAATGGAGACTTGTTCGTAACCATCTTTATTGTGGCTGTATTTCGTAGTATAAATGCTATTTTTTTTTGGCTAGAACTGCAACTCCTCAGCCTTCATAATTACGACCACATCTATAGATATAAGAGTTTGGATTCTTGATTTTTATATTTTGGTTAAGTGTGTTTCTGCATCTATTATGTATTACGATCGTTTTCAGTAGTAAGATTTTTAAATTCTAAATATTTATTGAGTTTTTTTTTTCTTACTAGACATCTTAACATCGTTTTAAAAAAATTTAATTTTAACTAGAAATTTACAAAATTTTATTTCATTTTTCATTATATTTCATACCCGTCGTTGAACAGCCGACCCAATTTTTTGGATTCACGACTACTGATGTTAAACTCCGTAGCCTTGTGATTTTGAACCAATCCAGAAGACAAAGAATCTCCTGGATCAATACCCCCAGAGGTATTGATTTGTTATAGGAACATGGAGAACTATGCGACTCGACATATTTAACGAACATCAGGTACCATTTACTACACGGGGAGTTGTCGCCCGGCCGGAATCGAACAAACAACATCATGGACCCATTGCCTTACCAATCAGGCTATTCCGGTACCCAAATTGCAAAATTTGAGCGCAATCGGTCGAATGGTTTCTGAGTAATAAGATTAGCGAATAAATCGTCGTATATTCGAAAAATACAAATAATCGTCACGTCACGCCTATAGATATTAATTTTTTAAGAACTAGTCAATTTTATTTAAGTTTTGTGTTGTGTTACATTTCTCAAAATGACTTTGATGCTTAAAATACAGTCTACTACACTTATTAATCAGTGCAATTAATTAATGCAAATTCAAATTTTGGCCATAGAATCATTAAGATCGCTTCAGTTGTTGTTTCTAATTTACTATTGAAAGTGAATTCCGAGAATAATTTTCCCTTAAATATGATCAAGTTGATATGTAAGTCATAGAATAGTCAAAGAGATAATAAATAAATAGAATTTCTACCACTTTTTACATTTTAGTCGCATGTGGTGTTGTCTCTGCTTATCTTGTGTAAGGAACACGACTTCTGGGGGAGAAATGGTTCCTAAGAGATAATAATATTTGTTTGTATTGGAAAAAATTCAGATCGATTATTTTTTCCATTACAACAAAGAAAGGTAACGTAAACCTAATTTAAACGTAAATGTATTATATCCTTCTTAGAACCACTTTCTACATAATAGAGAGGTGGGAACTCTTAGTAGTTATGCAAATTAAGTTTTTAAAAAATTATGCATATAAATGTGCTATTTAATTGCATATAAACTATAGCTTGTAGAATGAAACCGATATCGAATTTGAAAACAGCGACGAAGTAATATCTATAATTACGTTCAAAAACCTAATGCATTAGAAAATATAAACTATTAAAATTTGTAATTCATTATAACGCGAATAAAGGCTTCTTTTGCTTACTTGAAAATGATACGTGTTTTTTCACTCACAGAACTTTCATAAAGACTTGTAATTAAATATTTTTGTGTTTATAATTGAACCACATTTTAATTGTTGAGAACCCTACTCAAGAGCGACACAAGAACACCTTTATATTATTAATTACAATTACATCTTAAAGAAGAAGAAAAACTTATTTGAAGTACCTATCTCAATGAAATAAACTATATTTAAGAATTTTTCTCCTTTCTTTCTCAGTACCCACCAGGCAAATTTATTGCTCGGAGATACCTTTAATAACTTAAATAGTAACCGATAATTTTCATGATACTAATTTAGAAATCTAATATATTTTATTAAATATATTCTATTTTCTAAAACGGTAGTTTCAAAATTTTGAACAACCTCAGAGAGTATTATTTATTTTTCAACATCTCTGAAGTGAAAGAAAGCTGAATATTTTATTTTATTTATTTATAATTACATTCCTTAAAATGATTTAATAATTTATTTACCTTAAAATTCAAACGTCTTAAAAACGTATACACAAAAATTCATAATAAATTATAAATAATTATTTAAAGCTATCTTTTTTATAGATACTTGGATAAAAGAATTTTATAAATGTATGCAAAATTTTTCTATGCATACCTGCCAACTTTTAATCCCTTCCATTATAATTTTTCCCAGTGGTAGTAAAACAGAATAAAAATTTCAATTGCAAGCAAAAAAAATACGTTGTTTTTGAAAAAACATCAGCTGACAACCATGATAGTAATGCATATTACTATATGTGCTTAATTTTTTTAAGAATAGTGGTGATCAAAATCGTTTGAAAATTAAGTTTAAAGAAGAAAATATAGTAATATACTTACTACCACTTTAAATATCAAAATAAAATTTTACGCCAAATGCGTAAAAGTTGGCAGGTATGTCTATGAGCTTGAAAATTCCTTGAGATATTGAGAAACCCAAAAAGAAAAATTTAAATCAAGAGAACTAAACTTTTGATAGCTCGCCTGTCCAAACTATTAAAACCACTTCGTCAGAATTCGAATTTGTTGAAAAAAAATTATTTAAGATGATGCAAGGTTATACGAGTGATTTTGTTTTTTAAAATACTGTCTGCTGCACTAACTGACTAGTTGAAATAATTAATGCAATTAACAAATGAATATTTAAGTTTCGGTCCTTGAATCATTAAAATCTGTTCTTAGGACTAATTTTGATAATTATTTCATATGCTATTCAGAGTTTTTATTTGATTGCAACGAAAATTAGATACAATCAAGATAAAGTTAAAATTACTCACTGTACGCAATGAATGCTAATTATAAGTCTGCAATTAATTATTATTTATTACTTAATTTGATTTTTGTTAAAAAAACTATGCATATCCAGGTTTGCCCAAGGGGGACTAAAACTAAAAAAGTGGTGACGTATAAAATTTAGAATTTTAATAAAAGATACTAAAATTTGCAAAATCTTATTGCATATTTTTTTAAATTATTAGAATTGCTAACTTGCTTCGCTTTGGAAAAAGAAGAAGAAAAAAAAATAAGTGATATCGAAATTTTTTTAGGTTAGAAATATTTTTAGGTTAGTTTTTTTTTTAAATTTTTGCAATCTGAAAATTTTAAAATATCATAAAAAATACAAAAATATTATGTTATCACGAGGTGACACTTTTAAAGAGTGAGCGCAATTATTCTAAATCCACATGTTTCACTCTTCAAATCGCTACCAATTTATTAGAATTTGGCAGAAAGCGGAGCAATTGTTATTTCTTATTTACTATTGAAAGCGGATTTCGAAAAAGATTTTCCTTTAAATATGAACAAGTTGATATGTAAGTCATAGTGTTATTGAAAAATTAAAAAGATAATGAATAAATAAATTTTCTATCATTTTTCACATTTTAGTCGCCTGTGGCATTTATGTTGTGCAAGGAACACGACTTCAGTGTGATAAGTAGTTATTATGAATTAATTATATTTGTTTGTAATGTAAAAAATTCAGATCGAGTATTTTTTCATTGCAAACAAACGTAATGTATCGCATCATAAATGTAAATGTATCATCTCCTTCTTCCTACCACTTTCTACGCAGAAGAAAGGTGGAAACTCTTAGTAGTTACTGAAATTAAATTTTTTTAAAATGCCGCATAGAAAGATATTATTAAATTGCATAAAAACTGTAGCTTGTAGAATGAAACCGATATCGAATTTGAAAACAGCGACGAAGAAAAATCCATAATTACGTTCAAAAAGTTAATGCATTAGAAAATTTAAAAAAAAATTCGCAGTTCATTATATCGTTAATAATGGCTTCTTCTGTATGTTTGAAAATGATACGTGTTTTTTCAAGCACAGAACTTTCAGACAGACATAATTATATATTGTTGTGTTTATGATTAAGTCACTTTTTAATTGTTGAGTAGCCTATAAGAGCGATTCAAGAACAGAAAAAGCAGAAAACTTATCAACCTTTCATCTGAACTCACAGGAAGTCCTTTTTTTATTAATTACTATCACAACTTAAAGATTAAAAAGTTTTTCGATGAACTACAAAGATATAGACTAAGTTCATGAATTTTTCTCTTTTCATTCTCAGTATCTTCAAGCAAAATTTATCGCTAGAAGATACCTTTAGTAAATGATTTGTATTTAATGGCTTTTCTAATGCATTAAAAGTTTAAAATTATTTAATAATTATATTTTATTTTCTAAAACGGTAGTTTCAAAATTTTGAACAACCTCAGAGAATTTATATATATATTCATACCTGCCAACTTTTACGCATTTGGCGTATAATGTTATTTTTATATTTAAAGTGGTAGTAAATAAAAACTATTTTTTTCTTTTATAAGTTTAATTTTAAAGTGATTTCTATTCTTAAAAAAAGTAAGCATANCAACATATAGTGCTTTTAAAAACGGAAACTGAAATAACCAGAGAGAGCATAAGCTAGGCAGAAGTGAGTAGTCTTTGTCTATAGATCTCTATTTTAGTTTTTTGTCCAAAGCGCTTTTTTTCACGAATTTATATATTACGAATTTATTTGACAATTTTTGATTTATATCACGAATTTATTTGTTTTACTAGAATTTATTTGTTTATCCAGGTTTTTTCATTGCAATTCACTTATTTCAGTTTTTAATAGACTTAATTATAGCCAAAATTCTAACCTTTTTGAAGAGACATCAGTTTTAGAAATTTTATCTTAAGATTTTATACCATAGCACATTTCTAATAGATTTAACGAATTACATGTCATTTATTTGAATTCAAATTTATTTTAAGGACTTAGTATTAAAGATGTAATTTTTTTTCTAAAAAAAAAGTTGTTATATGGATTTGAATGATTGTTTTAAATTCTTAGAATTTTGTGAATTTGCAATGAACCTAAGTAAGTAGCGAGCGAAGCGAGCTTGGTTTGCGGGGCAAACCATATAAGATTGCGTAGCAATTTTCGGGGGTTGGCGAGGGTTAGCGAGCAGGGGACGCAGCCCACTAGAATTATTTATTTCTCACCATCTCTCAAGTAGAAGAAACCTGTATATTTTATTTAATTTTTTTAAAATCACTTTCCTGAAAACGATTCAATAATTTATATACCATAAAATTCAAATATATTTAAAACGTATTCACAAAAATAGTAATAAATTATATATAATTATTTAAAGCTATTTTTGCACAGATATTTGGATAATAGAATTTTATAACTGTGTACAAAATGTTTCGATGAGCATGCGAATTCTTCGAGTTATTGCGAAACATGCAAAAAGTGAAATTAAAATTAAGAGACCTAAACTTTTGATCGCTTGCCTGTCCAAACTATTGGAACAATTTCGACAGAATTCTAATTTGTCTGGGAAAAAAATTATTAAAAAAATTTACGATTTTATGAGTGATTTTATTTCTCAAAATAATAACTGCTGCACTAATTAGCTAGTGGAAATAATTAATGCAATTAACTAATGAATGTTTCAGTTTAGGCCCTTGAATCATTAAAATCTTTTCTTATGACTTATTCCGATCATTAGTTCATATGTTATTCAGAGTTTTCATTTTTTTGCAAAAACAAGATACATTCAAGATAAAGTTTAAACTAAACACTTTACGCAATAAATGCTAATTATAAGCCTGCAATAAATCATTATTTATTACAAGATTTGATTGTTTAAAAAGAATGCAGATCCAGGTTTGCCACGGGTGACTAAAATTGCAGAAAGTGGAGATCAAAATTTAGAATTTTAATAAAATATATTAAAAATTGTAAATTTTTATACCTAATTTTTTAGACTGTTAGCAATGCCAACTTCGTAAAAAAAATTCTAGTAATATCGAAATTAAAGTTATTTTTAGCTTAGTTTTTTTTTTCATTTTTTGTAATTTAAAAAATATTTAAAATATTATAAGAAATACAACATTATAATTGTTATCATGTGGTGACACTTTTAAAGAGTGTGAGTTATTATTCTAATTCCACGGGTTTCACAATACGCTACCAATTTATTAGAATTTGGCAGAAAGCTGAGAAGATGTTATTTCTAGTTTACTATTGAAACTGGATTGCGAGAATGATTTTTCTTTAAATATGAACAAGATGATATGTAAGTCATAGTGTTACTGAATTTATTTAATAGTAGTCGATAGAATCTGGCTACATCCAATACCTTGGGGATCTGAAATCAGAATCAGTTGTAAAAAAAAAGCACGTTTATTCAGAGAAAGTACGTTTTTGTGCCAAATTTCGTAATTTAAAATAAAGTCTGCACTAATTCGTTAACAAATTTGAGTCTACCCCCTCGAACCATTAAGATCGAATCTTAAACCTAAAAATCTGATCATTTGACTAAAATTATCCGGGATGGTCAGTTTTTTTTTTAACGCACTGTACATCAGACTTAATGCCATAAAAGCGTTCTAAACAGGGTCTTTTAAAATGTATTGATTTTAAAGAAATGTAATAACTTTAAACAGAAGGGGTGTGAAGTCATATTTAACAAAACAAAATAAGCTTTTGAGTATTTTGTCTAAAGGAACTTATGATTGTATGAGAGGTAAATTCATAATATTGTTGTCTTTCGAAATTAATTATTGCGATTTCATATTGAAAGAAAAAAATAGTGTGAAAAATTCGATGCTGGTTTAAAAAATAATGCATGGTTGATATATTAAAATTCACAATTCATTTTATGTTCAACAGATTCAATGACTAATATAAATAATCATTACCATCATCATTTATTAATGAACTGTTTTTAAAACGAAAACTAATAAATACATAAATAAAACTTGTATGATGTTATGTTACTCTCTAAATTTATGAGGCAAAATATGACGATCAGACTAACATTAGAGGAACAAAACTTAAAACTGTATTAAAATACAAAAAATATTATTTCCTCAAATTTCAACATCTGCTTTTTTCCTTTTTCTTTTTTTTTAAAAAAAGTGCCTTTTTTTTTAAAGTTTAATGGTAAAAAAAAATTTCTTCTAAGAAAAATAGATCATATCAAGAAAAAACATTTTATCCTTAGTTTCTAACCTTTCTGAGCTAAAATAAAAATTTCCATCAAGCATCGCAAGCAAAAAGTGAACGATTTTATTTGAAGTAAACATTTTCCCTTAATAATGAGAAATAGTTATTTTTTGTTATAAATTGTTACACAGCTGTAGTAAAATCGGTCTTAGATGGAAACTCATTACATTCTATTTTGAAAGAATCGCATAATAAAGATTTAAAAACTTTTTATAAAAGATATAAATTACACGTACAAGATATAAATTTTATATTATGCACGCGATATTTTTATGAAAGATACTAAAGATATGCTTATGCGAAAAATACTAGCAATTGATATCTATTTATAAGTTGAATAAAATTAAAACTTTGTACTTTTTTAATGATTTTTTTTTATTTTTATTTGAAAATAAATTGCTTTACAGAAAAAAGCATTATAATAATAGAGTTAAATAGTTTTCATCTGATTCATATTTGTTTAATAATGTGCGTAATTAATTTGATTTATGTGCTTTGTTGAATTTTATTCTGCGCTATGTTTTTGTAGAATTCTCTTAAAAGAAAGTCTTTGAATGGAAATTTCGGAAAATAGAGATTTTAAAAAATATATATATTTATTTAAACAGCTCATTAAAAAATATAAATTCATTTCAGATTTAATAGTAAAAAATTTAGTTGAAAAGATAATCTTTCAACTAATTTTACTTTTATCTTAACTTTATTCAGCATGTAATACTCTATTTTTAATCTCAAACTAGCTACATTCTATGTTATTTTTTAATTATGATAAAACAAAGGTGTGATTTTGTTCAGTTTTTTTACATAGAAATACCTGAATAATCAACAATTTACTTTCCTCATTTAATAAAACAGTTATATGAACCTTTATTTCAATTTCGAAAGTCTGTATTTAGTTCAATAAAAATTAAAGTTTTCTGTATTTAGTATCATCAGGTACTGAAATATTTCTAATAAAATATCTTTATATTCTTGGAAGCTTGTTCTTAAGAAGATCTTCGACTTCATTTCAATGCACTATATCATAAAATAAATATTTATTACAATAAAAATCACACAGTAAAGAACGTGTAACTAAAGAACTTTTTAAGAGATAATGATTATTTCTTTTATTCAAGCGCAAATTAACTGATTTCAAACATCCATACTTTAGTTTCAATGCTACTGTTTTTAACAATGTCTTAAAAAGCCGCCAAAATCATAGCTACCAAGTTTCAACACTTGATAGCTACTTTTACGTAAAAAAGTTTTATTTGTACTTTACTAACGTTTGTAGAATTACAAAAGTTCCAACCGCTGCTGACTCGTTAAAATATTTTTAAAAACGGTAGACTTAAGAGGAACAACAATTAATTGTAAGTTAATATAACGGCCATATGTTAATTATAACAAATAGACGTTCTCAAACCCTTTGAATCATTTAGAAGGAGCTGTTAAAAATACTAGATTTATTCATTTTCTATTTAAGTATATGTAAGCTGTAATCTAGATTTTGATTTGAGTATCTGCAAGCTGTAAGTTAGAGTTTGTATCATCTGTTGCTATGGGGAAATAGAAGAAAAAATTTTTGTGTTAAAAAAAAGTATTTACGTTTCTTGCTTTTTTGTAAAAATAGAGTCAGAATAATTTTACTTTAATTAAGTAGTAGTTTTTAGTAGGGAACGACAGAATATTTCACTTTCTAAGAGAGTCTCTTAACAGCAGAGGTGAGATAAAACCCTATATATCATGTTTGCTGAAAAAATCACACATTGAATGAACATTGCTTGAAAATTGTATTTTATGTATGAGGCGACAGGTGGGGAAAGTCCAAGTGCCAGTTTTATCTGCCATAATGCATACCTGCCAACTTTCACTCTTTCCGAGAATGAATTTTCAGAGTGGTTGTAAAACAATAAACGAAAAACTATCTGAATCAAAAATATATTTATATTTTGATCCCGTTGAAGTTCGCTTGCGCAAGGATTATTATGCTTTCATATATTTATTGTAATTATTTATATGTAGTGGTGGTCAAACTTATTTTAAATTATCATTATAATTCAAAAAGTTAATTTAAATAACCTGAGTATTGCTACCACTTTAAATATGAAAATAAAATCTTCCGGAAGATCCGGAAGAGCCGACAAATATATGAAGGCACTTCAAAGTTAACGCAAGTTAGCATGTCTTATATACTTAACGATTGATGTTTAATACGTGTAGTGGTAGTAACGCCACACTAATCAAATTGAGTTTTGAAAAACATTCCGCACAGAAATATATTATTAAATTGCAAAAAAGCTGTAGCTTGTAGAGTGAAACCCATTGCGAATTTGAAAACAGCGACGAAGAAATATCCATAATTACGTTCAAAAGCCTAGTGCATTAGAAAATATTAAAAAATTTTTTTGTAAACCATTAAAACGCAAATAGCTGTTTTTTTCATATTTGAAAACGATACGCGTTTTTTCGCGCACAGAACTTTCAGTCAGTCGTAATTATATATTGCTGTGTTTATAATTGACTCACTTTTTAATTGTTCAGAAGCCTATTCTAGAGAGATTCAAGAGCACAAAAAATCTCAGATCTAAAAGAAAAAAACATATCAAGCTTTCTTCTGAACTCACAAGAAGTCCTTTTAATTATTAGTTACTCTCACAACTTAAAGAAAAATAAAACTCTTTTAAAGTATATTTATGAATTATCCTCTTCTTTTTACTCAGTATCCACCAGCCAAATTTATTGACAGAAGATACCTTTCATAATCAGCGGATTGTATATAAATAATTAGTAAAACGAATTAGAAATTCAAAATTCTATATTAAATATATTCTATTTTATAAAACGGTGGTTTCAAAATTTTTTTTTATTAACATTTTTTTTATTTAAAATTACAATTCTAAAAATGATTTAATAATTCATGTACCCTAAAATTCAAATATTTTTAAAAAGTATTCACAGAAATAATAATAAGTTATTAATAATTAATTAAAGCTATTTTTTGCAAACATACTTGGGTAAAAGAATTTTATAACAGTGTACAAAATGTTTCGATGAGCTTGAAAATTCCTCGAGATATTGCGAAAGACGCGAAAAGTATAATCAAAATTAAGAAAACTAAACTTGTGATCGATCGAAAGTTCAAACTATTGGAAACATTTCGACAGAATTCGAATTCGTTGGGGAAAAAAAATTATTAAAAAAAATGTGCGGTTACAACACTGCTCAAATTTTGCAGAGTGATTTTGTTTAGTAAAATACTGTCTGCGGCACTGATTAAATAGTGCAAAATAATTAATGCAATTTAGTAATGAAAATTCAAGTTTTGGCCTTTGAATTATTAAAATCTGCTGAGTCTAATTCCGATCATTAGTTCATAAGTTATTCAGAGTTTCTAATTTTTTGCATCGAAAACGAGATGCAAACAAGATAAAGTTAAAAGAAACCCTTTATGCAATATATAATGAGCCATTATATATAGCAAGATTAGATTTTTTTTTAAATTTCCGGATTTTCCGGAAGATTTTATTTTCATATTTAAAGTGGTAGTAATTATATACTATTTTTTCTTTTATAATCTTAATTTTTAAATGATAATGATCACCACTATTCTTACAAAAATTAAGCACATAATATGCGTTACTGTCATGGTTGTCAACTTAAGTTTTTTCAAATACAATGTATTTGTTTGCTTAAAATTGAAGTTTTAATTCCATTTTAATACCACTGGGAAAAATAATAATGGAAGAGATTATAAGTTGGCAGGTATGATATAGGTATGCCATGGGTGACAAAAATTGCAAAAAGGGGCGAAAATTAATATTTAGAATTTTAATGAAAGAGATTAAAATGCGCATTTTCACTTCATATTTTAGTTAGATTACCAGAGATGCCAACTTGCTTCGCTTTTTTAAAAAAATATTGTCTAGCAATATCGTAATCAAAGTTATTTTTAGTTTTTTTCTCTTCATTTTTTGTAATATATGACTTATTGAAAATATCATAAGAAATGCAACATTATTATTGTTATCACGTGGTGGAGCTTTTATAGAGTGGGCGTAATTATTCTAATTCAAAAAGTTTTACTTTTTAATTCGCTACCAATTTATTCAAATTTTGCAGAAAGCAGAGCAGTATTCATCTCATGTTTACTATTGAAAGCGAATTCCGCGAATGATTTTCCTTTAATTATGAACAACTTGAAATCTATGTCATAGTAGTATTGAAAAAAAATTGGTAAAAAATAAATTAAATTGAATAAAATTTCAGCAACTTTTTACATTTTTTGTCCACTGGGGTGACCTGCATATCTTGTGTAAGCAACACGACTTTACGTTTATTGGTTTCTATGAACTATATAATAATACTTGTTTGCAATGGAAGAAATAATATAGATTATTCAACATACATAACGTATCGCATCATAAACTCGAGTGGAGTTTTATTTTTATTTGCCGCTTACTACGTAGAACAAAATCAAGAACTTTTAATATTTTTTCATATTAAATTTAAAAAAATTCTGGTTATATAATAAATATACTAATAAATGGCATAAATGGTAATACTAATAAATGGCATTAAAACTGTGGCTTGTAGAGTCATACAAATTGCGGATTTGAAATCAGCAACGCAAAAATATCCAAAAATTTCGTTCAGAAAATTAATACATAAGAAAATAAAACTTGTAATTCATTTTGGAGTGAGTAAAGGCAACTATGGCATGTTTGAAAATGGTGTTTCTTCGGGGACAGAACTTTCAGACAGACCAAACTGCTGTGTTTATATAATTGAATCACTTTTTAATTGTTGGGAAACCTGTTCAAAGCGACACGCGAGAACAGAAGAAATTTTCAGATCTAATTGAATACTTTTCTCAGAACACAGAAAAAGTCATTTTTATTACTAGTTCTTATCATAGATGTAAATAAACTTTAACGAACCCTTCCAATGAACTAGATTATATTTAGGAATATTTATTCTTTTTGATTTTTGCACCCACCAGCCAAATGTATTGCTAGCAGACTTGTTCAATATATCCATTCTTGTATAGATATTCCATATCTAATAATTTTATTTAAAATTTATTATAAAATATATTTTATTTTCTGAAACGGTAGTTTATAAAATCTATAAAATTTCATTATGAATATTATTTATCTATCCACGTGTGTCACGTAAATGGAATGCTGCAGTCAATGAGGCTAATATGCTCTCCAGTAAGTGTGAAATTTAAGTTTTTCACTTATTCTGCTTTTTTTCCCTCTTTTTTTTTATTGAAAAAAATCTAGCAAATCCTTCGAAATAAATATTTCGAAAGCATTAAAATGTCTAGATCACAAACTTTGCGTCTCATAGCTAACTTTGAGGGTCTATGTCTAAATTGTCATTGTTGTCCCCTATTCCATTTAATTTAATTGATGTAAATGATACGATAGAAACTTTTTAAATAATTTTATAAATAGAGTACGAAAAAATCATTGCCGTTTTTTGTTTAGACCATTTAAAATGTGTACTATATATTTTCAAACTGACTCGCCATTTAAATGAAATTAATTTAAGACAGCCGCGGGGGGCCAAAAATTTAAAAACTAGTAATTTAGAAGTTGAAAAAATATATTAAAAGTGATTAAAATTAGCAAATCCAATGACGATTTTTTTTCCAGTTTGCTGTTGCATGGGAATTTAAGGACTTCACTTATCAAAAGCAGCTGGATACTTGATCCAAACATAGCTCATGTCAATTATTGGCTGCCTTGAATTCCTATTCATTTTGCCCATAATCAGAGATACAAACTTACTGTGGACAGTTTATAAATATTTTCGAGTGGTAGTCTTGTATCGTATAGTTCATTGTTTAGTAAATTCTATAGAATTTTTACTCACCACTGATTCTAAATAATTCCAATGCTAAAGTTAAATGTTAGACTTCAACGTTTGGTGAGAATCGTTTTGTTTTTCTCTCACGGTTCGATATTTAATTCCCAAAAGACGAGTGAGGGGAATAATGTAATCTATTCTAGTATTAGTTATTGATTTTGATTTTTTGAGAAATTGTACTTTCTTGTACTATCTCATTCATATCAGCTATTGGTAAATATTAAATTACACACATAATATGGAATTTTCTTTTTCTTCGTAATTAATTCACATTATTGTACTTTCAACTTTGACTTCATTCAGCAGTTGCTTATGGCAAAAAATTTAGTTAAAGAGGCAGGTGCCGTATGGCAGACACCTCAAAATTTACTTTTACATTAAAGCATTATAACGGTAGTGTCGTGTAGAGGTATTTAAAAAGTTAACAAAATTAACCGGAAATTTGAGTTTGTAGTTCTTTACCGTTTTTTACAATATTTAATAGAACCTAGAGCAGTTGGCTTCCCTGCATAATGGTCAGTAAATTATGTATAACTTTTTTATAATTAAAAATTTTTTGTATAGAACAGGAGAGGATAACACTTTGTTTAGTCTTTAAGTCTGGATGTAATAAAGGATGAATTTAACATATAAATTTAACGTTTTGCTTAAGACATATCGCTGAAACTGTGCACCGCAATTGGTCTAAAGTATTTTTTTCTTCTCCAGAGTTTTTTGGCTGAAAAATATCTTGAATGTTTGTTTCATTGCACTTAAGAACTTCTCCAAAAATTTGGCGATGCACTTATCGAATCATTCTATTTTAATATTTTCACGGATATCTTTGTTTCGTATTAACCATCTTGCATTAGTTATTTTACTCAGAGCTTAATTTTGAAAAGTGACAAGTTTCTTCATTTCTGTTTTTGAAAACCTAGAGCAGTGTTTTCCAAACTTATGACTTTTGTGTACCCTTTATAACTCTTTCGTAACGCTGAGTCCCACTAATTATAAAATGAATGAATTTTTTACTATAAAAAAAAATTGCACAAAATTTAAAAATCACATCTGGCAGTTGACACCACTAGTTATTAACTTTTAACTGTGCAAAAAATGGCCAATAGAAAAATACTTAATCGTAAATTTTAATGGGTAGTTTTCTTTTTAATTAAAAGTTTTTGAAATTTTCGTTTGTTGCAATATATTTCGCTTAAGAACGCGAACCCCCACTGAACTGCTCCCGTACCCCTGGGGGTCCTTGTTCCACACTTTTGGAAACACTGCCTTTGAGCATTAAAAACATTGTGTAACGTAAATAATGGTTTCTTTTGCGTGTTTGAAAATGATTTGCATTTTTTCACGCACAGAACTTTCAGACAGACGTATTTATACAAGTATATTGTTGCGTTTATAGTTGAGCCATTTTTTAATTGTTGAGATGTCTATTCAGGAGCGCAACAAGAACAAAGAAAAAATGAATACATATAAACCTTGTTCTGAACTGGCAAGGAGTCCTTTTTATTATTCGTTATTATCATAACTTAAAGAAAAAATAACATTTTGGAAGCATATCAACAAAATTGACTATATTCACGAGCTTCTCTCCTTTTCTTCCTCAGTATCCACTAGCCAAATTTATTGCTAGAAGAATACCTACCAACTCTTCCGGATTTTCCGGAAGATTTTATTTTCATATTTAAAGTGGTAGTAAATATATACCATTTTTTTCTTTTATAAATTTAATTTTTAAATGATTTTGTTCACCACTATTCTTACAAAAATTAAGCTCATATATAATTATTCGTTACTATCATGGTTGGTAACATAAGTTTTCTCAAATACAACGTATTTGTTTGCTTAAAATTGAAGTTTTAATTCCATTTTAATACCACTGGGAAAGATTATAATGGAAAGGATTAAAAGTTGGCAGGTATGTAGAAGATATCTTTAAAAAACTTCTGAAAGCGTACAACAGAACGTGTTTGAATATAAATTTAATTGTTTATTAAATATATTCTATTTTTCTGAAACGGTAGTTTCTAAATGAACAACCTTAACCGGTTACAGAGATGCCAACTTGCTCCGGACAGCAAAAACATATTTTAAAGTGGTAGTTTATCAATTGGGATTCTTGGCTTAATAAATCCAATTCAGTAGATTTTTATCCACCACTATTTCTAAATAATTCGTAGTGTTATATAATTCACAACTTTACGGTACTTATGTCCTGCTAAACCTTTTAAAAAGCAAGCAAAAATAGTCAAATATTTGCGAAATTTACTTTGAAGTTATTTACCGTTTTATTATTTATTTTGGCGTGTCCGGAGCAGTTGGCATCTCTGCGGTTAAGGCCCAGCGTCATATATTTAGGACAGTTCCTTTTTTCAAAGACATTCATTGTGGTGGGAAACATTTTTCAGCATTTTCATTTATCTGGGTGAAGTACAGGATGCTCAGATATCAGAATGATTTAGTTATTTCTGATTAGATCTGGAATTATAAGGAGCAAGTACTTTTTGATCTATCAAAGACTTTTTGAATGCCCTAACAGTAGAAAAAACAATTAATTTCGAAAATAAATTATACCATTTCTTCCATAAACCCACTTTTTGTAACATTTCAATATATAATTTCGGGACAAAACGGGTTAATAAATATTATTTGTTTTTTAACATCTCTCTAGTAAAAGGAAGCTGAATATTTTATTTTATATATTTCAAAAATACACTCCTTTAAGCGATTTAATAATTTATATGTCTTAAAATTCAAATGTTTTTAAAACGTATTCACGAAAATGATAATAAATATTTATAAGTTATTTTTTGCATGAATACTTGGGTAAAAGAATTTTATAACTGTGTACAAAATGTTTCGATGAGCTTGAAAATTTCTCGAGATATTATGAAAGACGCAAAGAGTAAAACCAAAATTAAGAGAACTAGACTTTTGATCGCTCGCCTGTCCAAACTATTGGAACCCTTTTGACAGAATTCAAATTTGTCGGGAGGAAAAATTGTTAAAAAAATGTGCGGTTATATGAATGATTTTGTTTTTTAAAATACTGTCTGCTGCACTAATTAACTTGTTCATATAATTAATGCAATTATCTAATGAATGTTTCAGTTTCGGCCCTTGAATCATTAAAATCTTAGGCCAATCTGTGTTACCAATTTATTTAAATTTTGAAGAAAGCAGAGCAATTTTTATTTCTGATCATTTAAAAGAGAATGATCCACGAATGATGTTTCTCTAAATATGAACAACTTGAAATTTAAGTCCTAAGTATTAAAAAACTTGTTAATAATCCAATAAAAATGAATAAAATTTGGGCCACTTATTACAATTTTAGTCTCCTGTGGTGACTTGCATATCTTGTGTAACGAACACGACTTTATGTTAAATGGTTTCTATGAATTATACAATAATATTTGTTTCAGACGAGCAAAAATATAATCGATTATTTTTCCCATTTCATAACTGAAAGCCTCCACACGGTTTTTTGTAGGTAGTCCGAACAGACCACTATGAAGGTAAATCTATTTATGATAGAACCATTTAATGTGAAATCTATTAAAAGTTTCTTCTAAAAATTCTTTTAATTTATGAATATAATTGGTTTGCTTTATTTACTTCTCAACCACTACAGATTCAATTCTCATATATATATGATAAATTTCACTCCAGTACTTTTAAAATGGAATTTGGGTTCATGAGCACAAGTGGTTCGCTTTTTAAATAATCTGCGCAGACTACTTATAAGATACCGTGTGGAGGCTTTCTGATGAAGGAGGTGATGACATATCTGATTCTAAACTGAAATGTATAATCATCTTTATCTCAATACTTTATAATAAGCTAAGAGAGCTTTTAATATTCAGTCAAATTAAATTTGAAAAAATCCTGGTTATATATTTATTATTAAATTGCATCAAAATTGCTTCCTGTAGACTGATACCAAGTACGGATCTGGAATCAGTAACGCAAAAAAATCCAAAAAATTTCATTCAAAAAATTTCATTTTATTATTAGAAAAAAAATTTTTTAAAATTCATTATGAAGATCAATTAGTAAAATTTTTTCATTCATCCATTTGATCATTTGACCAAAAATTATCCAGGGTGGACTGTTTTTTTTTTTCACGCACTGCACATTAAACTAAACGCCAAAAAAGTCTTCTAAACAGAAACGTATTGATTTTAAAGAAATGTATTAAATTTAAATAATGGGGTATAAAGTCATATTTAACAACTTATTATAATAAAATAGCCTTTAGCTTTTTTATTCCATAGGAACCACTATAGCTACCACTATATCCCCACTATATTATTCTGAAGCTACCACTTTTTACAATTTAGTCACCTGGGGCGTTTATGTATATTATGTAGAAGGAACAAGAATTCGGTGTGATAAAAGGTTCCTATGAATTATTAATGTTTGTTTGTTATGTTAAAGATTCATATTGATTATTTTCTCCATTACAAACAAACGTA
>NC_092209.1:22988063-23008175 GCF_043381705.1 Parasteatoda tepidariorum | reverse complement strand
TTTGTAGTGACCGGAACAAATAATAATCCTAAGGCGCCAGATCTGGAGAATATGGTGGATGTGGCAGTGTATCCCATTCAAGCTGTAAAAGCTGTTTGTGAGTGACCAAACTTGTATGAGGTCTCGCATTATCTTGGAACACTATACCTTTTCTGCTGATTAATTCTGGCCTCTTCTGTTGAAGAGCATTATTCAGTTGTCCAGCTGACGACAGAAGACTTCCGAATTAAACGTTGTGTTATCCGGTAAAAGCTCAACAAAATAAACTATTCCTTTAAAATCCCCAGACATCACCTTTTTTTGGATATTGGCTTTCGAAATGCTTTGAGCCGTTTCATCTTTTTTGCTCCATGATCTATTGCGTTTGACATTGTTATAGACCAAAAATTTTTCGTCCCCAGCAATGATGCGCTTCAAAAATTATTCATTTTCGTGAAGTTTGAGAAGTGAATCACTGACGTCAACGCAAATTTCTCTCCGTGATATCAAAATTTTGCAAACCAATTCTGGCACTGGCGCACTATCAACGCATCTTATTCATACGCATCGGAAAATTTCTTTCTGGTATAATCAGCATTTTTACCTTTTCTATAGTAAAAAAGTAAAATATGACAAAAATGCTGTTTATTGCTTCACATTTAAAAGGACGCCAACCAAAAACTACTGCTTAGAATTAATTGAACTTTTTAACACACAAGTGTGCTATATCAAATCTCAAAACGTATAATGATAATGCGGCTTAAGTGTGAAGTTGAGTTCGAAAAAATACAAATCATCGGTCGGAAAAACGAAATTACTTTCAGAACAGCCTGATAATTGTTGAGAAGCCTATACAAGCGCGATTCAAGAACAGAAAAAAAATTCATATCTAAAGGCTGAATACTTATCAACCTTTCTTCTAAACTCTCAAGAAGTCTTTTTTATAATTAATTACTATCACAACTTTTAGAAAAAATTTCTCGAAGTAAATCGATGAAATAGACTGTATCCATAAGCTTTTATCTTTTCTTTCTCAGTATCCACCAGACAAATTTATTGCTAGAAGATACCTTTTGTAAGCGATGAATTTCATTTGTAAAATTGCATAAGATATCAAAAATGCAAAAATTTTTATTAAATATATTTTATTTTCTATAACGGTAGATCCAAAATTTTAACAACCTCAGATAATATTATTTATTTTTCAACATCTCTCAAGTAACAGGAAGCTGTGTATTTTATTTCATTTATTTAAAATTACATTCCTTAAAGTGGTTTAATAATATATGTATCTTAAAATTTAAATATTTTTAAAACTTATTCACAAAAATAATTATTTAAAGCCTTTTTTTCCATAGATACTTGTATAAAAGAATTTTATAACTGTGTACCAAATGTTTTGATAAGCTTGAAAATTCCTCGAGATATTGCGAAAGACGCAAAAAGCATAATCTAAACTAAGAGAACTAAACCTTTGATCGGTCGCCTGTCCAAACTAGTGGAACCATTTCGACAGAATTCGAATTTGTCGGAAATTTTTTTTAAAAGAATGTGCTTTTATATGAGTGATCTTGTTTCTTAAAATACTGTCTGCTGTACTAATTAACTAATTCGATTAATTAATGCTATTAACTAATGAATGCTTCCGTTTCGGTCCTTGAATCATTAAAATCTGTTCTTAGGCCCAATTCCGATCATCAGTTCATATGTTATTCAATAACGTTGAAAGTTTTCGGGAAGCTTTGAATAATTTTTTGAATAATTTGAGTAATAANCAATCTTAACAATTGAAAAAAGTTCACTCGTCAAGATAAAAAAAATCGCAAAAAAAAAATACTCGTTTGTCAAATTAAGCGTGTGTGGCAATCTGCTATATCAGGAATTCAGCCCTTGTTATTTGTATGGAAAAATACTTCGATATCAATAACAAAATTGAGTATAGCAATAATCTCGCGGAGCAATATAATAGAGAATAACAACTACATACCCTCCAACTGCTACGGAATTTCCGTAGTTTCAGAAATCTTCTTTTCAGACGGTAGCAAAATTAATGTCTTAATATTTAAAAAAAATTAATTTTAGCGTAACTTGACCTCTATTACTTATAAAAGTGCAGGCCATATGGCTAGATTCTTAAGTTCTGATAAAAGTTTTATGAGAGATCCATTTGCTTTAAAAATTTCTACTTTGGTTCGCTACCACTAGAAAGAATTATTTTCAAAATCTTCATAAGTTGGAAGGTATGCAACTATCTCGTGGAGCAAAATGTCCCATGAAATCAATTTAATTAAAACAAAATCTTGTAATGTTAAATTCAGTAAATGTGTGTTATTTTAAGCAGTTCAAACATCAGTTCGGCTTCTTTTTTTTAAAATATGGGGCTTTTTCTCACGTTTTCAAATGTGGTAGCACAAATGTCAACTGTCTATATGATTCTGTAAGCGACCAGAAGGAAGCTATCATGGATAAATGGCACAAAATTCCTAAATTTTAGCTTGAAAGTTTGAGTAAGTCAATGAAAAATCGAGTCAGGAAAAACTATGGATCAACATCTTTTTAATTTTGCAAAAAAGTTCTTTTTAAATAGTATTCTTATAATTTTGTAACAAATATGTGAGCGTGGAAATTGTGATACTGTTCACAAAATGTTCATATTTGAATAAACCTCTTCAAATTATATGCTTCTTTTTTTCATTTATTTTCAGTAACTTAATTTAATTATGGAAAATTCATGTTAGTTATAGTTCATTATAAGTTAGTTATAATAATTATAACACTGTTTGCATATTTCGCCTTAAAAAGAAAATTATAATGAAAATTGTAAATATTAAATTCATTTACTTAAATGTAATTAGTTAATAAGACTTTTACAAAATGTTATTTTACTGACTTTACTACAACAGATTCTACTTTGGAAAAATATTAGAGAGAGCAATTACGAAAATAGCATATTTTTAGGTATATTTCTTTAGCAAAGTGACTTTAATGAATTGTTATGCCGGGACTTCCATCCAATTAACTGGTTAACCCCAGGGGAAAAAAGATACACGCGTCTTTTAGAAAGACTTATATTCCTTGGAAAATCTATCTTTGGCGAAGAATTTTGTGAAAGATACTGACAAAGTGAAAATGTACTTTAATAAGAAAATGTCAACATGAAAAGGACGATGGATTCCTGGACAATAAACTATTATTGTTGTTTTAGAGTTTCTGATGAAAACTATTGTTCTTTACTGTTTAATTCAATTTCTGTGCCAGATTTAGTTCAATTTCTGTGCTGCTGAACTGGAACAGATTAATCCTCACCTATTAATATATCTGTCCACTGGTCGCTCGCAAATATTTAAAGTAGTTGCCTCACTAAGCTGGCTCATAATATTTTATTTTATTTCATTATTTTATACCTAGCGTTGAAAACACACTCAGTTATGAGTTTACGACTATCAATATTCAACTCTGCTGCCATAAAATTTTGAACCCAATTTAGAAGACAAAAGAACTCTTGGATCAAGCATTAGGACAAACTAACCTTTGTGGAGGACTTTTTGATGAAAATAACCCGCACTCGCGTTTCATGGATTTGAAAACCATGAAAGCCTCGGTTTAACCGATAGCAAAGGGATTCTAACACATGAATTATAGACCACTGAGGATATTTTACGTCAGCACTGTGGTTGGGGAAAGCCGTGAGCAGAATTCGTGTCTACCAGTGAACACTGGATCTCGAACCTGGGTTACTGTATTGGGATGTGAACGCTCTATCCTCTGAACCATCTCTACTCGAAATAAAAATTCGCTCCTATTAGCGATAATTCTCAATGGCTAATATCTGAATAATTTTTCTAAAAAAATGCACTCAACTCCGGTTTTTCGTTTCGACTAAAACGGAAAGAAAAACCATAAAAATAAAAGAAATGAGATTGTTTTGCGCATTGAAACTAACAAAGTATACTAAATATAAAATAACAGAAGCATTTTTTTATTATTGTCAGCACTAAAAAGCCAAACTGAATATTAGGTCAAGTTAATGTGTTTAGACTGTTTTGATGTCTTTGTATGAATAATTATTGCTATTCGAAATTTGTAGAACAAAAATCAATTAATGAGGCTTATAAAAGCTCGGGATGACATTAAATGTTTTGTTACCAGATTTGTATCTATGCCAGTGATTTTGCGTGTATCTCAAAAAGTAAAATGTTTCGATTATATTAATTCTTTTGTCTTTAAGTGTCCTGACTAGCATTGCGTCCAGTGGACCCTCTAAAACTTGCAGTGCACTCGCAAATTGGAAAATAAAGCAATTCATTTTTACAGTCTGCCTTATAAAACAATTTCATGCTTTTTAATGTTTTCAATCAACAAATACACCATCACGTTCCAAACAGAACAAAAATATTTCGTGGAAAATAAAAGTAAAAATCATTAATTTGCTTTTAATGTTTTTAAACGTTTATCGCGAAATGATTCTGATCACCACACTAAATTGATTACACACGAACAAATAAAGGGTTATGTTATGGACGTGAATATAATTTCGAGTATTTAAGAGGTTGCTCAGCAATAAGAGTTTCCACTGCTTCGATGATAATTTGACCTATACTCAAACCTGCCAACTACTACGTGTTTTGCAAATTATTTCATACAGTAGCAGACGTTTGAAAACCAAAGCTTTCAGAATCTTTGATTATTTTGCCAATACTATAAAAACCTTACAATAAGAGAGCTGGAACAAAGTCGCATATGAAATATAAAATCTTTATATGTAATGCTGTGGAAAATACGTTTAGAAGAATAAAAAATAATACATTAAAGCATAAACTTATCTACCACTAGAATAAAGTTTTACAAAAAGTAGAGAGAGATGGCAGCCCTGTATACTTTTGAAATATTTGAGGGAAGTCTGAATTACCTGAATTTACTTAACAAGTTTTAGAAAATGTTGTATTGTTAAGTATACTAATTTTAACATCATCATAGACTTCAACTACGACTGATTCTCCGTATCTGACAAATTATTTGTTTCAGTGGAAATGAACTAAAAAAAATTTTTTGAAGCAAACTGTTTTTAAAAAAATTAGAACTTAAGATTTTAAGCATTCGTTTCCACAATTTTATATGTATGTATTAAAATTACTAGTTCGTAAAAATATCTTTTAATTCTAATTTTTAAAAATTAATACATAAACCTTGCTATCATTACGAAAAATTGTTTTCCTACACTACGGAGAAACGTTGCTGTTAGAATCTTTGCATCGTTTTAAAAATGTAATTTCAATAAAATCTGTCGAATGGTTTCTGAGTAAAAGATTAGCGAATTAAATCGTCGTATATTCAAAAAATACAAAGAATTGTCATGCCCATAGATTTTAATTTTTAAGAACTAGTCAATCAGTTTATTCAAGTTTTGTGCTGCATTTTAATTCTTAAAATGATTTTGTTGCTTAAAACATTGTCTGCTGCACTTATTGATTAGGGCCATTAATTAATACAAATGTAAGGTTTGGAAATTGAATCTATATGATCGGTTTAGATATTATTTCTAATTTAGTATTGAAAGTGGATTCCGAGAATGGTAGAAATCATATAAATCTCGGTGCGCTGCCGCGAAGCGGCATTAACTGATTTATCTGCAGTAATAAATCAATGATGAGGAGTAGAGAGCTTGAATGGAGATGGGGAAGAGGGGGTGCTTAGCACCAAAAAATCGAGAGTGTATTTCGTGTGCTAGGGCAACATCATATCCCTAAGGAAAAAGGCAGTGATTGGGCTAAATTTAGTGTTGTCGTCAATTAATTCAATATCTAGGAGTGAGTTAAAATTGCTGGTGGTACAAGTTTTTGCTTCATCGTTGAAATTTTTGTTTAAATTTTTTATATAGACGTTGATGTCATCAATTTTAAGATCCCTTTTTATACTATTATTGCTAATGCATTAAGGGGCGCCGACGAGTCTTCTTACTCGTCGGAAGAACTCGTCGACGAGTCGACGAGTTCTTCCCTTCTGCCATAGAAGAATTATTTTCCTTTAAATATGAACAAGTTTATATGTAAGTCTTAGTGCTATTGAATAATTAAAGAGATAATAAATAAATACCATTTCTACCACTTTTTACATTTCAGTCGCATCTGGCGTTGCCTCTGGATAACCTTTGTAACGACTACGATGTGAGAAATGGTCGCCATGAATTAATAATATTTGTTTGTAATGATAAAAATTCATATCGATTATTTTTTTCATTACAAACAAACGCAACGTAGTCGTATCATAAACATAAATGTATTATCTCCTTCTTCCAGCCACTTTCTACATAGTAGAGAGGTGGGAGCTCTAGGTAGTCACTCAAATTAAATTTAAAAAATATCTGCATATAAATACATTATTAAAACTGTAGCATGTAGAATGAAAGCGATTGTTTATTCGTATCTGGACCAGCCCTATTCAAGATCACACGAGTGTAGAACATACATTCATCGAATTTAAAAACAGCGACGAATAAATATCCATAATAACGTTCAAAAAACAAATGCATTGGAAAATATTAAAAAAAAATTGTGTAATTCTTTATAACGTGAATAAAGGCTTCTTTTGCTTATTTGAAAATGATACGTGATTTTTCACGCACAGAATTTTCGAACAGACGTAATTATATATTGTTGTGTTTATAATTGAACCACTTTTTAATTGTTGAGAAGCCTATTCAAGAGAGATACACGAACAAAAAAAAATCATATCTAAAAGAATATTAATTATCTTCCTTCATTCAGAACTCTCAAGGAGTCATTTTTATTATTCATTAGTATCACAACATAAAGAAGAAATTTACTATCTTCATGAATCTTTCTTTCTCAGTATGCACCAGTCAAATTTATTGCTGGATGATAGATTTAATAAACTGTAAAGATTAAAGTAATACATCATGAATCTTTCTTTCTCAGTATCCACCAGTCAAATTTATTGCTGGATGATAGGTTTAATAAACTGTAAAGATTAAAATAATACATATTAATACATAATATATTAAATGATTTATTAAATTTAATCTATTTTCTGAAACGGTAGATTCAAAATTTTGAACAACCTTAATGAATATTATTTATTTTTCAACATCTCTCAAGTAAAAGGAAGCTGAATATTTTATTTTATGTATTTAAAAATTACATTCCTTTAAATGATTTAATAATATATATGTCGAAAAATTCAAATATTTTTAAAACGTATTCACGAAAATAATAATAAATAATTATTTAAAGCTATTTTTTGCATAGACACTAGGATAAAAGAATTTTATAACTGTGTACAATATGTTTCGATGAGCTTGAAAATTCCTCGAGATATTGCGAAAGACGCAAAAAGTATTATCAAAATTAAGAGAACTAAACTTTGGTCAGATCACCTGTCCAAACTATTGGAGCCATTTCGACAGAATTCGAATTGAAGAAAAATTAAGAAAATCAGCGGTCATAAGTGTGATTTTGTTTATTAAAATACTGTCTGTTGCACTCATTAACTAGTATAATAATTAATGCTTATAAAAAATTAATGCAATTAACTAATGAATATTTAAGTTTCGGCACTTAAGTCATTAAAATCTGCTCTTAGGCCTAATTCCGATCATAAGTTCAAATACTATTCAGAGTTTTTATTTGATTGCAGCGTAAACTGGATATGAACAAAATATAGTTAAAATCAAACACAATAAATGCTAATTATTGCGTAATAAATCTATTATCAAGTAATAAATCATTATTTGTTACTAGATTTGATTTTATTTTTCTTAAAAAGTATGCATATCCAGGTTTGCCGCGGGTGATAAAAATTGCAAAAAAGATGACGATTAAAATTTAGAGTTTTAATAAAAGATATTAAAATATGCTTATTTTCATACCTAATTTTTTTGATTATTAGCCATGCTAACTTGCTACACTTTGTAAAATAAAATTCTAGTAATATCGAAATTAAAGTTATTTTTAGCTTAGTTTTTTTTGTAGTTTGTAATTTCAAATATCAGATTATTATTGTTATCACGTATCATATTATTATAACAACATTATTATTGTTATCACGTGGTGACACTTTTGAAAAACGAGGGTAAATATTCTAATTCCACACGTTTCAGTATTCAAATCACTACCAATTTATTAGAATTTGGCAAACAACGGAGCAGTTGTTATTTCTTGTTTACTAAAGAAACAGGATTCCGAGAGGGATTTTCCTTTAAATGTGAACAAGTTAAAATGTAAGTCCTAGTGTTATTGAATAATTAAAGAGATAATCTATTATATGTAATTCTCTTACGTGGCTCCCAAATTTTGGCAGGCGGCAACAGTTTTCATTTTTAAAGAAGTACTTTGTANTTAAAGAGATAATAAATTATAAAATTTCTACCACTTTTTACATTTTATTCGCATGTGGCGTTGTTTCAGGATATATTGTGTAAGGAACACGACTTCTGTGTGAGAAATGGTTCCCATGAATTAATAATATTTGTTTGCAATGTTAAAAATTCATATCGATTATATTTTTCCATTTCAACAAACAACGGTAAACAGACATAACGTAATTGTATTATATCCTCCTTTCAACCAATGTCTACGTAGTAGAGAGGTGGGAACTCTTAGTAGTCACTCAAATTAATTTTTAAAAAATTCTGCATAAAAATCCAATTATTAAATTGCTTAAAAACTAAAGCTTGTGGAATGAAACCGATATCGAATTTAAAAACAGTGACGAATAAATATCTATAATTACGTTCAAAAGCCTAGTGCATTAGAAAGTATAAGAAAAAAATTGTGCAATTCACATACCTGCCAACTTTTAATCCCTTCTATTAACTTTTAATACCTTCCGTTATCATTTTCCCAGTGGTATTAAAATGGAATTAAAACTTCAATTTCAAGCGAACAAATACGTTGCATTTGAAAACAATTTTGACAACCATGATAGTACCGCATATTAATCTATGTGCTTAATTTTTGGAAGTATAGTGGTGATCAAAATAATTTAAAAATTAAGTTTATAAAAGAAAAATAGAATATATTTACTACCACTTTAAATTTAAAAATAAAATCTTCCGGAAAATCCGGAAAAGTTGGTTTGGATGACTTCATTATAACAATAAATACTTGTTTTGCATATTTGAATATGATACATGTTTTTTTCACGCACAGAAGTTTCAGGCAGACGTAATAATATATTGCTGTGTTTATAGTTGAGCCACTTTTTAATTGTTGAGAAGCCTATTCAAGAGCGATTCAAGAAAAGAAAAAATTATAGATCTAAAAGAATACTTATCAACTTTCCTTTGATCTCGCAACGAGTCCTTTTTATTGTTCTTTACTATCACAAGAAAAAATAACTTTAATGAAGTACATCAACAAAATTGACTACATTTTTCTCTTCTCAGTTATCCACCAGACAAATTTATTGCTATTAGATATATTTAATAAGAATTCAAATTGGAATTTAAATGTGATACAACATTAATTTAAAATGTTTTATTAAATATAATCTGTTTTCTGAAATGGTAGTTTCAACTGCGAAGGATTTAATTTTTGATGTCAGTGAGGAATTTCAGATAATTTGGAATGAAATCAAAATTGGTAGTTGATAATTGGCAACAATTATTGAATATTGAAGATACAGTTATCAATTAAGGTTCAGTCTTTAAGTTCATCAGTGGCATTAATTCGTTCGTATCTTTACAAGACATCATAGTACAATCGCCAATCTGTTTTTGAAATTTTCCTTTTTTATTTTGTGAAGTAGGCGCCGGTTGTGAAAAAAACTGGATGATGACCCGATAACAGTTCGTTAAGTACGCAGAGAGCTATTGAAATATCAGTATTTGAAATATCAAAGTCAAGAATAGCAGAGTATGGTATTTATTTTCCGTGAAATGAGTTGATTCAGAAGGTATTATTACATTAAGGGATAAATGATCTATTTGGTTTTTTTAGAATTTTGCGATATTTGTTCGTATGAAAACAGCCCTCATGAAGTTTGTTTCGAAATAAAACAGCCATCAACATTGATTTTAAGATCAGAAGGAAGCAGATTTATTATATCATTTTGAGTAAGGCTATGTCTTAGCAAATTGTAAATGCCGGTGATTTTAATTTTTTGGTTGTCATAATTAAGAGCAATGGAGACTTGTTCGTAACCATCTTTATTGTTGCTGTATACAGTAGTATAAATGCTATTTTTTTTTTGGCTAGAGCTGCAACTCCTCCGCCTTTATAATTACGATCGGATTCTTGATTTTGATGTTTTGGTTAAGTGTGTTTCTGCGACTATTATGTATATTATATATTAAAATTTTTAAATTCTAAATATTTATTGAGTAAACCGTTTGCATTCCAATTAATTATTTAATTAGAGTTTTTTATATAGCTCTTGTTATATGTTACTGTTGCCGTTTTAGGTTTTAACCAAGTTACTGACCCTCCCCATTTGCTTTGTCATTATTGCTTGTACTTCACTACCCATTTGATTCCATTGAACATGACAAAACGTATCATAATAAACATCTCTGTTACTGTACTAATATTTACATCATCATAGTCTTCAACTACGACTGATTTTCCGTAGTAGTCAAATTTTTTGCTTCAGCTTTAGTGAACTAAAGCAGAGTTTTTGAACCAAAATATTTTTAAAAAAAAATTAGAACTTAAGAATTCGTCTACACTTTTATATGAATCTGTTAAAATTACTAGCTTGTTAAAAAATCTTTTTTTTTTCTAATTTTTAAAAATAAATATATAAACCTTGCTATTATTAGGAAAAAAAAATTTCTTACAAGACATCTTAACCTCATTTTAAAAAACTTTAACTTTAACTAGAAATTTACAAAATTTTATTTCATTTTTCTTATTTTATACCCGTCGTTGAACAGCCGACCCAATTTTTTGGATTTACGACTACTGATGTTTAACTCCGTAGCCTTGTAATTTTGAACCAATCCGGAAGACAAAGAATCTCCTGGATCATTACCCCCAGAGGTATTGATTTGTTATAGGAACAAGAAGGACTTTGGGATTCGACATATTTAACGAGCATCAGTCACCATTTACTACACGGGGAGTTGTCGCCCCGCCGGAATCGAACGCACAACATCATGGGCCCATTGCCTTACCAATCAGGCTATTCCGGGCCCCAAATTGCAAAATTTGAGCGAAATCGGTCGAATGGTTTCTGAGTTATATGGTTAGCGAATAAATCGTCGTAAATTCAAAAAATGCAAATAATCGTCACACATATACATCTTAATTTTTTTAAAGATAGTCGATCAATTTTATTAAAGTTTCCTGCTATTATATTATACCACTTTTTCCATAAAACCACTTTTTGTATCATTTCAATTTATAACTTCGGGACGAAACGGGCTAAACCGGTATCGAATTTGAAGACAGCGTCGAAGAAATATGCATAGTTACGTTCAAAAACCTAATCCATTGGAAAATATTTTAAAAAAAATTGTGTAGTTCATTATAACGTGAATAAAGGCTTCTTTTGCTTACTTGAAAATGATACCTGTTTTTTCAAGCACAGAATTTTCAGACAGACTTGTAATTATATATTGTTGTGTTTATAATTGAACCACTTTTTAATTGTTGAGAAGCCTATTTCAAAAGCGACACAAGAACACATTTACATTATTATTTACTATTACAACTTAAGGAAAAAAAATATTTTCGAACTATCTCAATGGAACAGACTATAATAATAAAATTTTCTCTTGTTCTTTCTCAGTACCCAGCTGGCAAATTTATTGCTAGGAGATACCTTTAATTACTCAATCCACTGACTTAAATTTTCAAGAAATCTTTTTGTAATCTGAAATATTTTATTAAATGTATTCTATTTTCTGAAACGGTAGTTTCAAAATTTTGAACAATCTCAGTGAATATTATTTATTTATTAACATCTCTCAAGTAAAAGGAAGCTGAATATTTCATTTCATTTATTTAAAATTACATTCCTTAAAATTCAAATATTTTAAAAACGTATACACAAAGATTTATAATAAATAATTATTTAAAGCTATCTTTTGCATAGTAGATACTAGGATAAAAGAATTATTTGTTTCGATGAGCTTAAAAATTCCTCGAGATATTGAGAAACCCAAAAAGTAAAGTTTAAATTAAGAGAACTAAACTTTTGATAGCTTGCCTGTCCAAACTATTAAAACCATTTCGTCAAAATTCGAATTTGTTGAAAAAAAAAATTATTTTAAATAATGCACGGTTATACGAGTGATTTTGTTTTTTAAAATACTGCCTGCTGCATTAATTAACTTGTTGAAATAATTAATGCAATTAACAAATGAATATTTAAGTTTCGGCATTTGAATCATTAAAATCTGTTCTTAGGACTAATTTCGATCATTATTTCATTCGCTATTCAGAGCTTTTATTTTTTTGTGACGAAAACGAGATACAATCAAGATAAAGTTAATATTACTCACTGTACGCAACGAATGCTAATTATAAGCCTCTAANATTCATCGAATCTAAGTTGATATATATAAATATAAACATAATTTGACATATATATACATAAGTTGACATAAATAAATAATAACATAAATTGATACATATTTCACTAATTAAATTTCTATATTTTAACTAGCACATATTTAATTGTGACATACATTGAAGTTCATTCGAATACATTGTGGTAACCATAAAAAAAATTAAGCCGTTTGCTTGTGAAATAATAAAACAATGAAATTTAATATGACAAATTGACTTAACACTAGAAATATTGATTGTAGACTTAAATTAAAAATAAAGATAAAACATGATTTGATATGTACAGTAATTGATTTTTGAAAAATGAAAGGCATAATTGATGATAAGTATACATCCATACGCAATTAAAATTTTATATTAAATATATTCTTTATTCTGAAACGGTAGTTTCAAAACTTTGAACAACCTCAGTGAATATTATTCATTTTTCAACTTCTCTCAAGTAAAAGGAAGCTGAATATTTTATTTCATTATATCAAAATTACACTCCTTAAAATGATTTCAGAAATTATTGTACCTTAAAATTCAAATATTTTTAAAACGTATTCACAAAAATAACAATAAATTATAAATAATTATTTAAAGCTGTTATTTTGCATAGGCACTTGCATAAAAGAATTTTATAACTGTGTACAAAATGTTTCGATGATCTTGAATATTTCTCAAGATATTGCGAAAGACGCAAAAAGTAAAATCAAAGTTAAGAAAACTAAACTTTTGGTCGTTCGCATGCTCAAACTATATATGAATGCTAATTATTTATAAGCCTGTAATAAATCATTATTTATTAATTGATTTGATTTTTTTAAAAAAAAAACTGTACATATCCAGGTTTGCCACGGTTGACTAAAATTGCAAAAAGTGGTGACGATTAAAATTTAGAATTATAGTAAAAGATATTAAAATTTGCAAATTTTCATAGCATATTTCTTTTAAATTATAAGCAATGCCAACTTACATCCAGTAATATGGAAATCAAAGTTATTTTTAGCTCAGTTTTTTTAATTTTTTTGTTATCTGAAGTATTTAAAATATCATAAGAAATACAACATTATTATTGTTATCACGTGGTGACACTTTTAAACAGTTCCGTAATTATTCTAATTCCACACGTTTCACTCTTCAAATTCCTACCAATTTATTAAAAGTTTGCAGAAAGCGGAATAATTGTTATTTCTTGTTTACTATAGAAAGTAGGTTCCGAGAAAGATTTTCCTTTAAATGTGTACAAGTTGATATGTAGTATTGAATAATTAAAGAATAGTGTTACTTTATAATTAAAAAGAAAATGAATAAATAAATTTTTTACCGCTATTTTACATTTTCGCTGCCTATGGCGTCTATGCATATGTTGTGTAAGGAACACGACCACAGTGTGATAAATATTTATTATATTTGTTTGTAGAGGAAAAAATTAATATCGATTATTCTTTCCATTACAAACAAACTTAATGTATCGCTTCATAAATGTTTTTTTCTCCTTCTTCCCTCACTTTCTACATAGGAGAGAGGTGGGTACTCTTAGTCGTCACTTAAATACAAATTTTTAAAAATTGCATAAAATTAAATTGCATAAAATCTGTAGCTTGTAGAATGAAAATGATATCAAATTTGAAAACAGCGACGAAGAAATATCTGTAATAACGTTTAAAAAAATAATGCATTAGAAAATATTTTAAAAAATTGTGCAATTCGTTATAGCGTTAATAATGGCCTCTTTCATATATTAGAAAATGATACGTGTTTTTTTCACGCAGAGAACTTTCAGACAGACAAAATTATATGTTGTTGTGTTTATAATTAAATCACTTTTTAATTGTTGAGAAGCCTATTCAATAGCGTTTGAAGAACAGAAACAAATTTCAAATCTAAAAGAAGAATGCTTATCAACCTTTCTTCTGAACTCACAAGAAGCACTTTTTATTATTAAATACTATCATAACTTAAAAAGAATAAAGTTTTTCGAAGCACATCAATGAAATAAACTATATTCATGAACTTTTCTCTTTTCTTTCTCAGTATCCACCAGCTAAATGTATTGCTAGAGAATTCCTTTAATAAGCAATGACACTACTTCAATATCGGTTAGAATATCGAAAATTTAAAAGCTGTAGTAAATATATTCTATATTTTAAAACGGTAGTGTCAAACGTTTGAACAACCTCACAGAATATTATTTATTTCGCATCATCTCTCAAGTGAAAGAAACCTGTATATTTTATTTTATTTATTTCATATTACTTTCCTTAAAATGATTTAATGATTTATTTGTCTTATCACCAGAAAAACGTATTGCTATTAGATACGTTCATCAATTAATTGAATTATAACTAGTTGCAAGATAAGATATTTAAATTTAAAATTATTTTTTAAATATATTCTTTTTTCAGAAACGGCAGCTTCAAAATTATTATTTTTTATTTAAAATTACGTTTTTTAAAAGGATTTAATTATTTATGTACTACCAAATTCAAATATTTTTAAAACGTAGTCACAAAAAGAATAATAAATTGTAAATAATTATTTAAAGCTATTTTTGCAAAGATACTTGGATAAAAAAAAGTTTATAACTGTGTGCAAATTGTTTCGATGAGCTTGAAAATTCCTCGAGATTTTGCG
Source organism: Parasteatoda tepidariorum (assembly GCF_043381705.1). Lineage (NCBI taxonomy): Eukaryota > Metazoa > Arthropoda > Arachnida > Araneae > Theridiidae > Parasteatoda > Parasteatoda tepidariorum. The sequence goes on along the minus strand of NC_092209.1, from coordinate 22,993,047 downwards.
TAAGATGCAAAAAGTAAAATCAAAATTGAGAGATCTAATTTTTTGATAGCTCGCTTGTCCAAACTATTGGAACCATTTCAACAGAATTCAAATTTATCGGGAAAGAATATTATTATAAAACTGTGCGGTTATATGAGTGGTTTTGTTTTCTTAAAATATTGTCTGCAGCACTATTAACTAGTGTAATTAATTAATGCAATTAACTAATGAATGTTTCAGTTTCGGCCCTTGAGTCATTAAAATCTGTTCTTAGGCCTAATTCCGATCATTAGTTCATACGCTATTTAGAGTTTTTATTTTACTGCAACGGAGATACAAACAAGAATTAGTTCAAATTAAACACTTTAAGCAATAAATGCTAATTATAAGCTTGTAATAAATTTTTATTTGTTACTAGATGTGAATTTTTTTTATATATAAAAGTATGCATATCTAGGTTTGCCACGGGTGAGTAAAATTGCAAAAACTACTCACGATTAAAATTTAGAATTTTAACAAAAGACATTAAAATTTGCAAATTTTTATTGATAATTTTATAAATCATTAACCATGTTAACTTGCTGCACTTTGTATTAAAAATATTTTCAAGTAAAATTAAAAGTAAAACTATTTTCAGTTTTTTTTTTTTTTTTTTTTTTTTTNTTTTTATTTTTTTTTTTTGTAATATATGACTTATTGTAAATATCATAAGAAATGCAACATTATTATTGCTATCACGTGGGGACACTTTTAAAAAATGAACGAAAATATTCTAATTCCACATGTTTCACTCTTCAAATCACTGTTAATTTATTAGAAGCAGCTGTTATTTCTAGTTTACTATAGGAACTGAATTCTGAGAATGATTCTCCATTAAATTTGAACAAGCTATGTAAATCATAGAGTCATTGAATAATTGAAAAGACAATGAATATATAACTTTTCTGCCATTTTTTTGAAATTTTGTCACCCGTCGCGTCTCTGTATATCTTGCTTAAAGAACACGACTTCAGTGTGAGAAATGGTTCCTATGAATTTATAAAATTTGTTTGAAATGGAAAAAATTCATATCGATTATTTTTTATTTACTTTCGAAATTTTCCATTCCATTTTTTATCGCATCATAAACGTAAATGTATTATCTCCATCTTACAACCACTTTCAACGAAGTTGAGAGGTGGGAAAGCGTCTCTTCTAATATTTTTTTTAAAAATTCTGCGTAGAAATATATTATTAAATTGCATAAAAACTATAGCTTGTAAAGTGAAACCGATATCGGATTTGAAAACAGCGACGAAGAAATATCCATAATTACTTTCAAAAACCTAATGATTAGAAAATATTAAAAAAAAATTGTGTAATTCACTATAACGTGAATAAAGGTTACTTTTGCATATTTAAAAATGATACTTGTTTTTTATCGAACATAAAAACGAACTTGTTTTTTTTTGCTTATCAAGCTTTTTTCTGAACTCACAAGAAGTCCTTTTTATTATTAATTACTACCTAAACTTAAAGAAAAAAGAGACTTTTTTAAATACTTTTAATGAAGTAGATTATATTCATGAATTTTTCTCTTTTTGATTCTCACTACCCACCAGCCTAATGTATTGCTATTAGATAAGATTATTAAATAGTCGAATTAAGATTAAATGTCAGATTAGAGATTTTAAATTTAAAATTATTTGTTAAATGTATTCTATTCTCTGAAACGGCAGTTTCAAAGTTTAGAACTACCGCAGTGAATATTATTTATTTCTCAACATATCTCATGAAAAAAGAAGCTGTAATTTTTATTTTTTCTTATTTAAAATAACCCTTTTTAAAATGATTTAATAATTTATATACCTTAAAACGAATTCACAAAAATAATAATAAATTATAAATGATTATTTAAAGCTACTTTTTGCATAGATACTTGGATAAAAGAATTTTATAACTGTGTACCAAATGATACGATGCGTTTGAAAATTCCTCGAGATATTGTGAAACCCAAAAAGTAAAATCAAAATTAAGATACTAATTACAAAACTTTTGATAGCTCGCCTGACCTTACTATAGGAACTATTTTGACAGAATTCAAATTGTTCGATTTTTTTTTAAATGTGCTATTATGTTAGTGATTTAGTTTCTTAAAATACTGTCTACTGCACTAATTAACTAGTGCAATTAATTATTTCATTTAACTAATGAAAATTTAAGTTCCAGCTCATGTATGATTAAAATCTGTTCTTAGGTCTGATTCCGATCATTAGTTCATATGTTATTCAGAGTTTTTTTTTCTTTTGTTTTATACGAAAGCGAGATACAAACAAGATAAAGTTAAACACTTTATGCAATAAATGCTAATAATGAGCCAGTAGTAAATCATTATTTATTACAAGATTTGTTTTTACTTTTAAATAGTATGCATAACAAGATATGCCTCCGTTGACTAAAATTGCTAAAAGTGGTGCTGATTAAAATATAGAATTTTTATAAAAGAGATTAAAACGTGTAATCGTTTATGGCATTTTTTTCTTGCCGGATATGCCAACAATATTATTATTATATTGTTATATTATATATATTATCCAAAATATTTTCCTGTAATATCGAAATTAAAGTTATTTTTAGTTCAGTTTCTTTCATTTTTCGTAATATTACTTATTTAAAATATCTTAAGGATTGCAACATTAAATATTGTTATCACTTGGTCACGTTTTTAAAGAGTGGCCGTAATTATTCTAATTCCACATGATTCAATCATCAATTCGCTACCAATTTATTCACATTTTGTAGAAAGCAGAGCAGTTTTTATTTCTGGTCTATTGAAAGAGAATTCCGCGAATTATTTTCCTTTAAATATGAACAACTTGAAATGTAAGTTATAAGTATTGAAAGAACTAGGCAATAAATAAATAAAATTTCTACCACTTTTTACATTTTTTGTGTCCAGTGGTGACCTGCATATCTTGTGTAAGGAGCACGACTTTATATTAAATGGATCCTATGAATTATATAATAATATTTGTTTTATTAATATTTGTTTGTAATGAAAAAAAATGATATCGATTATTTTTCCCATTTCAAACATGACGTATCTCATTCTAATCTAAAATGTATTACTGCTTTCATCTTACCACTTACTACTATGCAAAAAGGGGAACTTTTAATATTCATTCAAATTAAATTTAAAAAAATCCTAGTTGAATATTTATTATTAATTTGCATAAAAACTGTTTGCTTGTAGAGTGATACCAATTGCGGATATGATATCAGCGACAGAAAAATATCCAGAAATTTCGTTCTGAAAACTAATACATTAGAAAATAAAAAAAAATTTTAAATTCATTTTGGCGTGAGTAAAGGCACCTGATGCATGTTTGCAAATGGTGTGGGTTTCTTCGTGGACAGAACTTTCAGAGAGATCTAATTATAATTAGTGGTGATTATATTTGCATCACTTTTTAATTGTTGGGAAACCTGTTCAAGAGCTATACGAGAACAGAAGACATTTACAGATCTAAAAGAACACTTTTCAACATTTTTTTCTGAAACCACAAAAAGTCATTTTTAGCCCTAATTACTATCATAATTCAAAAAAACATTTCCAATTGAAGACGACTAAATTCAGGAATATTTATTTATTCTTTTTTATCACCCACCTGCCAAATTTAATGCAAGCGGATTGTTTCAATTTAATTTTTTCACTATCACAAATACATCACCAGCCATACGTTTAAAAATTATATAAAATATATTTTAATTTTTAAAACGGTAGTTTTTAAAATCTGAAATATTTCATGATGAATATTATTCATATGTCCACTTGTGTCACTTAAAGGGAAGCTGTATAGCTGTAATCAATGAGGTTGATGCTCTACAGAAAGTGCGAAATTTATCATAAATTTCGCATTATTATAAAATTGAAGGACATAATATACACTAGAAGTGCCATACATTAGATGTGAATGACATAAATTATGCCCTTCACTTCAGTTGATTTTTTTTTTTTTTTTAANTTGATGCTCTACAGAAAGTGCGAAATTTATCATAAATTTCGCATTATTATAAAATTGAAGGACATAATATACATTAGAAGTGCCATACATTAGATGTGAATGACATAAATTATGCCCTTCACTTCAGTTGATTTTTTTTCTATTTTTAAATCCAGCAAATCCTTCCAATTAACATTTTGAATGGTTTAAAATGTGTAGGTCACAAACTTTGCGTCCGGCAGCTCACTTTGAGGGTCTATGACGAAATTGTCACAGCTGTCCACTATCCCATTTAAATTAAAAGGCATAATAAAAATATTACAAATATTTTTATAAATAGTGTACGAAAAAAGCGCAGTCGTTTTTTGTTTAGATCATTTGAAATGTATACTATATATTTTCAAACTGACACACCGTTTAAATTAAAGTAAAAGCAGGAATTCCACGGGTGACAAGAAATTTAAAAACTGGCAATTTAAAAATGAATTAAAAGTGATTAAAATTAGCAAATCTTTTGATTAATTCCTTCTGTTTGCGGTTGCATGAGAATTCAAGGACTTCACTAGTCAAAAGGAGCTGGATACTTGAGTTAAACATGGGTCAAGTCAATTCATGCATGCCTTGAATTTCTATTCATTCTGCCCATAATCAGAGATCCCAACGTCCGGACATTACATAAATATATTCGAGTGGTAGTCTTTTATTATATAATTGATTGTTCAGTAAATTCGATAGTATTTTTACTCACCACTAATTTTAAACAATTCAAATGCTAAAATCTTAACCTACTCGCTAACTGTAATGTTAGAAGACTGGTGCTTAAAATGGAAAACTGCAGTAAATGCTGGAAAATCACAAATATTAATTATACAAAAAAGAAGAATTAAAATACTTCCACAACTTCAACCAAAAATGTTCAACATACCAATACCAATAGTTAAAAAAGCAAATTATCTTGGCCTTATAATCAATAGCAAACTCACCTGGAATGATCACATCAAAAGCACAATATTAATCCAAAA
>NC_092209.1:22971618-22987703 GCF_043381705.1 Parasteatoda tepidariorum | reverse complement strand
CAAGCTGCTCAATTTCATAATGTAATAACATTTGTGTAATAAGCAAAGAGCTTGAAACATTCATAAAAGCAACTCCATTGCCTGCTTACCTCATTGCTCAACCAAAACTGTTCAAAAATTCCAGATGAATGGGATAGGGGCCGCTTCGCGGCCCAGGTGCCCAGTAAAATCTAAACACTAGGACTAGGACTAGGAACTGTAATGTTAAATGAAAATTGTATTGTTTGTCTCTCGCAGTATAATATATAATTCCCAAAAGACGAGTCAAGGGAATGATGTAGTCTATTCAAGTATTAGTTTTAGATTTTGATTATTTGCGAAATTGTACTATCTCATTCGTATCAGCTATTTGTAAATATTATATTACACATATAATATGGAATTTTCATTTTCTTCGTATATAATTTACATTATTGTACTTTCGACTCAGACTTAAATTCAGTCGTTTCCTATGGCAAAAAACTTAGTTGTAGAGGCAGGTGCCGTATGACAGACACCTCGAAATTTACTTTTACATTAAAGCATTTTAACGGTAACGTCGTGTAGAGGTATCTAAAAAGTTAACAAAATTAACCGAAAATTTGAGTTTGTAGTTCTTTACCGCTTTTTATAATATTTAATAGAACCTGGAGCAGTTGACTTCCTTGCATAATGGTCAGTAAAGTATACATAACTTATGTAAAATTAAAAAAAGAATTTTTAGAAGAGGAGAGAATGTCGCTTTTGCTTAGTCTTTAAGTCTGGATGTAATGATGGATGAATTTATTCTATAACTTTGAAGTTTTATGTTTATATGACATATTGCTGAAAATGTGCACCGCAATCAGTCTACTGAATTTTTTTTCTTTTTCAGAGTTCTGGGACTGAAAAATATTTTTATTTGCACTTAAGAACTTTGCCAAAAATGTGGCGATTAGCTTATCGAATCTTTCTATTTTGATATCATTACGGAGACCTTTGTTTCGTATGAGCCATCTTGCATTAGTTATTTTACTCAGAACTTGATTTTGAAAAGCGACAAGTTTCTTCATTTGCGTTTTTGAAAAGGGACACCATGCTAATGATGCAAATGTGATCTGATCATCGAAACATAATTGATCTAAATATCGGTGTAATCATCGAAACATAAATAAGTCGTTTAAGTTTGATATCAAATTTGAATTTGGATGTGATAAGAGTTCGAAGTTTATTTATTGCAACTATTGATTTACCTTTGATATTTTTTGCATGATCATTCCAAGTAAAATTTGAATTTTTTAACTTTTTCTGTTGCCAAAATAAGTCACCCTTTGCACTATTGCAATAAGATCATAGAAGAGAGTTAGAAAGTTCGTAATTGTTGACGATTTCTTATTTTTGTTAATGATGAGATTATGAGATTTTTGGGCATTGGTGTTTATTTTCCAGTGGAGGCATCAATTTTCTGTTTCAAAATTGTCGAATTGAGGTTTTTGGATTTGTCTACCAAACCAGTGTCATCGGCTTCAAAGGCAATGAGGCTATTGATATTATTTCGGTCTACTGGAAAATCATAAGAGAACAAAATATCGAATATTGGCTCTAGAATGCTTCCATGAAGTACGACGGTAAGGATATTTCGGATGGAAGTTACAGCATCATTAACTTTGGTATTGAAGTTTATGTTTTTTAAAAAGTCTATTATAATTTTGATGATTGATATGGGGAAGTTAAGTTAGATGAGTTTGTAAAAAAGTCCTTCGTGCCAGGCACGATCAAAAGCTTCAGCAATGTCTGGCATAAAGAAAACTGATGTTTCTCTTAAGTGTATGCCTCCGGCAATGAAATATATCATTCTGAAGAGTTGCTTTGTGGTACCTAGATCTAATTAAAAGTTGCATTGTTCGTCGGGTAATAGGTGTATGCATCGTATTATTCTGGCGTAAAGGATGTTTTTTTAAAATAATTTTCATATTGAGCAAAGTAGATAGATCAGTCATTAACTAAGCGGATTTAATGGAGTCTTATTAGGTTTGATAAATAGTACAACTATGGCTGATTTCATATCTGAGGGCAATAGTTAAGTTTCATGCTGAAATTAAAAATACGTGATATGATTTTGCAGTACGTTTATGAAGGTTTTTGAGCATTGCGTAGTTGATTCCTTCTCCACCAGTCGAATTAAGTAGCCTCATAATTTTGATAATTAACCCTTTGACTGTTATGAGCAGTTCAGCTCGCAATCGAATCGTGCCAAATAATGCGCGCAAATGGATTCCGATCGGGAGCAAGATTTTGACCGTAATGGTTAGTAACGAGCACTACTCGCGAAGTGAAATTTTTCCACAATGCGCGCTGACGGGCTGAGCTCGATCGCCATTATTATTCTGCTTTGACAATGTTAAAAACGAAAAGTACGTAAAAACTGTTATTTATATGTACTACGAATACTTTAAGAAATTTTTGAAACACGTGAGGCGAGCTATCTAGAGATGCAAACTTGCTCCGCTTTGTAAAATAATATTTCCTAGTGATGGCGAAAGTCAAGTTACTTTCAGTTTAGCATTTCTCCTTTTAAGTAATTTTTTCACCATTAAATATCAAAAACTATAAGTAACATATAAAATGTACCGTTAAAGCAACAATCTACTGGTTACTCTATTAAAAAGTAGGCGTATAACTGTCCTTCTCCAACGAAATTTACTACATAATTTGCTACCACTTTATTATGACAATTCCAGAAGACGGAGCAGTTGGCATCGCCAGAGAAGGGTGACATTTTCGGAAGAACGGAGGTGGAAAACAGATGCCACTTTCGACTACTGTTTGCACGTAATACTGCTCATTTCCCTGACCGTCAAAGGGTTAATTTTGACTCTGAAGCATCAGTAGGATCAATTTCCTCATGGTCTTTTCTTTTTGGTGTTTGTAAAGAAAATATTTCTTTAACTATTTTATCATTGCTTTTGACAAACAAATATTTAACAGAAATTGTTCCTCTCTATGGAGTCTGTAAATATTTCAGCCTTTTCATTGTCCGTGTAAACTCAGAAATTGTTCCTCTATGGAGTCTGTTAATATTTCAGCCTTTTCATTTTCCGTGTAAACTCAGGCGTTTCTTCATAGTATAGGTTTACTTACCTGTAGTGGTTGTCTTAGAACTCGCGCTATTTGCCAAAATGATTCGTCTTGAAGTTCCAATGATACAATTTTAAGTTCCCATTACTCATATCTTAAATTCTTACAGCTTTTTTAATTAGTTTATTGAGTTGTTTTACCTAAATTTGGTATTTTGGATTGCCTACCTTTTCATAGTTTATTCTACATTTATTTCTGTGAAGGATTAAAATTTTTTGTAGTGGACTTATGTAATATGTCAACATAGTACGGAAGGCGAAACTTTGCTGTTATCGGTAAATAAAAACTTATAATGAAACATTAATGTTATCATCTTTGTTTGCTTTCCAAAAACAAATTAAACATAAATAGTGCTCTTGCAATTCCATCAAACGCACCGTAAAGATTGCAAATCCCACTCTAACTATGGAAGCGTCGTTGCAATTCAATTCTCATGCTTGTGCTATTTTTAGAATAATAGGAACTTATTAGCCGAATGTGTAATGTGCACTGAAAACTGCATACAAGCCTGCTACTGAAAATAAATAAACAAAAAATATGTTTTTTAATTTTAAAAAAGAACAGATTAATCATTTCTGATGAACTACCAAACCCCCCAAAAATAAGAAATGAAATATTTATAATACTAGTTTTCTTCTCTGTGAAAGAAATAAGTAATAAGATTTATTGTTAAAAATATATGATAATTGAAAATTTATATAAATAAAAATTAGTCTCAAATAAAGAATGTACGCAATTATATAAATGAAAACTGTTTTAAAAGAAACAAAATGCACATTTCCTTTCTTTCATTTATATTCTTTGCCTTTTTCAAATATTTCCAGCTCCTCTTTGAAAGCTAATACAAAATTAAGAAAGAAAGAATTAATCTAAATATTAGCCAATGGTTTCCATTGAAAACAAACAAATGATTCTCGGGATAGAAGAAAAATATCTTCATAATGAATAATACATCAGAATTGAAGAAAGATAAACAAACGGGATGAATATGATGAAAGAACTACCTGATGTATCTTTGCGTTATTATTGAGAAAGAGTAGTAAACAAGAAAATGGTTGGATCAGTAGATACTTATCAGAAACATGGAGTTTGTGGAGGTATCTTTCTTGATTAAAATACACTGGTGTGCAAAACTTAAGCAACAAGTGCGTTTTTTTGTCATAACTCTACAAGAAATCATCCGATTGACATGAAATTTGAATATGATGTACATTATTTTGTACTTAAACGATGGTAAATAAAGAATGTACGCAATTATATAAAATGAAAATTGTTTTAAAAAAAACAAAATGCACATTTCCTTTTTTCAATTTTTGTTCTTTGCCATTTCCAGCTCCTCTTTGAAAGCAAATACACTATCAAGAAAGAAAGAATAATCTAAATATATCACAGTTTAGGGCAGGGATGGAGTGCTTCAGAGAGGAAGTAGAAAGCTGCACTTATAAGTTAGTGCATTTAAATAACGCAAGTTTTGCCCATTGAATCTATAAGATCGGTTCAGTTATTATTTCTAATTTACTAGTGAAAGTGGATTCCGAGAATTATTTTCCTTTAAATATGAACAAGTTGATAAGTAAGTCTTAGTGTTATTCAATAATTAAAGAGATAATAAATAAATACAATTTCCAACACTTTTTACACTTTAGTCCCATGTGGCGTTGTTTCAGGACATATAGTGTGAGGAACACGACTTCTGTGTGAGAAATGGTCCCCATGAATTAATAATATTTTTTTGTGATGTTAAAAATCCATATCGATATTTTTTTTCCTTACAAACAAACGTAACGTAGTCGTATCATAAACATCAATGTATTATCTCCTTCTTCCAACCACTTTCAACAGAGTAGAAGGGTGGGAGCTCTAAGTAGTCACTCAAATTAAATTTTAAGAAAAATCTACGTATAAATATATTATTAAATTGCATAAAAACTGTAGCTTGTAGAATGAAAGCGTTTGTTTATTCGTATCTCGACCAGCCCTATTCAAGGGCATACGAGAGTAGAACATACATTCATCGAATTTAAAAACAGCGACGAATAAATATCCATAATAACGTTCAAAAACCAAATGCATTAGAAAATATTTTAAAAAAAATTGTGTAATTCATATAATGTGAATAAAGGCTTCTTCTGCTTATTTGAAAATGATACGTGATTTTTCACGCTCAGAATTTTCGGACAGACGTAATTATATATTGTTGTGTTTATAATTGAACCACATTTTAATTGTTGAGAAGCCTATTCAAGAGCGATACAAGAACAAAAAAAAATCAGATCAAAAAGAATAATAATTATCTACCTTTATTCAGAACTCTCAAGGAGTCATTTTTATCATTAGTATGACAACATAAAGAAGAAATTTACAATCTTCATGAATTTTTCTTTTTCAGTATCCACCAGGAAAATTTATTGCTGGAAGATGTGTTTGATAAACTTTAATGTTAAAGTAGTATAACTTCAGTGCATATTATATTAAATAGTTTATTAAATTTAATCTATATTCTGAAGCGGTAGTTTCAAAATTTTGAACAACCTTAATGAATATCATTTATTTCTCTCAAATAAAAGGAAGCTGATTATTTTATTTCATGTATTTAAAAATTACATTCCTNAAACAAACGTAACGTAGTCGTATCATAAACATGAATGTATTATCTCCTTCTTCCAACCACTTTCAACAGAGTAGAAGGGTGGGATCTCTAAGTAGTCACTCAAATTAAATTTTAAAAAAAATCTACGCATAAATATATTATTAAATTGCATAAAAACTGTAGCTTGTAGAATGAAAGCGATTGTTTATTCGTATCTCGACCAGCCCTATTCAAGGGCACACGAGAGTAGAACATACATTCATGGAATTTAAAAACAGCGACGAATAAATATCCATAATAACGTTCAAAAACCAAATGCATTAGAAAATAATTAAAAAAAAATTGTGTAATTCATATAATGTGAATAAAGGCTTCTTCTGCTTATTTGAAAATGATACGTGATTTTTCACGCGCAGAATTTTCGGACAGACGTAATTATATATTGTTGTGTTTATAATTGAACCACTTTTTAATTGTTGAGAAGCCTATTCAAGAGCGATACAAGAACAAAAAAAAAATCAGATCAAAAAGAATAATAATTATCTACCTTTATTCAGAACTCTCAAGGAGTCATTTTTATTATTCATTGGTATCACAACATAAAGAAGAAATTTACAATCTTCATGAATTTTTCTTTTTCAGTATCCACCAGGCAAATTTATTGCTGGAAGATGTGTTTAATAAACTACATTATTAAAGTAGCAAAATATCTTTGCATATTATATTAAATAGTTTATTACATTTAATCTATATTCTGAAGCGGTAGTTTCAAAATTTTGAACAACCTTAATCAATATCATTTATTCCTCTCAAATAAAAGGAAGCTGAATATTTTATTTCATGTATTTAAAAATTACATTCCTTTAAATGATTTAATAATACATATGTCGAAAAATTTAAATATTTTTAAAACGTATTCACGAAAATAATAAAAAATAATTATTTAAAGCTATTTTTTGCATAGATACTTGGATAAAAGAATTTTATAACTGTGTACAATATGTTTCGATGAGCTTGAAAATTCCTCGAGATATTGCGAAAGACGCAAAAAGTATTATCAAAATTAAGAGAACTTAACTTTTGATAGATCACCTGTCCAAACTATTGGAGCCATTTCAACAGAATTCGAATTTGTTAGAAAAAAAACTAAGAAAATGAGTGGTCATAAGAGAGATTTTGTTTATTAAAATACTGTCTGTTGCACTCATTAACTAGTGCAAGTAATTAATGCAATTAACTAATGAATATTTAAGTTTCGGCACTTGAATCATTAAAATCTGTTCTTAGGCCTAATTCCGATCTTACGTTCATAGACTATTCCGAGTTTTGATTTGATTGCAACGAAAATTAAATACGAACAAAATATAGTTAAAACCAAACACTTTACTCAATAAATGCTAATTATTGCGTTATAAATCTATTATCTAGTATTAAATCATTATTTGTTACTAGATTTGATTTTATTTTTAAAAAAAGTATGCATATCCAGGTTTGCCACGGGTGACAAAAATTGCGAAGAAGGAGACGATTAAAATTTAGAATTTTAATAAAAGATATTAAAATTTGCAAATTTTTATAGCATATTTCCTTAAGATTATTAGATATACCAACTTGCTTCGCTTTGTAAAAAACAATTCCAGTAATACCTAAATTAAAGTTATTTTCAGCTTTTTTTTATATTATTAAAAAAATGTGCTGTTATATGAGTGATTTTGTTTCTTAAAATACTGTCTGCTGCACTAATTAACTAATGCAATTAATTAGGGCAATTAACTAATGAAAATTTACGTTTTAGTCCTTGAATCATTAAAATCTGTTGTTGAGTCTCATTCCGATCATTAGTTCACAAGTTATTCAGAGTTTTTATTTTTTTGTATCGAAAACGAGATACGAACAAGTCATAGGAACACGAATTTACGTTAAATGGTTTCTATGAATTACATAATAATATTTGTTCGCAATGGAAAAAAATATTATAGATCATGTTTCCATTACAGAAATACATTACGTACCGCATCATTAACTCAATTATGTCTTTTTTTTTATTACTTACTACGTTCAAAGGAGACGGGAACTTTTAATATTTCTTCTTATTAAATTTTAAAAAATCGTGGTTAGATATTCATTAATAAATTGCATTAAAAATGCAGCTTGTAGAATAATTTTAATAGCGGATTTGAAATCAGCAACGCAAAAATATCCAAACATTTCGTTCAGAAAATAAATACATCAGAAAATAAAAAATTTTTAAATTCATTATAGAGTGAATAAAGGCACCTTTGGCATGTTTGAAAATGGTATGCGTTTTTTCGCGGACAGAACTTTCAGACAGAACAAATTATAAATAGCTGCATTTATATAAATGAGTCACTTTTTTATTGTTGGGAAACCTGTTCAAAAGCGAAACGCGAGAACAGAAGAAATTTTCAGATCTAAATGAATACGTTTCAACTCTTTATCTAAACCTACAATAAGATCTTTTTAGTACTAATTACTATCATAATTAAAAAAAAAACTTTTGCGAACCTTTCCAATAAAATAGACTATATTCAGGAATATTTATTTTTTTTATCTTGGTACCCACCAGCGAAATATATTGCTAGCTTATTTATGAAGTTCTTGTTATACGTTACTATTGCCGTTTTAGGTTTTAACCAAGTTAGTAACCCCCCTCCCCTTTGTTTTGTCGTTATTGCTTGCACTTCACTACGCATTTGATTCTATTTAACATGACAAAACTTCACTTTGATGTTGATTTATCCTAATAAAGAGGAATGAGTCTCTACTAGATTTTTAGGCACCAGTGGGAACCCTATAAGGGAAACAAAGTGGCACTTTCATAACTCTGTGAATTATTTGGATGTAGTAGTGGGTAAAATCACTTTAATCAAATTTTCATTAAAGCTTAAAGTTTGCTACCAATAGAAAATATCTATCCACAAAATGAGACATGTTGGCTTTTCTGTTTATAATTCATTACAGAGATGTTATCCCTAAATTCGCTCATTACTACTATTTCTTTATTAAACAGACCACCACACAGACATTAAACTGACGGCCACATAGTGAATAAAATCGGAACTAAACATAAAAAATCTTTCAAGACTTTCGGCATCTTCATTTTTTTACTTAAACATGAAGCAATACTTATCACTACAATAAATTGATAACTCAACTTATCAATAGTTGTACTGACGTCACTTCCGTGCCGACTGAAATGCTTCCTGTAAACCTCACGAATTGGTAGCAAATGAAATGGAAATACTAAAAAAACAAAGATAATTACGCCCGCTTAATAAAAAATCATCAAGAAGAAGCTGAAATAAACTTGCTTTTCAGAAGAAACTTTGAAATTTTAGATAAATAGTGGTGGAGAAAATACTTAAAATGAAAATTACCAATCTTAAAATAACTAAACTTTTGTTACCACTATAAACAATATTAGTAGGCATTTCTGAGAATGGGGTGAATACTTCGGCTATTTAACCGGTTAACGCCCAGCGTCATATATTTAGGACAGTTCCTTTCTTCAAAGACATTCCTTGTGGTGGAAAAATGTTTTCAGCATTTTCATTTATCTGGGTGAATTAAAAGATTCTCAGATACCACAATGATTTAGTTATTTCTGATTAGATCTGGAATCATAAGGAGCAAGAACTATTTGGTCTATCAAAGACTTTTTGAATGCCCTAACAGTAGAAAAAACAATTAATTTCGATAATTTATTATCTACCACTTTTTCCATAAAACCACTTTTTGTATCATTTCAATTTATAAATTCGGGACGAAAGAGGTTAAACCGGTATCGAATTTGAAGACAGCGCCGAAGAAATATCCATAGTTTCATTCAAAAACCTAATCCATTGGAAAATAATTTTAAAAAAATTTTGTAATTCATTATAACGTGAATAAAGGCTTCTTTTGCTTACTTGAAAATGATACCTGTTTTTTCAAGCACAGAATTTTCAGACGGACTTGAAATTATATATTGTTGCGTTTATAATTGAACCACTTTTTAATTGTTGAGAAGCCTATTTCAAGAGCGACACAAGACTGTATAAGGTAGACTATAATAAAAAAAATTTCTGTTTTTCTTTCTCAGTACCCACCTGGCAAATTTATTGCTAGGAGATACCTTTAATTACTCAATTCTCTGACTTAAATTTTCAAGGAATTGTTTTAGCAATTTAAAATTATCTATTAACTATATTCTATTTTCTGAAACGGTAGTTTCAAAATTTTGAAAAATCTCAGTTAATATTATTTACTTCAGTGAATATTCAGTGAATATTATTTATTATCAACATCCAGAGATGCCAACTTGCTCCGAACAGCAAATATATAGTTTAAAGTGGTAGTTTATCTATTATGATTCCTGGTTTAAAAAATTCAATTTAGTAGATTTTCAACCACCACTATTTCTAAATAATTCGTTGGCTTATATAATTCACCGCTAAATTGTATTCAAGGAGAAATTTCGAAGCTACAGAGAAGATGACTGATATATACGATCAGGTTCTTCTCCACACTTGAGATGAATGAGTTTCAATCTTGCTGAAGGCCTTGTGGTGTGAATAGAGTCAAGGTAGTCACTTTGGAATCTTAACTTGCCAAACGGATGTCGCCCATTTGATGTTTTGAGTTATTAATGTTTAATCCTTTTGGTGAGTAGTCCTTAATAATTCTCTCGAAATTATGTCTGGACGTGGCAAAGTTTGAAGCTCGCAGTTTTAAGTAAAGTACATAAAATTAAGTTTATTCAATTCAATTTTTGAAGTACTGCAAAATGAGTCTTCGACGTTGCGGACGTGGTGGAAAGACAAACACGCCTACCGGGCGTCAAAACCTCAGTGACTCTACGACGGATGAGGAATCCACAGAATTCGACAACAAAATCAAATCACGCAATTTGGCTACATATCAAAATCATCCACGTGGCGGAAAATGGCAAACCGAAAAGACTTCACGAGAACCAACGGTAAATGTGGAGAGCTTGAGTCCAGGTGAACGAAAGTTATATGAAGAATGGATGGAAATGATAAGGATGACCAACGAAGAAATTGAAACAACAGCGAAAGTGCTCCAGGATTGCTCGCAACTCAAAACTCAACTTATGGAAACTCAAGATGCAGGCCAAGTGTTAGAACAGAAAAACGAAATGACAACCGATACAGAAAATACAGCTAAAAATAATGCAGAGCCCCCTACGAAAAAGCGAAAAAGAAAGAAGAAAAAGCAAAACAAAGCCAAAAATATTGAGGATACGTAAATCATGATTACAGAAAGTACCTCTTCTTCACCAATAGATTCCGCCACCTCCTTGCCACTACCAGATGCAACAGTCAACTCCTACATAGCTCCACCCATAGATGATGCGATTGAAGACGGAGCTCTGCCCACATCTTCAGAAACCGCTCAAACAGTCACGCACATGAAAGTTCTGGCACGTGGACTTCCAGAGGGTTTCCCTACAGATAATATTTACCTTGATTTGGACAAGAAAGGCATTAAATCACAGAAAGTTATCCAGTTCAAGAGAAAAGTGGGCGAGGCCTATCGGCTCCTCCCACTTTTTCTCATAATACTCATAGAATCCGAAAATAACCGACAAATCTACTCAATCACCAGCATATGCGATGTCCCGGTGAAAATAGAAAGGTTCCGTGGAGGGAACAGTCCAACTCAATGTTTCAAATGCCAAAACTTTGGTCACACTCAAAGAAATTGCTGTTCTCCTCCCAGATGTGTTAAATGTGCCGCGGGTCACCGATCCTATTTGTGCCATAAGGACATCAACATACCTCCAAAATGCTGTAACTGTGGGGAAGCACACACTGCTAACTACACGGGATGCAGCTTCCGTCCCCCTAGGAGGGGCCATCGTGTCACTCCAGCTATAGTTCCCACTTCAAAAGCAGGCAAAGCTCATAGACTGGTCTCAATTTTAAAAGAACTACAAGAACTATTAAAAGACAGAGAAGTTTTCCAACTACTGCAAACAATCATGTCCACTTCTGAACAATGTCTCCCTCTGACTTGTTTTCACTCAACATAGAACTCTATTCTACTGAACTTATGAACTGGTAAATTCAACACTAAATTTAATACTGCTTATTGCCACGTTAGATAAGGAAACTAACTAGATAAGGAAACCACTAAGAAAATGCAAAACTTATGCTAAAACTTCATGATTTTGTTTCATTTCACATTTGTCTTACAAATCACGTAATTCTAACTCAATTCAATGCTAAAATGTCAATTGTATTTGTATATATCTTGATTCTATTCATATCTATATCACAACTTATGACTGCATCAAATTTAAACTCCATTCAATGCTAAAATTTCAATTGTACTTGTTTATATTTTAAATTAATTCACTTTTAAAACACAACTTATGATTGCATCAAATTTAATCCCATTCAATACTTCAATATCAATTGTGCTTTTTATATTCATGAAAATTTCTGATTATTTTATAAATCATGACTCATATTAAATATCAATTCATGTTTAATTTATCAAGCAAATTTGCTTGATCTTCTGTTCTGCTACCTTAATGCTGCATAATTCACAATGTTTTTAATTCAACTTGTAAATACTTCATGATAGATGGGTAATCTATCTTTTGCATAGTAGATACTAGGATAAAAGAATTATTTGTTTCGATGAGCTTAAAAATTCCTCGAGATATTGAGAAACCCAAAAAGTAAAGTTTAAATTAAGAGAACTAAACTTTTGATAGCTCGCCAGTCCAAACTATTAAAACCATTTCGTCAAAATTCGAATTTGTTGAAAAAAAAATTATTTTAAATAATGCGCGGTAATACGAGTGATTCTGTTTTTTTAAAATACTGTCTGCTGCATTATTTAACTAGTTGAAAAAATTAATGCAATTAACGAATGAAGATATAAGGTTCGGCATTTGAATCATTGAAATCTGTTCTTAGGAATAATTTCGATCGTTATTTCAAATGCTATTCAGAGCTCTTATTTTTTTGCAACGAAAACGAGATACAATCAAGATAAAGTTAAGATTACTCACTGCACGCAATGAAGGCTAATTATAAGCCTGTAATGAATTATTCTTTATTACTTAATTTGATTTTTCTTAAAGAAACTATGCATATCCTAGGATTGCCCAAGGGACACTAAAACTGCAAAAAGTGGTGGCGATTAAAATGTAAAATTTTCATAAAAGATATTAAAATTTGCAAAATTTTATAGCATATTTTTTTCAACTTGCTTCGCTTTGTAAAAAAAAATGAAAAAAAATTTGTTATATCGAAATTAAAGTTATTTTTAGGTTAGTTTTTTTTCTTTTTTTTTGTAATCCGAAATATTTAAAATATTATAAGAAATACAACATTATTATTGTTATCACGTGGCAACACTTTTAAAGAGTGAGAGCAATTATTCTAATTCCGCATGTTTCACTCTTCAAATCGCTACCAATTTATTAGAATTTGGCAGAAAGGGGAGCAGTTATTTCTAGTTTACTATTGCAAGTGGATTCCGAGAATAATTTTCTTTTAAATATGAACAAGTTGATATGTAAGTCATAGTGTTATTGAATAATTAAAAAGATAATAAATAAATAATTTTTCTACCATTTTTTTATAAATTAGTCGCCTGTGGCGTTTATGTTGTGTAAGGAACACGACTTCAGTGTGATAAATAGTTATTATGAATTAATTATATTTCTTTGTAATGGAAAAAATTCAGATCGAGTATTTTTCCATTGCAAACAAACGTAATGTATCACATCATAAATGTAAATGTATTATCTCCTTCTTTCTACCACTTTCTATACGTAGTTGGGAACTCTTCGCAGTTGCTGAAATTAAATTTTTAAAAACTTCTGCATAGAAATATATTATTAAATTGCATAAAAAATGTATCTTGTAGAATGAAACCGATGTCCAATTTGAAAACAGTGACTAATATCCATAATTACGTTTAAAAAGTTAATGCATTAGAAAATATTAAAAGAATTGCGCAGTTCATTATAACGTTAATAATGGCTTACTTTGCATATTTGAAAATGATACGCGTTTTCACGCACAGAACTTTCAGACAAACGTGATTATATATTGCTGTGTTTCTAATTAAGTCACTTTTTAATTGTTGAGTAGCCTGTAAAAGAGAGATTCAGGAACTGAAAAAAAGCAGACTACTTATCAGCCTTTCTTCAGAGCTCACAGGAAGACCTTTTTATTATTAAATACTATCACAACTTAAAGAATAAAATGTTTTTCGATGTACCATCAATGATACAGATAATATTCATGAATTTTTCTCTTTTCATTCTCAGTACCTACCAGCAAAATTTATCGCTAGAAGATACTTTCAGTAAAGGATATGAACTCGTTACTTCTTTTCTGATATCAGAAATTTAATATTATTCATTAATTATATTCTAATTTCTAAAACGGTAGTTTCAAAACTTTGAACTACGTCAGAGAATATTATTTATTTCTCAATATCTCTCAAGTAAAAGGAACCTGTATTTTTTATTTATATTTTTTAAAATTACTTTCCTTAAAATGAGTGAATAATTTATGTACCTTAAAATTCAAATATGTTTAAAACGTATTCACAAAAATGATAATAAATTATAAATAATTATTCAAAGCTATTTTTGCATAGATATTTGCATAAAAGAATTTTATAACTGTGTACAAAATGTTTCGATGAGCTTGCAAATTCCTCGAGATATTGCGAAAGACGCAAAAAGTAAAATCAAAATTAAAACAACTAAACTTTTGATCGTTTGCTGTCCAAACTATTGGAACAATTTCGACAGAATTGGAATTTATCAGGGAAAGGATTATTAAAAAAATGCGCGGTTATATGAGTGATTTTGTTTCTTAAACTACCGTCTGCTGCTCTAATTAACTAGTGGAATAATTTAATGGGATTAACAAATGAATGTTTCAGTTTAGGCCCTTGAATCATTAAAAACTTTTCTTATGACTTATTCCGATCATTAGTTCATATGTTATTCAGAGTTTTTATTTTTTTGCAACGAAAACAAGATACAATCAAGATAAAGTTAAAACTAAACACTTTACGCTATAAATGCTAATTATAAGCCTGTAATAAATCATTATTTATTACAAGATTTGATTGTCTTAAAAAGTATGCATTTCCAGGTTTGATACGGGTGACTAAAATTGCAGAAAATGGTGACGATTAAAATTTAGAATTATAATAAAAGATATTAAAATTTGTAAATTTTTATACCTAATTTTTTAGGCTATTAGCAATGCCAACTTGCTACGATTTGTAAAAAAAAGTTCTAGTAATATCGAAATTAAAGTTACTTTAAGCTTAGGTTTTTTCATATTTTGTAATTTGAAATTTTAAAAATATCATAAGAAATACAACATTATTATTGTTATCAAGTGGTGACACTTTTAAAGAGTGAGCGTAATTATTCTAATTCTATATGTTTCACAAATCACTATCAATTTATTAGAATTTGACAGAAAGCAGAGTAGTTGCTATTTCTAGTTTACTATTGAAACTGGATTGCGAGAATGATTTTTCTTTAAATATGAACAAGATGATATGTTAGTCATAATGTTACTGAATTTATTTAATAACAGTCGATAGAATCTGGCTACACCCAATACCTTGGGGGTCTGAAATCAGAATCAGTTGTAAAAAAAAGCACGTTTATTCAGAGAAAGTACGTTTTTGTGTTTAATTTCGTAATTTAAAATAAAGTCTGCTCTAATTCGTTAGCAAATTTGAGTCTACCCCCCTCGAACCATTAAGATCGAATCTAAAGCCTAAAAATCTGATCATTTGACTAAAATTATCCGGGGTTGTCAGTTTTTTTTCCATCACTGTACATCAGACTTAATCCCTTGGGGACGGGTGATGCAGAAAAGCATTCACACAAAATCAGAATCAAGTTGTAATTAAATAAAAAGCGGTAACTTAAATGTAGTCGTTGCTAATTTGACAGACTTACTTTGCTTTTTCTTTAATTATTGTTAATTTAATCACATATCCATATACATCTATGCGATTTCCCCAGTCTACGATTTGAAACATAAACATGGAAAGATTATAGACTCCATCAGTAAAACATATCAATAAGAATCCAAAACTGAAGCGAGAACGTTTTCAACAGCAACAAAAATGTCCTTTTTAAAAATGGTAAAGAAGCTGCAAACTTTCAGAATCATTTTATAATGGGAAGGGAAAAAATTAAAAAATATATATATATTTCAGTAAGGAAAAAAAGTAGCGCATATTTAAGATTTGTAGCGTTCGAAAAATAATAAGTAGCCCAAAAAGTAGCAAGTAGCGAAAATTCAATTTTCAGTAGCGGGGACTTTTAAAAGTAGCCCAATCCGCTACTTGTAGCCCAATCTGGCAACACTGT
>NC_092209.1:22956584-22970170 GCF_043381705.1 Parasteatoda tepidariorum | reverse complement strand
CAATCAAAAATATATACATTTATTTTACAAATTCCATATTATTAGGATGGTGCCCTTCAGAGAATTAAAAATACAAAATTATCTTCATCGAAGCCGATGCTTTACATTCGGCGTTCAGTGGCAGACTACTATTTCATATTGTTTTACAACACATGGTCTGGTGGGAAAGACTTTAAAATAAAACTTACAACAGTTACTTTTCTCAACAACTGAAATTTAGAATAGTGTGATTAAGCAAAATATGTGAACTGCTTGCAATTTCAAATTAATATTGAAATGTACAGGTTTAGAATTTTCTAAAGTGAAATGTTTTCGGTACATCAGTATTCAAAAAAGTATACAAAAGCTAGACGTTAAGAACGTATCCAATGAGCGAGCAAAGCGAGCATTCGAAATGAACTGCGAAAGCAGTTCCGTGGGTTGGCGAGCGCCAGCGAGTAGGGGGCAAAGCCTCCTAGTAAATAATAAAAATTCCTCTACTTTTTACATTTTAGTTGCATGTGGCATTGTTTCAGGATTTATTGTGTATGAATCACGACTTTTGTGTGAGAAATGGTTCACTTGAATCAATAATAGTTCTTTTATTTAGTTACAAATTCAAATCGATTATTTTTTTCCATTGCAACAAACAACAGCAAACAGACATAACGTAAACGTAAATGTAGAATATCCCTCTTTCAACCAATTTCTACGCAGAAGAGAGGTGGGAACCCTTAGTAGTAACGCGAATTAAATTTTAAAAAAATTCTGCTTAGAAATATATTATTAAATTGCATAAAAACTGTAGCTAGTGTAATGAAACCAATATCGAATTCAAAAACAGCGACGAATAAATATCCATAATTGCGTTCAAAAGCCTAGTGCATTAAAATATAAAAGAAAAAAATTGTGTAATTCATTATAACGTGAAAAAAAGACTTGTTTTGCATATTTGAAAATGATACATGTTTTTTCACGTACAGAACTTTCAGGCAGTCGCAATTATATATTGTTGCGTTTATAGTTGAGCCACTTTTTAATTGTTGAGAAGCATATTGTTGTGTTTATAATTAAGTCACTTTTTAATTGTTGAGAAGCCTATTCAAGAGCGATTCAAGAACAGAAACAAATTTCAGATCTAAAAGAAGAATGCTAATCAACCTTCTTCTGAACTCACAAAAAGTCCTTTTTATTATTAAATACAATCATAACTTAAAAAGAATAAAGTTTTTCGAAGCACATCAATGAAATAGACTATATTCATGAACTTTTCTCTTTTCTTTCTCAGTATCCACCAGCTAAATGTATTGCTAGAGAATTCCTTTAATAAGCAATGACACTACTTCAATATCGGTTAGAATATCGAAAATTTAAAAGCTGTAGTAAATATATTCTATATTTTAAAACGGTAGTGTCAAACGTTTGAACAACCTCACAGAATATTATTTATTTCGCATCATCTCTCAAGTGAAAGAAACCTGTATATTTTATTTTATTTATTTCATATTACTTTCCTTAAAATGATTTAATGATTTATTTGTCTTATCACCAGAAAAACGTATTGCTATTAGATACGTTCATCAATTAATTGAATTATAACTAGTTGCAAGATAAGATATTTAAATTTAAAATTATTTTTTAAATATATTCTTTTTTCAGAAACGGCAGCTTCAAAATTATTATTTTTTATTTAAAATTACGTTTTTTAAAAGGATTTAATTATTTATGTACTACCAAATTCAAATATTTTTAAAGCGTAGTCACAAAAAGAATAATAAATTGTAAATAATTATTTAAAGCTATTTTTGCAAAGATACTTGGATAAAAAAAAGTTTATAACTGTGTGCAAATTGTTTCGATGAGCTTGAAAATTCCTCGAGATTTTGCGTAAGATGCAAAAAGTAAAATCAAAATTGAGAGATCTAATTTTTTGATCGCTCGCAGGTCTGAACTATTGGAACCATTTCGACAGAATTCAAATTTGTCGGGAAAGAAAATTATTAAAAAAATGTGTGTTTATATGAGCAATATTTTTTCTTAAAATACTGTCTGTAGCACTAATTAACTAGTGCAATTAATTAATGCAAAAAGAATAAGTAAACTCCTCCCCGAAACTAGCTATAACTGGAAAGGTTTTACTACCAGCCTTTCCTCTTTTCCGTCTCGCTTTCACCCCGTAACATGACAAAACTTTACTTTGATGTTGATTTATCCTAATAAACATGAATGAGTCTCTACTAGATTTTTAGGAACCAGTGGGAACCCTATAAGGGAAACAAAGTGGCACTTTCATAACTCCGTGAATTGTTTAGATGTAGTAGTAGGTAAAATCGTCTTAATCAAATTTTCATTGAAGCATACATTTTGCTACCAACAGAAAACATCTATCCACAATCTGAGACAAGTTGGCATTTCTGTTCATAATTCATTAGAGAGATGTTATCCCTAAATTTGCTCATTACTACTATTTCTTTCCATAAATAATATTAAACTGCCCATTAGATGGCCACATAGCGAATAAAATAGGAACTAAATATAAAAAATCTTTCAAGTCTTTCAGCATCTTCATGATTTTACTTAAACATGAAGCATTACTTATCACCACAATAAATTGATAACTCAACTTATCAATAGTTAAACTGACGTCACTTCTGTGTCGACTGAAGTGCTTCCTGTAAACCTCACGAATTGGTAGCAAATGAAATAGAAATACTAAAAGAACAAAGATAATTACTCCCGCCTAATAAAAAGTCACCAAGAAGAAACTGAAATAAAGTTGCATTTTAGAAGTGTGGTGGAAAAATTACTTAAAATGAAAATTACCGAACTTAAAATAACTAAAATTTTGTTACCACTATAAACATTATTAGTAGGCATCTCTGAGAGTGTGGTGAATATTTCGGCTATTTAAGTGGTTTCAGAGCTAAGTGAATTTTTACTGTTTTCGTGATAAGTTAACTACCACTCTGACAATTATAAAGGAGAATCTTTGACAATTTTGCCGACGCTAGAAAAGCCTTACGATGAGAGAGCTGGAACAGAGTGGCATATGAAATCTGAAATCATTTATACGTAATGGTGAGGAAAATACGTTTAAAAGAATAAAAATAATACATTAAAACATAAACTTACCTACCACTAGAAATTTTTTTTACAAAAAGTCGAGAAAGATGACTGTCTTGTATAATATAAAAATATTTGAGTGAGGTCTAAATCAGTGTTCCGCAACCCCCGGACAGCGGACCGGTTCCGGGCCGCCCATTTCATTGAAACTGAATATAAATTCCTAAGTTTATACCCCTCAAATTAAAAATATTTGTGTTTCATTAAAATTTTATTAATTTAAAAAAAGGGGTCCCCGAAGATAGTGACACAAACTTTTTAATGTTTTAAAAAGTTAAAAAAAGAGAAAAGGAAAACCACCGCAACTATTTTCTCTTTCAATTAGTTTTAGTAAAAAAAATCAATCATCATAACTGCAAACATCATTAAAAAAAACAAAAAAGCGCGGTGCGAAATTACATTGTAATAATAAAGAACTTCGTCTTCTCTCTCGATCGTGACTCATTGACTCAACTTTCTAGTAAGTTAAAATGTTAAATCATGATGAAGGCATATTTGAATACAATTAAATTAAAATTAAAAAATTAAAATAATCTAAAATATAAACAATTAATCCCCCCCCAGCGGGCAGCTGTAAAATTATCAAACGTTGACAGGTCCGTGGTGATAAAAAGGTTAAGGAACACTGGTCGACCTGTAAGTTAATTTACCTAATAAGTCTTGGAAAATTTTGTTTTGTTAAGTATACTAATAATTACATCATCATAGACTTCAACTACGACTGATTTTCCGTAGTAGTCAAATTTCTTGCTTCAGCTGTAGTGACCTAAAGCAGAATTTTTGGAGCAAAATATTTTTTTAAAAAAATTAGAACTTAAGCATTGGTCTACACAATTTTATATGTATGCGTTAAAATTACTAGTTTGCACAAAAATCTTTTTTTCTTCTAATTTTTAAAAATAAATATATAAACCTTGCTATTATTAGGAAAAATTGTTTTCCTACACTACGGAGAATCTTAGCATCATTTGAAGAAATGTAATTTTAAATAGAATATTACAAAATTTTATTTTATTTTTATTATATTTTATATCCGTCGTTAAACAGCCGACCCAATTTTTTGGATTTAGGACTACTGATGTTAAACTCTGTACCCTTGTAACAAATAGTGAACCAATTGAACCAATCCGGAAGACAAGTAATCTCCTGGATCAGTACCCCCAGAGGTATTGATTTGTAATAAGAAAATGAAGGACTTTGCGAGTCGACAAATTTAACGTGCATTAGTCAGCAATTACTGCACGGGGAGTCGTCGGCCGGCTGGGATCGAACCCACGACATTATGGGCCCATTGCCCTACCAAAAAGACTATTCCGACTCCCAAAGTGCAAAATTTGAACGAAGTCAGTCGAATATTTTCTGAGTTATAAGATTATCGAATAAATCGTCGAATTTTCAAAAAATACAAATAATCGTCTCACATATAAATTTAAATTTCTTTAGAACTCGTCAATCAATTTTATTTTAAGTTTCGTGCTGTTTTACATTTCTTAAAATGATTGTGTTGCTTAAAATGACTAATTAGTGCACTTACTAATTAGTCATTTATAACTTGCAATTAATAACTTGCGATTAATTTATACAAATTTAAATTTTGACTTCAATTATTATTTATTTATTACTATTAAAAGTGAATTCCGAGAACGATTTAGCTTTAAATATGAACAAGCTGAAATGCAAGTCATAGTGTTATTGAATAATTAAAGAGATAATAAATAAATAAAATTTCTACCACTTTTTACACTTTATTCACCTGTGGCGTTGTCTCTGCATATCTTGTGTAAGAAACGCGAATTCTGGGAAAGAAATGGTTCCTAAGAGATAATAATATCTATTTGTAATGGAAAAAATTCATATTATTTCATTATTATTTTTTTCCATTACAACAAACAAACGTAACGTAAACGTATCTTAAACGTAAATGTATTATATCCTTCCTAGAACCAGTTTCTAAGCAGCAAAGAGGCGGGAACTCTTAGTAGTCAGTAAAATTAAATTTTAAAAAATTTCTGCATAGAAATATACTATTTAATTGCTTAGAAACCATAGCTTGTAGAATGAGACAGATATCGAATTAGAATACAGCAACGAAGAAATATCCATAATTACGTTCAAAAACCTTATGCATTAGAAAATAGCAACAGCAAAAAAATTTGTAATTCATTATAACGTGAGTAAAGGCTTCTTTTGCTTACTTGAAAATTATACGTGTTTTTTCATTCACAGAACTTTCAGACAGACTTGTAATTATATATTTCTGTGTTTATAATTGAACTACTTTTTAACTGCTGAGAAGCCTATTGAAGAGCGACACAAGAACAACTTTATATTATTAATTACTTTTACAACTTAAAGAAAAAATAACTTATTTGAAGTACCTATCTCAATGAAATAAACTATATTAAAGAATTTTTCTCTATTCTCTCTCAGTACCCACCAAGCAAACTAATTGCTCGGAGATACCTTTAATAACTTAGTATAACAACGACAAATTTCAATAAATTACACTAGAAATTTAAAATTTTTTATTAAATATATTCTATTTTCTAAAACGGTAGTTACAAAATCTTGAACAACCTAAATTAATATTATTTATTTTTCAACATCTCTCAAGTAAAAGGAAGCTGAATATTTTATTTTATTTTATTTATTTAAAATTACATTCCTTAAAATGATTTAATACTTTATTTACCTTAAAATTCAAATTTTTTAAAAACGCATACACAAAAATTAATAATAACTTATAAATAATTATTTAAAGCTATCTATTGCATAGATAATTGGATAAAAGAATTTTATAAATATATGCAAAATTCCTCGAGATTCTGAGAAACCCAAAAAGAAAAATTTAAATCAAGGGAACTAAACTTTTGATAGCTCGTCTGTCCAAACTATTAAAATCATTTCGTCAGAACTCGAAATTGTTGAAATTTTTTTATTTAAAATGATGCGAGGTTATACAAGTGAATTTGTTTTTTAAAATACTGTGTGCTGCGCTAATTAAGTAGTTGAAATAATTAATGCTATTAACAAATGAATATTTTAGTTTCGGTCCTTGAATCATTGAAATCTGTTCTTAGGACTAATTTCGATCATTATTTCATATGTTATTCAGAGTTTTTATTTTTTTGCAACGAAAACGAGATACAATCAAGATAAAGTTAATATTACTCACTGTACGCAATGAATGCTAATTATAAGCCTGTAATGAATTATTCTTTATTACTTAATTTGATTTTTTTAAAGAAACTATGCATATCCTAGGTTTGTCCAAGGGGGACTAAAACTGCGAAAAGTGGTGACGATTAAAATTTAGAATTTTAATGAAAGATACTAAAATTAGCAAACTTTTACAGCATATTTTTTTAAATTATTAGAAATGCCAACTTGCTTCGCTATGTTAAAAAAAAAGAAAACAAATTAGTGACATCAAAATTAAGGTTATTTTTAGCTTAGTTTTTTTTCTTTTATCAATTTTTGCAATCTGAAATATTCAAAATATCATAAGAAACACAACATTATTATTGTTATCACGAGGTGACACTTTTAAAGAGTAAGCTCAATTTTTGTAGTTCCACATTATTTCACTCTTCAAATCGCTACCAATTTATTAGAATTTGGCAGAAAGCGGTGCAGTTGTTATTTCTTGTTCACTATTGAAAGTGAATTACACGAATGATTTTCCATTAAATAGGAACAACTTGAAATATAAATTATAGTGTAATTGAATAATTAAAAAGATTATGAATAAATAAATTTTTTACCATTTTTTACATATTAGTCGCCTGTGGCATCTATGTTGTGTAAGGAGCACGACTTCAGTGTGATAAATAGTTATTATGACTTAATTATATTTGTTTGTAATGGAAAAAATTCAGAACGAGTATTTTTGTATTGCAAACAAACGTAATGAATCGCATCATAAATGTAAACGCATTATCTCCTTCGTCCTACCAATTTCTACGCAGAGGAGAGGTGGGAACTCTTCGCAGTTACTGAAATTAAATTTTTTAAAAATTCTGCATAATTTATCTGCATATTATAGAAATATATTATAAAATTGCATAAAAACTATACCTCGTAGAATGAAACCGATATTGAATGTGAAAACAGCGACGAATATCCATAATTACGTTTAAAAAGTTAATGAATTAGAAAATATAAAAAAAAATTGCGCAATTCATTATAACGTTAATAATGGCTTCTGCATATTTGAAAATGATACGTGTTTTCACGCGCAGAACTTTCAGACAGACGTAATTATATATTGCAGAGATGCCAACTGCTCCGGACAAGCCAAAATAATTAAAAAAACGGTAGATAACTACAAAGTGAATTTTGAAAATATTTGACTATTTTTGCTTGTTTTTTAAAAGGTATAGTATGACATAAGAAGTGTAAAGTGGTGAATTATATATGCCTACGAATTATTTAGAAATAGTGGTGGATGAAAATCTACTAAATGGAATTTATCAAACAAAGAACATCAATTGATAAACTACCACTTTAAAATATATATTTGCTGTCCGGAGCAAGTTGGCATCTCCGTATATTGTTGTACTTATAATTAAGCCACTTTTTAATTGTTGAGAAGCCTATACAAGAGCGATTCAAGAACAGAAAAAAAGCAGAAATATAAAAGCAGAATACTTATCAACCTTTCTTCTGAACTAACAGGAAATCCTTTTTATTACTAATTATTATCGCAACTTAAAGAATAAATAGTTTTTCGATGAATATTTCTCTTTTAATTCTCAGTATCTACCAGCAAAATTTATCGCTAGAAGATACTTTTTAGAAATAATGCGAATGTGATTATTATGGTGTTATTTCTATAATCAGAAGTTTAAAGTTATTTATTAATTATATTATATATTCTAAAACGGTAGTTTCAAAATTTTGAACAACCTCAGAGAATATTATTTATTTCTCAACATCTCTCAAGTAAAAGGGACCTGTATATTTTATTTATGTTTTTTAAAATTACTTTCCTTAAAATGATTTAATAATTTACGTGCCTTAAAATTCAAATATGTTTAAAACGTATTCACAAAAATGATGATAAATTATAAATAATTATTTAAAGCTATTTTTGCATAGATATTTGCATAAAAGAATATTATAACTGTGTACAAAATGTTTCGATGAGCTTGCAAATTCCTCAAGATATTGCGAAAGACGCAAAAAGTAAAATCAAAATTAAGACAACTAAACTTTTGATTGTGTGTTGTCCAAGCTATTGGAACAATTTCGACAGAATTGGAATTGGTCAGGGAAAAAATTATTAAAAAAATGCGCGGTTATATGAGTGATTTTGTTTCCTAAAATACCGTCTGCTGCACTAATTAACTAGTGGAATAACTTAATGCGATTAACAAATGAATGTTTCAGTTTAGGCCCTTGAATCATTAAAATCTTTTCTTATGACTTATTCCGATCATTAGTTCATATGCTATTCAGGATTTTTTATTTTTTTGCAACGAAAACAAGATATAATCAAGATAAAGTTAAAACTAAACGCTTTACGCTGTAAATGCTAATTATAAGCCTGTAATAAATCATTATTTATTACAAGATTTGATTGTTTTAAAAAGTATGCATTTCCAGGTCTGATGATAAGATAGATATAAGTGGTGACAATGAAAATTTAGAATTTTAATAAAAGATATTAAAATTTGTAAATTTTTATACCTAATTTTTTACGCTATTAGCAATGCCAACTTGCTACGCTTTGTAAAAAAAAGTTCTAGTAATATCGAAATTAAGGTTACTTTTAACTTAGGTTTTTTCATATTTTGTAATTTGAAATAGTAAAAATATTAAAAGAAATACAACATTATTATTGTTATCAAATCGCTGCTGGTTTAAAAAAATAAGCATGGTTAATATATTAAAATTCACAATTCAATTTATTTTCAACAGATTCAATGACTAATATAAATAATCATTATCATTAGATTTTTTAATGAACTGTTTTTACAACAAAACTTATATATCCGTAAATAAAACTTACATGATGTTTTGATACTCTCTAAACTTATGATGCAAAATATGACGATCAAAATAACATTAGAGGAGCAAAACTTAAAACTGTCTTAAAATACAAAAAAATGTTATTTCTTCAAATCTTCGCATCTGCTTTTTTCTCTTTTTTAAAAAAGTGGCTTTTTTTAAAGCTTAATGGTAAAAAAACTAAACTTTCTGAGCTAAAACAAAAATTTCCTACAAGCATCGCAAGCAAAAAGTTGACGCTTTTATTTGAAGTCAATATTTTCCCTTAATAACGAAAAATAATTTTTTTAAATTCATATTGAGCATAAATTGTTACACAGCTGTAGTAGAATCAGTCTAAGAAGGAAACTCATTACATTCCATATTGAAAGAATTACATAATAAAGATTTAAAACATTTTTAAAAAAGATATAAATTACAGTTCTATTATGCACGCGATATTTTTATGAAAGATACTAAAGATATGCTTATGCGAAAAATACTAGCAATTGTTATCTATTTATAGGTTGAATAAAAATTAAAACTTGGAACTCTTTTTATGATTTTTTTTTATTTTTATTTGAAAATAAATGGCTTTACAGAAAAAAGCATTATAATAACAGAGTTAAATAGTTTTCATCTGATCAATATTTGCTTAAAGATCAATTAATTTGATTTCTATGCTGTGTTGTATTTTATTTTGCGCTACTTTTTTTTGGCGAATTCTCTTAAAAGAAAGTCTTTGAATGTAAATTTCGGAAAATAGAGAATTTTTAAAAAAAAAGAAAGAAATTTACTTAAAAAGCTCATTAAAAAATATAAATTCATTTTAAATTTAATAGTAAAAAATTATTTAGTTGAAAATATAATCTTTCAACTAATTTTAAAGTTTCATCTTAACATTATTCAAGATGTAATATTCTATTTAAATCTCAAACTAGCTATATTCCATGTTATTTTTTAATAATGATAAAACAAAGGAGTGATTTTGTTCAGTTTTTTTGCATCGAAATACTTGAATAATAAACTATTTTCTTTCCTCATTTAATAAAGCCGTTATATGAACCTTTATTTCAATTCCGAAAGTCTATATTTAGTTCAATAAAAATTAAAGTTTTCTGTATTTAGATCATCAGGTACTGAAATATTTCTAATAAAATATCTTGGAAGCTTGTTCTTACGAAGATCTTCGATTTCATTTCAATGCATTATATATCATAAAATAAATATTTATTACAATTAAAATCACACATTAAAGAACGTGTAACTAAAGAACTTTTTAAGAGATAACGATTATTTCTTTTATTCAAGCGCAAATTAACTGATTTCAAATATCCATACTTTAATTTCAATGCTACTGTTTTTAACAATGTTTCAAAGAGCCGCCCAAATCATAGCTACCAAGTTTCAACACTTGATAGCTACTTTTACGTAAAAAAGTTTTATTTGTACTTTACTAACGTTTGTAGAATTACGGAAATTCCAACTGCTGTTGACTCGTTGGAATATTTTTGAAAAGGGTAGAGTAAGAAAGATCAACTGTTAATTGTAGGTCATAGCCCAAAACATAGCTACCAAGTTTCAATATATGGTAGCTACGTTTACGTAAAAAACTTTTATTTGTACTTTACTAACGTTTGCAGAATTACGGAAATTCCAACTGCTGTTGACTCGTTGAAATATTTTTGAAAAGGGTAGAGTAAGAAAGATCAACTGTTAATTGTAGGTCATTGCCCAAAACATAGCTACCAAGTTTCAATACATGGTAGATACGTTTACGTAAAAATCTTTTACTCGTACTTTACTAACGTTTGCAAAATTACGGAAATTCCAATTGCTGTTGACTCGTTGAAATATTTTTGAAAAGAGTAGAGTTAGAAAGATCAACTGTTAATTGTAGGTTAATATAATGGTCATATGTTAATTATAATAAATAGACGTTCACAAACCCTTAGAATCATTTAGAAGTAGTTGTTAAAAGTACTAGATTTATTCATTTGGTATTTAAGTATGTGTAAGCTGTGAGTTAGATTTTGATTTGTTATTTGAGTATCTGTAAGCCGTAAGTCTGTATTACCTGTTGCTATGGGGATATTATAGAACAAATTTTTGTGTTAAAATAAAGTGTTATGTTTCTTGTTTTTTTTGTTGTAAAAATGGAGTCAGAATAATTTTAATTTAATTAAGTAGTAGTTTTTAGTGGAGAACGGCAGAATATTTCACTTTCTTAGAGAGTCTCTTAACAGCAGAGGTGAGATAAAACCCTATATATCATGTTTGCTGAAACAAAAATCACACATTGAATAACATTGCTTAAAAATTGTATTTTATGTATGAGGCGACTTGTGGGGAAAGTACAAGTGTCAATTTTATCTGCCCTTATGCACCCCAAGGTTTGCTCAAGTTATCATGTCTTAAATACTTAAGGATTGATGTTTAATATGTGTAGTGGTAGTTACGCCACACTACTCAAATTGAACTTTAAAAAACATTCTCATACCTGCCAACTTTTACGCATTTGGCGTAAAATTTAATTTCCACATTTAAAGTGGTAGTAAAATGTATGCTTTCTATATATTCCTTCCATTTATAAACCTAATTTAAAATCTTTTTGAAGCTATTTTTAAAAACTTTAATCATATATATTACCATGAAATATTGCCGTATTAGTCCACATAAGCTTTATCCAAAAACAGCATACATTTTGGCCTAAAATTGTAATTTGAATTCAAATTTACTACCACTGGGGAAAATCATCCGCGAAAGGATTAAAAGTTGGCAGGTATGCATTCTGCACAGAAATATATTATTAAATTGCATAAAAGCTGTAGCTTGTAGAGTGGAACCCATATTGAATTTGAAAACAGCGACGAAGAAATGTCCATAGTTACGTTCAAAAGCCTAGTGCATTTGAAAGTATTAAAAAAAAAAATTTGTAATCCACTATAACGCAAATAGCTGTTTTTTTCATATTTGAAAACGATACGCGTTTTTTCGTGCACAGAACTTTCAGTCAGTCGTAATTATATATTGCTGTGTTAATAATTGACCCACTTTTTAATTGTTCAGAAGCCTATTCAAGAGCAAAAAAATCTCAGATCTAAAGGAAAAAAACGTATCAAGCGTTCTTCTGAGCTCGCAAGAAGTTCTTTTAATTATTAGTTACTCTCATAAAATAATTTATAATAAAACTTTTTTAAAGTTTATTTATGAATTTTCCTCTTCTTCTTTCTCAGTATCCACCAGCCAAATTTATTGACCGATGATACTTTTCATTATCAGCAAATTTGTATAAATAATTAGTATAACGAATTAGAAATTCAAAATTTATATTAAATATATTCTATTTTATAAAACGGTGGCTTCGAAATTTTTTTTATTTAAAATTTTTTTTGATTTAAAATTACAATTTTTAAAATGATTAATAATTTATGTACCCTAAAATTCAAATATTTTTAAAAGTATTCACAGAAATAATAATAAGTTATGAATAATTATTTAAAGCATACATACATACATACTTGGGTAAAAGAATTTTATGACAGTGTACAAAATGTTTTGATGAGCTTGAAAATTCCTCGAGATATTGCGAAAGACGCAAAAAGTAAAATCAAAATTAAGAGAAATAAACTTGTGATCGCTCGAAAGTTCAAACTATTGGAACCATTACGACAGAATTCGAATTCGATGGAAAAAAAACTATTAAAAAAATGTGCGGTTACAACACTGCTCAAATTTTGCGGAGTGATTTTGTTTACTAAAATAGTGTCTGCGGCACTAATTAAATAGTGCAAATAATTAATGCAATTTAGTAATGAAAATTCAAGTTTTGGCCTTTGAATTATTAAAATCTGCTGAGTCTAATTCCGATCATTAGTTCATAAGTTATTCAGAGTTTCTAATTTTTTGCATCGAAAACGAGATGCAAACAAGATAAAGTTAAAAGAAACACTTTATGCAATAATGAGCCATTATATATAGCAAGATTAGATTTTTTTTTAAATAGTATGCACATAGGTATGCCATGGGTGACTAAAATTGCAAAAAGGGGCGAAAATTAATAATTAGAATTTTAATAAAAGAGATTAAAATGCGCATTTTCACTTCATAGTTTAGTTAGATTACCAGAGATGCCAACTTGCTTCGCTTTTTTAAAAAAATATTGTCTAGCGATATCGTAATCAAAGTTATTTTTAGTTTTTTTGTCTTCATTTCTTGTAATATATGACTTCTTGAAAATATCATAAGAAATGCAACATTACCATACCCTCCAACTGCTACGGAATTTCCGTAGTTTCAGAAATCTTCTTTTCAGACGGTAGCAAAATTAATGTCTTAATATTTAAAAAAAATTAATTTTAGCGTAACTTGTCCACTATTACTTATAAAAGTGCAGGCCATATGGCTAGATTCTTAAGTTCTGATAAAAGTTTTATGAGAGATCCATTTGCTTTAAAAATTTCTACTTTGGTTCGCTACCACTAGAAAGAATT
>NC_092209.1:22945859-22956431 GCF_043381705.1 Parasteatoda tepidariorum | reverse complement strand
GTGCCACAGGTCCCTGGTTCGATCCTCGGGCCGGGCAAGGTTGACTCAGCCTTTCATCCCTTCAGTGGGTCGATAAATGAGTACCAAGCATGCTTGGGAACTAAACACTGGGGGTTCCGCGTTCGGCTGACCACCTGACCGGAACATCTGCTCCTGCACCCCAGAGCCCAAGGTCAAGAAAACTGAGATGGGCACAGTAGGCCTTGGCCCTCTATGGGCTGTCGCGCCACTGAGTTTAGTTTATATACTATATCATAGTACTAGATACTATGTCATAGTTTGAATACTATGCCATAGTAGTATTGAAAAAAATTGGTAATAAATAAATTAAATTGAATAAAATTTCAGCAACTTTTTACACTTTTTGTCCACTAGGGTGACCTGCATATCTTGTGTAAGCAACACGACTTTACGTTTATTGGTTTCTATGAACTATATAATAATACTTGTTTGCAATGGAAGAAATAATATAGATTATTCAACATACATAACGTATCGCATCATAAACTCGAGTGGAGTTTTATTTTTATTAGCCGCTTTCTACGTAGAACAAAATCAAGTACTTTTAATATTTTTTCATATTAAATTTTAAAAAATCCTGGTTATATAATAAATATACTAATAAATGGCATAAATGGTTATACTAATAAATGGCATTAAAACTGTGGCTTGTAGAGTCATACAAATTGCGGATTTGAAATCAGCAACGCAAAAATATCCAAAAATTTCGTTCAGAAAATTAATACATAAGAAAATGAAACTTGTAATTTATTTTGGAGTGAGTAAAGGCAACTATGGCATGTTTGAAAATGGTGTTTCTTCAGGGACAGAACTTTCAGACAGACCAAACTGCTGTGTTTATATAATTGAATCACTTTTTAATTGTTGGGAAACCTGTTCAAAGCGACACGCGAGAACAAAAGAAATTTTCAGATCTAATTGAATACTTTTCAACACTTTTTTCAGAACCCAGAAAAAGTCCTTTTTATTACTAGTTCTTATCATAGATATAAATAAACTTTAACGAACCTTTCCAATGAACTAGATTATATTTAGGAATATTTATTCTTTTTGATTTTTGCACCCACCAGCCAAATGTATTGCTAGCAGACTTGTTCAATTTAACTATTTCAGTTTAAATTTTTCTCATGACCATAATTTTCATTTAAAATATATTATAAAATATATTTTATTTTCTGAAACAGTAGTTTATAAAATCAAAAACATTTCATTATGAATATTATTTATCTATCCACGTGTGTCGCGTAAATGGAATGCTGCAGTCAATGTGGCTGATATGTTCTCCAGTAAGTGTGAAATTTAAGTTTTTCACTTATTCTGCTTTTTTTGCCTCTTTTTTTTATAGAAAAAAAATCTAGCAAATCCTTCGAAATAAATATTTCGAAAGCATTAGAATGCCTAGATCACAAACTTTGCGTCTCATAGCTAACTTTGAGGGTCTATGCCTAAATTGTCACTGCTGTCCCCTATCCCATTTAATTTAAATGATGTAAATGATACGATAGAAACTTTTGAAATAATTTTATAAATAGAGTACGAAAAAATCATTGCCGTTTTTTGTTTAGACCATTTAAAATGTGTACTATAAATTTTCAAACAGACTCGCCATTTAAATGAAATTAATTTAAGACGGTCGCGGGGGGCCAAAAATTTAAAAACTAGTAATTTAGAAGTTGAAAAAATATATTAAAAGTGATTAAAATTAGCAAATCTAATGACGATTTTTTTTTCGGTTTGCTGTTGCATGGGAATTCAAGGACTTCACTTATCAAAAGCAGCTGGATACTTGATCCAAACATAGCTCATGTCAATTCTTGGCTGCCTTGAATTCCTATTCATTTTGCCCATAATCAGAGATACAAACTTACTGTGGATAGTTTATAAATATTTTCGAGTGGTAGTCTTTTATCGTATAGTTATTTGTTTAGTAAATTCGATAGAATTCTTACTCACCACTGATTCTAAATAATTCCAATGCTAAAGTTAAATGTTAGACTTCAACGTTTGGTGAGAATCGTTTTGTTTTTCTCTCACGGTTCGATATTTAATTCCCAAAAGACGGCTGCGCAGACTACTTATAAGAAACAGTGTGGAGGCCTTCTGATGAAGGAGGTGATAACATATCTGATTCTAAACTGAAATGTATAATCATATTTATCTCAATACTTAATAATAAGCTAAGAGAACTTTTAATACTCAGTCAAATTAAATTTGAAAAAATCCTGGTTATATATTTATTATTAAATTGCATCAAAATTGCTTCCTGTAGACTGATACCAAGTACGGATCTGGAATCAGCAACGCAAAAATATCCAAAAAATTTCATTCTGAAGACTAATACATTAGAAAATAATTTTTTTTAAATTCATTATGAAGATCAATTAGTAAAATTTTTTCATTCATCCATTTGACATTTCATTCATCNGACTAATGCATTAGAAAATAATTTTTTTAAAATTCATTATGAAGATCAATTAGTAAAATTTTTTCATTCATCCATTTGACATTTCATTCATCCATTTGATCATTTGACCAAAAGGTATCCAGAGTGGACTGTTTTTTTTCACGCACTGTACATTAAACTAAATGCCAAAAAAGCCTTCTAAACAGAAACGTATTGATTTTAAAGAAATGTATTAAATTTAAATAATGGGGTATAAAGTCATATTTAACAACTTATTATAATAAAATAGCCTTTAGCTTATTTATTCTATAGGAACCACTACAGCTACCACTATATCCCCACTATATTATTCTATAGCTACCACTTTTTACAATTTAGTCACCTGGGGCGTTTATGTATATTATGTAGAAGGAACAAGAATTCGGTGTGATAAAATGTTCCTATGAATTATTAATGTTTGTTTGTTAGGCTAAAGATTCATATCGATTATTTTTTCCATTACAAACAAACGTAGCGTAAACGTATCATAAGCGTAAATGCATTATCTCCTTCATCCAATCACTTTCTACGTAGTAGAGAGGTTGGAACTCTAAGTAGTCACTCAAATTAAATTTTTAAAAAATTCTGCATATAAATATATTATTAAATTGCATAAAAACTGTAGCTTGTAGAATGAAACCGATATCGAATTTAAATACAGCGACGAATAAATATCCTAATGCATTAGAAAATATTAAAAAGCAAAATTTGTGTAATTCATTATAACGTGCATAAATGCTGCTTTTGCTTATTTCAAAATGACACGTGATGTTTCACGCACAGAACTTACAGACAGACTTGTAATATATTGTTGTGTTTATAATTGAACCACTTTTTAATTATTGAGAAGCCTATTCAAAAGCGACACAAGAGCAGAAAGAAGCATACTTATCAACCTTTCTTCAGAACTCACAAAAAGTCCTTTTTATTATTAAATACTATCACAACTTAAAACGAAACTTTTTTCGAAGTATATGAGTAAAATAAACTAAATTCATGAATCTTTCTCTTTTCATTCTCAGCATCCATCAGCAAAATTTATTGCTAGAAGATACCTTTAATATGCGTTCAACCAAGCATGTAATATCGATTTTCTCATTATAAATTAAAATTGTATATTAAGTATATTCTATTTTCTGAAACGGTAGTTTCGAAATTTTAAACAATCTCAGTGAATATTATTTATTTTTCAACATCTCACAAGTAAAAGAAAGCTGAATACTTTATTTTATATTTTTAAAAATTGCATTCCTTAAAACGATTTAATAATTTATGTCTTAAAATTGAAATATTTTTTAAACGTATTCACAAAAATAATATTAAATAAATATTTAAGGCTATTTTTTGCCTAGATACTTGGATAAAGGAATTTTATAACTGTGTACAAAATGTTTCGAGGAGCTTGAAAGTTCCTCGAGATGTTGCTAAAGACGCGAAAAGTAAAATCAAAATTAAGAGAATTAAACTTTTGATCTCTCGTCTGACCATATCGCATTTTGTAACCATTTCGACAGAATTCGAATTTGTCAGGAAAAAAGAATTCTTATAAGAAATTGTCCTGTTATATGAGTGATTTTGTTTTCTAAAATACTGTCTGTTGCACTAGTTATCTAGTGCAATTGATATATGCAACTAACTAATGCAAATTTATGTTTTGATCACTAAGTTTGAATCATTAAAATCTGTTAAGTCTAATTCCGATCATTAGTTCATATGTTATTCAGAGTTTTTATTCTTTTGCAAAGAAAACGAGACACAAACAAGATAAAGTTGAAGAAACACTTTATGCAATAAATGCTTTTAATGAGCCATTATTTATTACAAGATTAGATTTTTTAAGTAGTAGGCATAACTAGGTATGCCACGGGTCACTAAAATTGCAAAAAGTGGGGATGATTAAAATTTAGAATTTTAGTAAAAGAGATTAAAATGTGAATTTTTACTGCATATTTTATTTAGATTACCAGAAATGCCTACTTGCTCCGCTTTGTAAAAAAATATTTTCTTGTAATATCGAAATAAAGTTTTTTTTCATTTTTTGTAGTTTGACTTATTGAAAATATCATAAGACATACAACATTGTTATTGTTATCACGTGGGGACACTTTTAAAGAGTGAGTGTAATTATTCTATTTCCACATGCTTTACTCTTCAAATCGCTACCAATTTATTAGCATTTGGCAGAAAGCGGTGCAGTTGTTATTTCTCGTTTACTATGGAAAGTGAATTCCTCGAAGGATTTTCCATTAAATAGGAACAACTTGAAATATAAATTATCGTAGTATTGAGCAAATAATGAGTAAAATGAAAATGAATAAAATTTCTACCACTTTTTACATTTTTAGCCTACTGTGGCGACCTGCATATCTTAAGTAAGGAGAACGACTTTACGTTAAATGGTTCCTATGAATTATATAATGATATTTGTTTGTAATGGAAAATAAAAATATCGATTATTTTTCCATCATAAACTAACATATATTATCATTTTTATCTTACTACAAAGCTAAAATGTGGAAACTTTAAATTTTTAATCAAATTAAATTTCAAGAAATCCTGGTTAGATATT
The DNA here is from genome assembly GCF_043381705.1 of Parasteatoda tepidariorum. Lineage (NCBI taxonomy): Eukaryota > Metazoa > Arthropoda > Arachnida > Araneae > Theridiidae > Parasteatoda > Parasteatoda tepidariorum. The sequence continues at coordinate 22,951,398 of NC_092209.1, read as the reverse complement.
TATTGCTAAATTGCATTAAAACTGTTGCTTGTAGAGTGATACCAATTGCGGATTTCAGCGACGCAAGAAATCCTAAAATTTTGTTCACACACACACAGAAAACTAAAACATTAGAATATAAAAAATTTGTGATTCATTATACCCTGAGTAAAGGCACTTTTTGCATGTTTGAAAATAGTACGTGCCGCTTTGCGGACAGAACTTTCTGACAGACCAAATTATAAATAGTTGTGCTTATAATTGTTGCGTAACCTGCTCAAGAGCGATGCGAAAGGAGAAAAAAATTTCAGATCTAAAAGAATAATCTTCAACATTTTTTTTGAACCCGTAAAAAGTCATTTTTAGTACTCACCACTACATAGAAATAATTATAATCAATATATGAAAGCATAATTATTCTTGCTCATGGGAATTTCAACGGGATCAAAATATAAATATAATTTTGAGTCAGATTGTTTTTCGTGTACTGTTTTACAACCACTCTGAAAATCCATTCTCTGAAAGAGTAAAAGTTGGCAGGTATGGTTTTGATTCCCAAAAGACAAGTCAGGGAGTCTCTCTCAATTTAGGATTTATTTCCTAAAAGAGGAATGATGTAGACTATTCTCGTATTAGTTATTGATTTCGATTAATAGCGAAATTGTACTTCGTTGTACTGTCTCATTCGTATCCGCTGTATGTAAATATTTCTATTTCGTTCTTGTCAATATTATATTATATAATTTACATTATCGTACTTTCAGCACAGACTCAGTTGAAGAGGCAGGTGCCTAAAGGCTGACACCTCGAAATGTACTTTTACATTAAAGCATTATAACGATAATGTCGCGTAGAGTTATTTAAAAAGTTAACAAAATTAACTGGAAATTTAAGTTTGTAGTTCTCTACCGCTTTTTATAATATTTAATATAACCTGGAGCAATTGGCATCCCTGCATTCTGTTCAGTAAATTATATAACTTACGTAAAATTGAAAAATGTTTTGTATAGAAAATGAGAGGATATCGATTTGCTTAGTCTTTAAGTCTGGATGTAATAATGGATGAATTTAAAATATAAATATGAAGTTTTGTTTATGAGATATTGCTGAAAATGTGCGATGAGCTTATCGAATCTTTCTGTTTTAATTTCTTCATGGATATCTTTGTTTCGCATGTACCATCTTGCATTAGTTATTTTACTCAGAACTTGACTTTGAAAAATGATTAGTTTCTTCTTTCTCGTTTTTGAAAAGTGACCTAACGCTAATGATGCAAATATGATTTATTCATCGAAACATGATTGGTTTAAGTATTGGTGTAATCATAGAAACATAAATTTGTCATTTCAGTTTGATATCTAATCTTGATTCGAAAGTGATAAGAGTTAGAAGTTTATTCAATTCGCTACCAATTTATTCAAATTTTGCAGATAGCAGAGCAGTTTTATTTCTGGTCCTTTGAAAGTGAATTCCGCGAATGATTTTCCTTTAAATATGAACAACTTGAAATGTAAATCATAGTAATATTGAAGAAAATTTGTAATAAATAAATAAAAATGAATAAATTTCTACCACTTTTTACATATTTAGTCTCCTGTTGTGACCTGCATATCTTGTGTTAAGGAACACGACTTTACGTTAAATGGTTCCTATGAATTATAAAATGATATTTGAAGTGGAAAAAAATTATATCGATTATTTTTTCATTACAAACACAACGTATCGCATCATAAAATGTAATATCACCTTCATCTTACCACTTACTACGAAGCAGAAAGGTGGGAACTTTTAATATTCAATCAAATTTTAAAAATTCCTAGCTTGATACTTATTATTAAATTGCATTAAAACTGTTGCTTGTAGAGTGATGCCAATTACGAATTTAAAATTGGCAATGCAAAAATATCCAGTAATTTCGTTTACACACACGAAAAAAGAAAAAAAAACTAATACATTAGAAAATAAAAGATGTGGAATTCATTATGGTGTGAGAGAGGAATTTTGTGCATGTTTGAAAATGGCACGGGTTTCTTTGTGGACAGAACTTTCAGACAGACCAAATTATAAATAGTTGTGTTTAGAATTGAATCACTTTTTAACCGGTTAACGCCCAGCGTCATATATTTAGGACAGTTCCTTTTTTCAAAGACATTCATTGTGGTGGGAAACTTTTTTCAGCATTTTCATTTATCTGGATGAATTAAAAGATTCTCAGATACCACAATGATTTAGTTATTTCTGATTAGATCTAGAATTATAAGGTGCAAGTACTTTTTGATCTATCAAAGACTTTTTGAATGCCCTAACAGTAAAAAAAAACAATAAATTTCGATAATATATAATACCACTTTTTCCATAAAGCCAATTTTTGTGTCATTTCAATTTATAAATTCGGGACGAAACGGGTTAATTGTTGGGAAACCTGTTGAAGAGCGATACGAGAACAGAAGAAATTTTGAGATCTAAGAGGATATTTTTCAAAACCTTCAAAAAGTCATTTTTAGTACTAGTTACAATCATAATTAACAAAAAAAAAACTTTGCGAGCCTTTCCAATGACACATTCTATATATATTTGGGAATATTTATTCTTTTTGATCTTAGTACCCACCAGCCATATTTACTGCTAGCGGATTCTTTTAATTAACTTAGTTATTTACCTAAAAAACCGACGCTAATTCTTATATGACGTTTACAATTATTATAAAATATATTTTATTTTCTGAAACGGTAGCTTATAAAATCCGAAATATTCTTGTTTTGTTAATTTCGGGCACTTGGGTCTATAAATCCGAAATATTTCATAATGAATATTATTCATTTGTCCACATGCGTCACGTAAAGGGAAGCTGTATTGCTACAGACAGTGAGGCTGATGCTCTCCAGAAAATGCGAAATTACGTCCTTACCTTCAGTTGATTTTGCTTTTTTTTTGGAAAAAAATCTAGCAAATCCTTCCAATGAAACATTTCGAAAGCATTAAAATGTCTAGATCACAAACTTTGTGTCTGGCAGCTCAGTTTGAGGGTCTGACACTGCTTTCCCGTATCCCATTTAAAATAAAAGATATAGTAAAAATATAAATAATTTTACAAAAAGTGTACGAAATAAGCGTTGCCGTTTTTTGTTTAAATCATTTTGCTGTTGTATGGGAATTCACTTACCACAAAGAGCAGGATACTTGATCCAAACATGGCTCAAGTCAATTCGTGCCTGCCTTGAATTCCATAACTGCCAACTCTAACGCATTTGGCGTAAAATTTTATTTCTATGTTTAAAGTGGTAGTAAAATGTATGCTTTCTATATATTACATGCATTTATGAACTTAATTTATAATATTTTTGATGCACCACTATTTTTAAAAAAAGTTAAGCATATATATAAATTTGTAATACTGCTGTTGAAAACTGCACAATCTTGTTCGAAACACAGCTTATTTTTCTGCCTATAATTGCAATTTATATACCATTTGACTACCACTGGCGAAAATCATCCTTGAAAGGATTAAAAGTTGGCAGGTATGGAATTCCCATTCATTCTGACCATAATCAGAAATGCCAACTTACTCCGGACAGTATATAATTATTTTCGATTGGTAGTCTTTTATTGTATAGTTCATTGTTTAGAAAATTCGGTAGTATTTGTTACTCACCACTTATTCTAAATAATTCAAATGCTTAAGTCATATGCTACTCTTAAACTGTTAAGTTTAGTCTCCGATGAAGTTAGTACATACTTCTAATCATGGTTACTTTATTATAATGTTACCACATCGTTACATAATTCAAAATGTTTTACTCACTGTATATAATTTTCATGATAAATGGGGTAGGGGCCGCTCAGCGGCCTAGGCACCCAGTTTTGTTTAAATAAAGAAAGAAAGACTGCAAAGTTTCGTGAAAATCGTTTAGTATTTCTCTCACAGTTTAATTCTCAATGGACGACGCAGAAGAATGATGTAGTCTACTCCCGTAGTTACTGATTTTGATTATTTGCGAAATTGTACTTCCTTGTACCATCTCATTAATATTCGCTAGTTGTAAATATTTCTTTTTCGTGTTTGTAAATATTATATTATTCGGAATTTTCTTTTTTCGTATATAATTCACATTATTGTACTTTCAGTTCAGCTTTAATTCAATCGTTTCCTATGGAAAAAAACTAAAATAATTGAATAAAATAAAAAAATAGTTGAAGAGGCAGGTGCCGTAAGGCAGGCATATCGAAAATTACTTTTACATTAAAGCATAATAACGGTAATGTCGTGTAGAGGTATTTAAAAAGTTAACAAAATTAACCAGAAATTTAAGTTTGTAGTTCTTTACCGTTTTTTACAATATTTAATGGAACCTGGAGCAGTCGGCTTCCCTGCATTCTGGTCAGTAAAGTATATATCTTTCGTAAAATTGAAAAATGTCTTGTGTAGTAGAGGACAGGATATCGCTTTGCTTAGTCTTTAAGCCTGGATGTAATAATGGATGAATTTAATGTATAAATTTGAAGTTTTATTTATGACACATTGCTGAAAATGCGCACTGCAATTGGTCTAATGTATTTTTTTCTTCTTCAGAGTTCTGGGACTGAAAAATATTTTTAAAGTTTGCTTCTTTGCACTTAAGAGTATCTCTTTGTAGCTTCTCTTTACTGCTTTCATGAAAAGTCAACTACTACTATAACTATTATAAAGGATTGCTTGAAATCCTGAATTTAGTTAACACTTGCATTTTTATTTCTTCTCTTGTAATGACTTTTATCCACTGATCGAGGTAAATATATATTGAAGTCTATTTTCTTCAATAGCGTTGAAACATTGAAATTCTCTTTGTGGTATACCTATCTCTACGGATATGCGTCAATTTGACACTATAGTAATTTAGGCAAAATATTGAGTTAACATCACGTCAATAATAAATAGAAGTGTACCGACAATACTTCAATCCGTTATCTCAAATAAAACAAGCGATAAGCAATAATAGAAAGAACAAACGCAGAATGTAAGATTTTGAAGGTTTCAGTTACTTAGCTGGAGTATTGAAAAATAAAATACCACAATATTTTATAAATATTTATCTCATAATTTCATTTTTTTCCTAATATTATATAATGCCAACTGCTCCGGACAAGACAAAATAATAAAAAAAAAGTCAAATAACTACCAAGTAAACTTTACAACTATAAAGGGGTGAATTATATAAGCCTACGAATTCTTTAGAAATAGCGGTATATAAAAATCTGCAAAATTGAATTTATTAAACCAAGAATCACAATTGATAAACTACCACTTTATAAAATATACAGTGGTGGCCAAAATTGTGGACACTTTCTGAAAGTTTCATGTTTTTCAACTTTGCGTGCTTGTAGAATATATTAATTTTCACTTAAATACAAACGTTTATATATCAAATTGAAGGTAATTTAATGTAGAATTTAATAATAAATACAGTATTACAATATCTGTATTACAAAAAAAGTTATGCAATTAATAGTAAGATCTATCTTAGATTTGCATTTTTTAAAGTGATACTTACACAATCAATACTTAGTAGGATAACCCTTATTT
>NC_092209.1:22908131-22941339 GCF_043381705.1 Parasteatoda tepidariorum | reverse complement strand
TTCTGTTGTTGTTGTTTCTAATCCCCAAGAGGTCCATCCCAATTAGACCAATTCCATAAGTCCAAAAATGTCCAGGAAGTCTAAAAACAGATGAGGTTTTGAAAAAACCTCGTCGATCTTAAAATCGATACAGTTTAAAATATGCTCGGGCGAAGCCTGAGCAGTCCTACATTTAGTGCAAAGTCCAAAAGTCTTACACCCCTGAGCAAACAAGAGACACCTCAAGTGACCACTTGCAAAGCGAGAGAAACAAGTCTGCTGGTTTCTAGGTCCCTCAAAAAGCAAGGCACCTCCACGACGTTTTCTGAAATGCCAACTATGCGGAGGAGGAACCCCCCAGAGGTCCATAAACATTTTTTTGCTCTCTGCAAAGACCTCATTGAAATTGGAAGGTATTCAAAGACTGTAAAGGATTCAAAGAAGCATCTTTAGCCAGTGAGTCCGCCATCTCGTTACCTTTGATTCCAACGTGTGATGGAATCCCCTGGAAGTGCACCCCAATGTCCACTGAGAGCCTGAAGAGCATCCCCAAAATTGAGGCCGCAGCCCTGTTTCCAACATTCATGAAGTTGCTAAGGTGTTGGATTGAAGATTTGCTATCCGTCAGCATCCATATATGCTTAAAGTCAGGCTCAGCAATATTCTCAACATGTCTTAGGCCATTCTGGCTCGATGGATGACGTTTTTTTTTTCAGTCTTCTACCTTTGGTGCTCCAGATCACTTTCGGCCAACAGAAGCTGTGACACTTTCCCCTGTATCATGAGTCTAGTGGAAATTAGTCTTTTGTTGGCTAATAGGCTCACAGTTGTTTTTATGAACTTTATTTATAAAATTAGGGCTCAAATGATATTAGTCTTTTATTGGTTAATTGGTTCACAATAGTTTTAATGTGCTTCATTTATAGAGTAGGGATACAAATGAAATTAGTCTTTAATGAGTTAATAGGCACACAATTGTTTATATGCACTTTATTTATACAGTTAGGGTTCAAATAAACTGAGTCTCTTATTGGTTTATAGGCTCACAATGCTTATGTATTTTATTTATGAAATAAGGATTCCGCGAAGGAAGGTTTATCATTCAGGGTTTCTTAGCCATCGCTGCTCCAGAGAACTTAACAAGCGATTTTCCTCCTTCTCACAGATTTAAATCATTTCAAAAGAAATAATAATAATAATAATAATAATTGTTTGTAAAAATCATTTTGATGTGCTCATTCTAGTTATTAAGTGGTTATTTCTAAGTTTACAGTATGAAATATTTAAATTTTACCTATTAACATTTCTTACAAAATTACATTGATTTCCAATATAAATGTTTACTTGGTGTCTTTAAGTTTAACCGAAATTAAGTAATAGGTATAAGGCAGCACACAAATATTCGAAGCCATTATACTCGAGAGGTCCCTCACTGTCGCCCACAAAATACTTACTTCCCTAAGTTCTGAACTTCTTACAATCCAATGCATAATAACTTTTAGTAAAATTCATGTATTAAAATGGTAAATGTATTAAATATTGAGCTTTAAAAAGAATTGTTGTCTTCTTTTACTTTCTATCGCTGTTTGCTCTTCGATGTGGCGATGAGTCAAGTTAAGAATGATTTCAACCATAAAACAATAAATTTAATTAAGAAATAAAAGAAAACAAACTACTTCAGCAGCCGAGTACATTGCTGCTTCCTAATCGTTCCATATTAAAAAAAAATCTCTCTCTCTTACATTTGTAAACAGACACAGTAGTTGTGGCGCTGCGCCACCAGCTGGACAACTCACTATTAATGGGAAATGTTAACAGAATTATTAATCTTGAATTTTTTAAACTTTTTGTAACTCCATCCACTATTTTTTTTTACCTTTGAAAGAGCCTCAAATGCAAAGGGTTATACAATTACAGGACTGCCAACTTTCTAAGCTTTTTGCAAAAATTCATGCTAGTGGTAAAGTTTATATGTACTGTATTATAATTTATCCGTTTAAACTTTGTTCTTAAGCATTACAATATGATGCTTTAAATAATCAAATATATCGCTGCGTTAGAGCGAGAGGGATGGTATAGAAAAACTTTTTACAACTCTCCCTCAAAAATCTCACTAATAATTATTTTAAACACATCTTGTAGTTTGTTTTAATTAAAATTTATATTTTTATTTTCATTTATATTTTTTATTTTCATTTTATTTCCATGAGTGACATATAAGCTAGTTTAAAGGTACAGTTTTCTAATAATCTTTTTTAAAAGCACTTTTATCGATATTTTTCCCTCATCCCATCCATTTTAAATTTAATAAAAACACTCTGCATTGATATTCGAATAAAAAATAAGTGCTTAACTGTTTCGTTTGTGCGAAATAAATCTTTATAATGGAACTCATATGCTACCATTTTTTTCCTTCGTAGGAAAAGAAACCGTCCCATTTTAACCCAATTACGCTCCGGCTCAGGGAGCGGTCTGTACATTAAATACTATAAAAAAGTGGTAGTACATATTCGTTCATTCCAATTGAATAACTTTCTACCTACCACTTTAACTCTAAAAAAGTTATGTGCTTTACTTCAGATTCATTTGTGAATGCTTATATTCTTAATATATTAAACTAGATAGAATCTGCCTTATCTTTTCAGAATTAAACCTAACAATGAACCACTTTTGCTATCATTTTCATACCTGCCAACTTTTGATCCCTTCCATTATGATTTTTCCCAGTGGTAGTAAAATGGAATTCAAATTTCAATTATAAGCAAAAAAATACGGTGCATGGGAATAATCTTTAGCTGACAACCATGATAGTAACGCATATTAATGTAAATGCTTAATTTTTTTAAAAATAGTGGTGATCAAAATCATTTAAAAGATAGGTTTATAAAAGAAAAAATAGTATATATTTTTACTACCACTTTATAAAATTTTACGCCAAATGCGTAAAAGTTGGCAGGTATGCATTTTTCGTTTTTGAAAAACGTAATTGTCTTTTTAAAAAGTCACTTGGTAAAAATTGGTTAAAACTTATTATTTAAACTATTGTTATTTGAAAAAAAAGCAACTAAAATCAAATTTAATTAATTTTAGTATAAAAATTCAGTCTTGAGAAAATTATTATAAAAATCTTTATAAGTTGAAGCCCAATGAACGTGTAAATTTATATTACATTACGCGTAACACACAATGAATAAACACATTGCTTATAGTAAGTGGTAGCAATCTCTTCAACTGAACTATTTTATTTTTCATTTAATAAAGTTTATTTAAAACGATTTGGCAACCACAATATGTAAACAATAATAAATTGTAAACCTGTAAATCACAGATAGCTTTTACAGGGTTCCTGCTGTCCTTGAAAATTTTTAGTAGTGGTAGTAAATTTAGGTTAACGCTAAAATCAGGGGTGAAAGCGAGACGGAAAAGAGAAAGGCCTGGTAGTAAAACCATTTCATTTATTGCTAGTTTTTGGGAGGAGCTAACTTATTCTTTTTTTAAACTGTTCAGCAATATTAATTTTATCTTGGAAAAGAAGCAGATTTATATATATGTTAAAATCTTAAAGAAATCTTGATAGTTACAGATATTCTATTTTTCTCGGAAAAATGCTATAATAAAATGTCTTTCGTACCAGTTTTTCAACTTTTCCGTCTTGCTATATAAGGGCTTTCAGCCATGGCTAGAATGTATGTCTCGTTTTAATATACCACTTTATCTTTAAGTAGTTCAGCAAGCTGGAATTTTCATGCATAGATACTTTCCTTGGAAAAAAATTTTTAATGGTGGTTGCACAGAAATTTAAATAACGAGTATGTTTCATTTTCGTAACCACTTTTTAAAATTTACAAGAACCACGGTAGACCATGTATTAAAATTTTTTGCGTGAATCTATCTGTGGGTGAACTTACGAACTTTATAATTGAGTGTAAAAACATTTCACGTCGAGTACTCTTTGTACAGAGATGCCAACTGCTCCGGACAAGCCAAAATAATTAAAAAAAAAACGGTAAATAACTACACAGTAAATTTTGCAAATATTTGACTATGCTTTTTATAAGGTATACCATGACATAAGTACTAAAAAGTGGTAAATTATATAAGGCCACGAACTATTTAGAAATAGTGGTGGATAAAAAGCTACTAAATTTAATTTATTATCCAAGAATCACAATTGATAAACTACCAATTTAAAATATATATTTGCTATCCGGAGCAAGTTGGCATCTCTGTGTATATGAGATCTGGCAAAATACGCTAAAGGCAATATTAACATTAAGGCGTCCAAATTTTCGACCGCTGTTCTGACAGAACTATTGGTCCCACTATTGTTATTTTCACAACTTAAAAAAACGCTTTACGACGATATTGCCTAACTAGGTTTGGACAAAATACAATTTTTCAAGATTTTGTAATTTCTAACCCTTTTATTATTGTTGTTCCTTTTAAAATACATTTTGAAGGGAATATTTATTCATTGCCTTTATAAATACACGAATTAATTGCTTCATCTGATAAATTTAAAATAAGTTACCTAAGTATGTTTCAAATGTAGTCTATACGGTGTAGATTAAATTTTTAATGTTGTCTATTTCAAGAAAAGTACTTCATAAAACATGTTCTATACTCTTAAAAACACACTTTCTGAAGAATCATCAATATCCATTATTTTGAAATAAAATTATTCGAAACGTTTTAATTACATTTGATACCTGTTACTGTCTTGTTCTTCTGAATGAAAAATTTAAGTACGTTAAATTTAAAACTGAATCTTAATATCCTTAATTTCATTGATCATTTCATCCAAATTACAATGGAAAGAAAACCAGATCATTTTCTTTCTTTCTTGGACGTTCTTTTAATCCGTAAGTGGTTTCCGAACCACTGATTTTCGAAAGCTCTTTACTTTATCTCTCCCGCTCCCTCATCGTTATTCTTCCTATCCACCCAATCAGACAATTTATGCTTTTAACATCTTTAGAGCGCTAAGCTTTTGTTCTATTTCTGATTTACGTAAATTAGAATTACACTACTTTTAAACAGTTGCCATTGATAGTGGATTTTCACCAAATATCATTCACTCTGTTATTAAGAGATTGTCGTAACTAAATGTCAAACCACGGCAATGTAACAATATTTTGGCTTTTCCGTCATTCCCCCCAAAAAGCCAAAAATTTATAAAATAATTTAATTTCATTATAATTAATTCGCTAATTAATAAGACTAATTTCTCTAATTTAAAACACCTAGTTGATTTACCACGGTGTATTTTCAGTATTCATGTAAATGTGGTTTCCTTTATATTGAACAAGTTTTAATGAGTGAGAAAGCATAAAAACAATTGAGGAAACATAAGAACTACATTGAAAACCAAGGACTTTATTACTGCTCTGTAGTTCAACACAGTTACCATTATTTCGATTTTTATTTTTCAACCATTATTCAAAAATATCAATCAGCAATTGATTTTGATTGCTGCTAGACTTTTCACAATCACAGAAATATTAACACGTTGAATGCCACGGGGGTCACCGGTAAACGGCGAAGCCAAGGTTATTAGAAACACATAATTCGAGTAAAATTATTATTTTTTTTTTACATTATTATCGTTATTAAGGTTTGAAGAAATTAATGCAATATAGAAATAGAACCCACAAAATTAGTTTTATTTATATACACAGAGATGCCAACTTGCTCCTCACAGCGAATAAATATTTTAAAGTGGTAGTTTATTAATTGTGAATCTTGTTTTAATAAACTCAATTTAGTAGATTTTTATCCGCGACTATTTATAACAATTCGTAGGTTAATATAATTCCCCACTTCATTATCTTTTTGAAATTCTCGAACCGTCTTTTATTTTAACTTTTTATACTATTTCATGGTGTATGGGATATGGGCCTTCTGCGCGGCCCAGGTGCCCAATTTTTTATAAATAAAGAAAGAAGAATCTTTTTGAAATTGTTGTTGAGTTTTGTATCACGAAAAGTGTTTATTTTTGCACCGAAGCAAGACTACTTATTGTATTAGACAATCTAGCGTGACCCACCGGTGGGTCACCCCGGCGTGAACGTGTTAAATTTAAAAATATATGTATATTATTTAATGTTGGCAAATAAAAAAGAAAAAAGTTAAACAGCTGGTAGTTTAGGGTTAGTAAAAATGCTAACTACAATTAAGACCGACTAGTTTAAATTTTAAGTCCGTGAAACAATCCATTTACTGCACGAGACGTTTCTTTGTCGTGAACTCTTTTAATTCGGTGATCAGAATACAGGGTTTCAACGGGCGACTAAAAAGGTAAAAATGATGCTTAACGAAATTCAAAATTTTACTGAAAGAAATTAAAATTAGCAACTTTTTATACATTTTTTTAAAAGTTTACTATCGAAAGTAAATGCGCATAATGTTTTTGTTATAAATAAGAATAATTTGAAATGCAGGTCAGATACGATGGAATAATTAAGGAGATAATAAGAAGGAATTGAGTTACCACTTTTTACGTTTTCAGTTACCTGTGGCATCTTTGGGATAGGTTCCCTTAACCCTCTCTGTGGTATAGTTCCGAACTTTCAGATATAGATGTTCCTGCATTAAAAAACCGGTTATTCCGTCATGTGATGCGAACTACAGGAACATTTCGACACATTTTAACCCAAAGACTTAACGCTTCGGAGGGCCAGATCATCTGATTTTAACACTAATGGATTTTTTTCTATAGGGTTATTTGATGTTAAATATGTATGTCGATAAGCCCTCATCCACTTGCGTAATGACGGGGTAGATTCAAAGCTGCATCAACGAAATTTAACGAACGTTGCATTCACGCTGAATCACGTGCACGCGAAGCCAACAAAGTCGTGGGTGTCATTTATTATTTGCGTTGCATCATCAAAAATATTACGATAAAACATAACCCAAATACTTTAAGTTTCACTAAAATATATATATATATATATGTTACGGTGAATGGCTGAAATCACGAGAATGTCGACTTTCACCGGTGAATATCAACAATATCCCAGTCGCTTTGGTGAATGTCCGAATATTTATTACATCCGATTTGATATTAATTTATTCTTGGATATAATTACATTTATTCGATATGTTAATACCTGCTTATCTGCTGAGGGTAGATTCGGTTAAAGATCGGTGTTCGGAGCATCGGTTAACTGCATACTTGGCAGGTGCACTCCATCTTAAAAAACATTAGTGTATGGTATACCGGGCAGTAGCACTTAACTAGACCTAGTATATATTTCGGACATATACCAATGCAACTATGCGATTGTCAACATTCACCGGTGGAAGTTAACAACCACCAATTTCGGTCACTCACAGTAACATATATATAATTGAAAAAAATTGTGTTTTAAATTTAATCCAAATCTTGCGTAAATTTTTGGACACACTTTATTTTATTTAAGTTTTCAACTATCCCAAAGGGTGATTTGTGTTTAATTATTTCAGGGCAGTAAATAACGCTTGCTTTAAAACATCCAAATAGTGAATGGTGGTTGCTCCTTAAACTAAAAACTGAATCCTGAAACTGAAACTGCTCCAAAATATTTCAACCGATTTTAAGTCTTACAGAGCATTTGCAATTCTGAATGTGATTAACCTACTTCGCTTTCTATGAGACATCTATTAATTATTATGGAGACTCGAGAATAATAGATATATGGTTAATTAGAAATATAATTATTACAAACTTATCAAAATATTTACCTTGACGTTCAGTAGAAAAATCACTTCTGGCAGTTAAATATTCAGATGTCATGAACTGAGCAATTAGTGAAGTCTTTCCAACTCCTTCGTCTCCAACCACTATAACTCTATAATGATGGATTTCCGACATTGCAGTGGACGTACTGGATGAAGGACGATCTCTGGAGTCCAGATCAGTTCCCAGAGAACTTTTCGACCCACCGGATGTCATACTAAAATCTGATCTTGAACGATAACAGACTTGGTCACCTAAGTTCACAACACTACCACGACTGGTCACACTGAAACTCCTGAGCCTGTAGAAATTGAGCGGGTCAGTATCCATTGAGAATTCACATGGCCTGGCCTGACGACTTGGCATTGTGCAGACTCTTCTCCTGTACGGAGTTGAAGTATCACCTGATCCAGAAGGAAAATCGTCGTTTCTGTTAGAAATGTCCATTCTGTTCGCTTGAGGACTTCTGGTCAACAAATCCATGCTTGACACGGTATTTAAAGAGTTGGAGTAAGCTGATTTTGGCCATCGATGTCGAGGTAATTTGGAGCGGCGTATCCTTGATTTCGGACTCGAAGTTGGAGTATCTCTCGGGCTTTTGGGCATATTTGCCCTATGTGGGGTGTAGGAGCAAGAATATACTGTTCTAAGGTCGGGAACGCTCTTACCGGTTGCACGACGGTTGCAAAAATCGCAGTCACTTGGGCTATGAACGTTAGTTATTTCTAAAGCCATTTTTTGTAAATTTAGAAATGCTGATTTAGATTAAGTGTTAATATATAAGCTCCTCCCATTCAAATTTTTAAAAGCTCGTATTTTTAATGTTCCCTATTGAAATCTTCTTTCAATAATATTTCATAAATTTTTATTTAAAAATTCAAAACGATTATTTCATTTCGTGAAATTGATGTAAATTTTAAAATTGTCTGTTTTCCTTAAAATAGTGTTTGTTTTTTTAACTGGTATAAAAAAGATAGCACCATTACGATTTGATAAATACAGATATTCTTACATAGTTTATTGAATATTCTCTCGAGATGCTTATTCAATTTTTTTTTGATTAAATATATTCTTCATAACGTAAATTATTTTTAAATTAATAGTCACAGAAAAATTATTTAAGAGTTTAGAAAAGAAAAATTATCAAATTTAAGTAAAGAAAAATTATTTTAGAAATTTTTTAAAATTATTAAGTTTTTGTTTGAATTCACCATAAAATAATTCACAAAATATTCATTAAATTAATTAAGCAGATATTGTTAGATAATCTTTTTTAAAATTCCTGATGCAGCATTCTTTTTACATAGAAATTATACCAAAAATTATTTTTGTCAGAGTAAGTAAAAAAAGCATTTCAATATGATATAATTGAACAATATTCTCACAATTTAATAGAGTAGTAAAATTTTTTTAACTGACCACTAATAAAACAGGGAAGTAATTTTACGTTCAATTAAGTAATTTAGTATATTTATTCAATTTCTTAAAGTTAAATATTTCCCATATATATAAACATTAATTTCCATTACATTTATAAAATAATCCGGAAGAAATTTTGTTGATTTCAAAAACTTTTTAAAACATTGATATCTTGTTTACCTTCAGCACAATATGATTTATAAAATATTTCCTCATTAAATACACGTTTAATTACTACAATATAAATTAAAAAATAATAATTGCCAAGATAATATAACTTAATAATGTTTTCAATTTTTAAATGTAGCATTTGTTAAGTTAAAATTAATGAAAAAACATATCATTATTTTCCTCGGAGAGTAAAAATCTAAATAAATTTAAAATTATAAATAAAATTTTTCAATGTAATTATCCAATATTCTCACAACGGGATAGTGCAATCCAGCTTTTAAACTGTACCACTAATTAAACACTGCAATCATTCAACAATGTAGCAATTTCGCCATTGTTCTTAAAACTTGATTAAAACATCTTAACAGTCACTTGGCTAGAAACGAACTGGCTTGTTCGGGACGATGTGGAAATCGCCAATTTGTTCGTGACAGTCGCACTAGTTCCCTCTACAAAATGTACGGCAGGTTGGCATAGAATAAGTGATCTGGTTGTCATAGCAACGGAGAAGCCGAATTATCAGAGTAGCAAGAGTACTTGAATAGTTCAAAAGATTTTTCTCTACTCCCAAATGCGTTGCGATTACTAAATCATGTCCTAGAAAGAAATAACGCAAGTACTAGACATTTTAAATTCGAAATCTTCCATTTTTAATGATTTAAAAACAATATGAAAGCTCAGCGCCGTGTGAAAAATTCTACGCTTTCTGTTTTGATTCTAATTAAATATAAATACCGCTTTGAAGAAAGTTTTGAATACATTCGTGAAATAATGATTTCTACGCAGTATTTTTAATTTTTATTTTACTTGTTTTCCAAAACCCATCCTCCGAAATGTATAATTTATTTTCACATTTAATGCTATGCAATAAAAATAAATTAGTTTGGTGCTTGAGATGTAAATATCGCATTTTTCAAACTATGAAAAACATCATTTATAATTAAAAGAATGTCTTAAAGTTTGTTCAAAAATATTCTCTGCAAGGTTTCAGAGATCTAATTTGTGTATTTTCGAGATATTTTCTTATTATATATTTCTTTACTAATTAACTACATCTTTTTATTAATTTATATATTTTCAAAATAATATATTCTCTTTCAATATTTTGAGTGCTGTCCTGCATGAATTCATAAAAATATTATTTCGTAATAGACATAAAAATATTTTATTTACAAGTCTTATTTGAAAAATAAAGATTCTAGTACACAGCATTTCATTTTTTACCTTTTTGTAAAAATATTTTACCACAACTTAAACTTGCTATTATTTATTTATTGTTGCACACATATGTACGCTTGTTTACTCACTACAAAGAACCACTTATAATCACTTGTCAAATTGAAAAAAAAAGATAGCTCAAATTGGAGAATGACATAGCAAAGATTCATCCAAGCTTATGAACGGATTCGTACTATCTACCTCCACCCTACGGAGCGTTGATGAAATATCGAAACCGCTCGGCCAGGGAAGCCCAAACTTGCCATCGTACTCTAGCAAGTATTCCAATCTCTTCGGACTTCCATTGTTTAAGAAAATATTTTTTCTAAAGGAAGGAATAATGATAAGAAAAAAATGTTTTTCCATAAGGTAGCGAAAGTAATGTAATCATAATTCAACGTATAAAAATTTTAAAAAATTCCACCGCTAAACATAAATAATTTGAGCACATGCATAAGAGATCAGATTCACTGATGGTCATCCCTCTATTTCGAAATCATTCATTCGTCGTCTCTGATACGCCAACTGAGATTAACACGTTGAACGCCAAGCTAATTTTACATGACTTGCACATCTGACCACGTTAATTACTACTAACTAAATTTGCAAATATTTGACGGATTCTGCTATTTTTTTAAAAAGGTTTATCATCACATATGTCAAACAAAAGTGGTTAATTATATAAGCCTACGAATTATGTAGAAATAGTGGTGGATAAAAATCTACTAAAATGAATTTATTAAACCAAGAATCACAATTGACAAACTACCACTTTAAAATATATATTTGCTGCCCGGAGCAAGTTGGCGTCTCTGAATATGTATGACACCCACAATCTATAACAGAACTCTTAATAAGATAAAATAACTTCTTTAAGTAAATTTTGAATACATTTTCTGCAATTCCATAAAAGAGTGTAAATTTTATAGTTCTATATCATGTTATACGCAGTCAGCCAGCTGTTTTTCGCGGCCTGTGTCAGCAAGCGGTGGCAGACGCAGCCTAAATGTAATTTCAGTGTCAACCACCGGTGGTTGACGCGGCCTAAATGGAAAGTCCAGTGTCAGCCACCGGTGGTTGACGAGGTGCTCAACGTGTTAGGAGGAACGTGCCGCAATGCAGATGCTTTAAAAAATTTATTACGTCGAAACATAGTTCATGGTTATACGTATAAATTATGTTCCTAAATTGTTATACAAATACGCCAATTGCTTTTTGAGGCACGTTTAACAGATGAAGCTGTTGGGATCTTTGTGAACTGGTACAGCATAAAAATCTAAATCTAGTCTTGTTAGATTGTCATACTCTTTTCTACATGCTGATTCAACCAAAATGATACAACTTCAACATGGAAAGCATTCATGGCTTCAAGAGCCCAGTTACATATGAATCCTAGTATGTTCAGCCTCCACACGGTCTTTTATATGTAGTCCGCGCAGACTATTTAAAGAGTGAACCAGTTTTCAACTTGAAACTAAATTCTCGAATGAAATAATTAATATAAAATCTATTTAAAATAAGAAAGCGGTAGTAAATGTATGACTAAAAATTTATTTAATTTACGAATATGATTGGTTTATCTTATTTACTTGTCAACCACTACAGATTCAATTCTCAAATATATATATAATAAATTTCTCTGAAGTACTTTTAAAATAGAATTTGGGTTCTTGCCTACAACTGGTTCACTTTTTAATTAATCTAGTCAGACTATTTATAAAATTCCGTGTGGAAGCGTTCTAATGTAGGAGGCGATGGTTCATACTCACACGTTCTGATGAGCTTTTTTTTATAAACATTTCATTTATTTTTAAGGTTATGTCTTTAGTTTACTGATACTGGAAGTAATATTTCACAAAAACTTAAAATGTATGATATGGGTATGCGATCAGGTCGGAAGGCATTCTCTTACCAAACAGGAAAAGAGAAAAAACTAGTAAAAAATCATCCCATTACAGTTTGTTTTGGAGATGATTTAAATGCACAAGACTACTGAGAATTTTTTAACATTCATGACAAATATATAGGACTATTTTATTTTCACCCTAGAAAAGGAAATAGCGATGAATAATTGTGAATAGTAACAAGGTACCCACGGTCTAGAAAATTGTTTAAAATGGTAGCAAAAGTGAATGTATCTAGATGTTTTAAATATTAAATTCAAAGGAAATATAAAACCTAAGTCTTTTTCAGTAATCTTGAAAAATCTCAACTACCCGGTACTTTGCTTTTTCCAGGTCGAGGGAATCCTGAGTAACACCTTATTTTACCCAGGAATGCCAACTGTCTGCGCTTTTTTGGGAGAATTTGTAATAGTGGGAGCTAAGTTCATGTTTTAATATATAATTCTTTGTTTTGCAAAATTGAGTTTAAGCTATTTCCCGCACCACTACAAGTAAATAATTTAAAAATTCATGCGAAATGCCCCTTTGCTCCAGCCCTCTTATAGCAGTGGATTTAAAATGTTGACAAAATCACTAAAATTTCTAAAGACTTTAATTTTTAGTTGTCTGCCGCCTTATAAATATTTTGAAAAAGGCACAGAAGTTGGCCTTCCTGTTTTTTTTTTTTTACCTGATTTGGTTATCTTATGTTTAAACCAGCTGTAATAGAAAGCGGTCTTACTACCAGTTTTTCCTGCAATTTCAGAAGAGAATGGGAGAGCTGTATAAGACCCTTCCTACCTCTTTTCTTTTTAATTCTCCCCGCCATGGAGGACAACAAAGTTATCTACCAGTCGACTCACTTCAAAGATTATCAGATTAAAGTCGAAAGGTTCCCTGGAGGGAGAAACCAGATACAGTGTTACCGATGCCAAGGCTTCAGCCACACGCAGTGAATTCAAGAATGTTAACAACAACCTACTGCAACAACCAGTCCTGATGTGTTAAGTGTGCCGATGGCCACTTTGATACCAAAAAGACCAAAGATCGCCCTCTCAAGTGCTGCAGCTATGAATAAGATCCCACAGCCAATTTCTCGAGGATGTGTTTCACGTCCCAGGGGAAATCGCCCACAACCAAAACCTCTCAAACTGAAAGACTTGCGGCCCTCATTATAGAACTTAAGAGCCTTTTGGAGATCAAAGAATTAAAAGAGATGTTTCGAGCACTCCTCTCTGAAGCTAAGCCTCCCCCCATTGCCTAGCCAAACTTCACCGCCATGGAGGCTTTCTTCATTCTTCTATTTCCTCTTCTACTTTGTATTTACATCGTTCTTAAACATCGTCTCTACAACATTGATGAATAGATAAGTGCCGCTTTCGGCGGAAGACGCCGAGTTCCTGTAATCATCGTGAATTATGTAAACTACAAGTTTTTTTCTCTTTTTCTGTTACTGTTTATCGGTGTTTAAAAACATTCCAAACTAAATTTCAGTTCCCTAGAAAAAATGAAAACGTAATTTTTGTTATTAAGAAATTCTAATAAAAAAATAACTGTTTCAGTAATAAGTGTCTGCATTAGAAGTGTACTTTTTTATATTTTATACTAAATTTAAGTTCCCTAGAAAAAATGAAAACGTAATTTTTGTTATTAAGAAATTCTAATAAAAAAATAACTGTTTCAGTGATAAGTGTCTGCATTAGAAGTGTACTTTTTTACATTTAATAAGCGGGGAAATTTTATCTAAGTAACTAAGTTAGGTTTTTATTTAAAGGAGTAGTTAGATTAATTAATGTTAAACTGAATGTTCTAACAATGACTAATAAATTTTTCAACTGTCACAAAAAAATTTAAAAAATTCTAAGGTCAATATTTAAAAAAAATGAGGAAAATTTCTGAAAATGTGTTAAGACATAATTTTTTTTCCAAATTTGCCGTTTGACTAGAAATAATTTAAATTAATAAATATACTGTAGAAAAAAAATCAAACAAAAAAAATATTTTTATGAAAAAAAACTAATTTATTAATTAACCCACATTTTTATATTCAGAATGTTGTCTTAAAAAATCTAACTGTGGTAGAATTTTTGTGCATAAGAAAGAGAAGAAGCTGGCAGAAAAACCATTTCTTATTTAATACATTTTCGTCAAAAATGAAGAAAGCTGGACACCAAAACTAATTAAAAGTTGCTACTCAGATTGTTCCCTGTAGTTGAAAATGACAGTTAAAAGTCTCTATAATCTTAAGTTATTTATTCTTTACTGAATCAAGCTAGCAATGGCAGGATTTTGCAAGCAATTATTTTGCTTCTCAACGATACAAATAACCCTATAAACTGTAGAAATAATCTGCAAAATTAACACAAAAAATTGTTTGTCATTTGTTGTGCCGGTATAAAACTGTTTATTTCCCAGAAAAAATACTGTTATTTAGAAAGGAATGCTTGTTATTTTAAGCAGATAAAATTCTTATTAGTGCCATCATATTTAAGTGTAAAAACGTTGAAAATGATATTGGCTCACGCTTAAAAATGTCTAAAAATTTAACTTACCGAAACTTTATATTAAAGACGGATAATGATCAGGTAGAGTATCGATTTGACATTGTCGATTTGACCCGTCTACCGCAAAAAAGAGTGCGGATATAATCGTGTGGGCTGATGAAAATATTATATCTTTTTTTTCTTCGGTTTTTTTAAATAAATTTTAAGTTTTCTTTAATCAGTTGTTTGTTATTTTTTTAAATTATTATTCCCCCCCCCCTTTTTTTTCATATGTCTATAATTTAACTTTGTTTTATCTTCATTTTGAACTTATCTAATGAGTTCTGTTTACTTGCAGCTTAATAAAGTNACTACTAAAACACTGAGAACTAAAAAAATTAATGAAGTATATTATCAATGGGTCAAAAAGGTTATTTGTCTAATGTGAAGCATTTCCACAACACTTTGAAGGCCCTACATCAGAGATATTCAATAAAGAACTTTAGTTTAATAAATTTAAAATTTCAATTTCTCTTTTTTTTTTTTAAATATTTTTAATGTTGAAAATCTGAAAACTTTGCTTTACACTTTATTTAATACTAGATACATGAAATAACAAAGGACCAAGACAGCAGTTTTGAAGACAAAATTCTCATTTCTGTTACAGAAATCAAAATTAAAAAATAAGATATGAACCCATATAACCCATAATATATATATATATATAATTATGCTACGGTAAGAAAAACTGCAGGGCAAATATTAGAATTTAAATTGACAGTTCTTTAGGTTTATAATCATTTATAGACATTTTTATGAGAATCAGCTATAAACCGTCAAATATACAGAGAAAATTTGTCAAAAAACGGGAATTTTTGGCTTCAATACAGTGTAGTGATATTGAATGTTAGACAAACTTCGATAATTTAGCACATATTATGCAAACTTTTCCCTACCAGGTCTCTAAACATTTAGGTAGTTGCTAAAAGAAAGGAATTCTTACTAGCATTAACACGAATTTACTCCCACTATTGAATTTTTCTAAAGCCAGTAACCCTGAAAATATAATTTATTTTATAACCGCGTAATATAAATTCATACTCCATTCATTCTTCCACAGGTTGTAATTTTGACTTGAACAAAAGGACGATCAATATTCAGATCAGTATCCCCAGTGGTATTTTATATTTTAGAACTCATGGATCAAGTATTTGGGAGAAATTTGTCTTCGTGGGAGACTTTTTGATGGAACTAGCTTGCATTTGCGTTACATGGAGAGGAAAACTTTCCACGACAAGGGGAACATAACCTAATAATCCGTCGAGCACTAAAAATATTTTTCATCAGCACTGCGGTCAGTGCGAGCCAGGTGCGGAATTTGTATCTACCAGCTATCGCTGAAGTTCGATCCCGGTTCACCTCATTGAAACGAAAGCGCTCTATCCTCTGAGCCACCACGACTCTCTTAAAAATATAGACAAGTCCCCGTCCCTGTCTGTCTCTGCTTGCCCTATGCTATAATTTGTTTTTTTTAAGCTCATTAGTTTAAAAAAAAGTCTTATCAAAAGAAAAGTAACAATTTAAGTATGTAATCAGCATATTTATTCATATGATAATATCCTGCTGTATGAAAACGTTAAATAAAAAAAAAACTCCAAAGTTGCAAATAAAGCAAAAATTAAAAAGGCAATCTTACACCATTAAGAGTTAGCTGATATTTTTTTCTTCTTGTAACTTGATGTGAAAGTTTAACTCAACTTTGACAATCTGATAAATCTATCGATAAATACCAGAAATATTTCATTTATCGACACTAGCCCCTCACCCCAACTAATTTTTAAATATAGTTTAAAAAAAAAACAAAAAAAAAACATAATTTTAGAATAATGTTCAGTCCAATTCCCATATTTTAAAAGCTCTCATGGCGAATTAAATTCCAAGAAAATTATAAATGAGTTCATTCAAAAACATTCAAAGCAAGGTTTCAACAATCTACATTCATATAGCTATATACTATTTAAGTACATTTATACACTAAATGACTACATTTATATACCTGTTTCGGTATTTTTTTTATAAATATATTGTCGCTCATGTAAAATTATTAAAAAAAATTAAACTAGTATGATATTAATTAAATGAGTTTATATATATTTGCTTATATTAAACTCATTTAATAAATATCATACATTAATAGTTAAATAAGTCAATATTATTTAGCTATAACTATCTCGTATAAGTATTTTATGAAAAATATCCATTGCAAATTAAATTTGAAAGTCTTTTAGCTAAAAGCGTATTAATAAGTATTCAGTGAAAATTTCAGTGATCTAATTTGTATATTCTCAAAATCTAATACCATTTTTAAGATTTCGCTTATATCTTAAGGATATTTTCCATTGAGAAATGTTGGATAGTTATAAATTACTCTAATTGCATCAAATTTAAGAGCAATTTATAACTTACTTTTCTGTTTGCCTTTTTTAAATTGCTTTGTCGAACATCACGCAAGCATTTTTGTTAAAATATAAAACTTATTCTACATTTTATTTAAATTATTCGTTTATCACGCTTTTTTATCATATTTTTCATGATTAAACTTGGGAACATTTGCATTGGGATCGTTGCATTTACTTGATTTAACCTAATTCGAGTGTTGGGATTTAAAAACTGAAATTAATTTTGTTTATTTTTTGTGTTAATTTATAAGTATATAAAGAAAGTATAAGCTATATACCTATATGCCCATTTTTCTGCTGCATTTTTCTCTATTCATATTTTATAACCGGCGTTAAACAGCCATCCCAATTCTTAGTTTACTACAATCACTGATAAACCTTGTAATTTGAACCTAATCCAGAAGACAAGGGTATATCTGGATCAAGCATTGGGATACACTAGCTTTCCTGGGGGATGGAATTGCGAAGGAATAAACTCGCACTTCGTTCAAGGAGAGGACCTCCCATGGTTAGCTGAACTGTAACTGGATTTGAACCAATGATCCGTCTACCACTGAGGATATTTTACATCGCACGATCCAGGAGCAGAATTCGTACCAACCAGCCGCCACTGGTACTCGAACCTGGTTCACCTCATTGAGAGGCGAACCAGGTTCCCTGAGCCACCGAGATTCAATTATCTGCTGCTTTAAAAATAATGCTTAAGACAAAAGTTATATGACCTTAACGTATCACTACTCAAACAGAAATGTATTATCAAAGTATGTACAATATATTATCAAAGCACCTATCATTACTGAATGGATATTAATAAAAGTTTCAGTTATGACTATATTGTTCTATTGTATAAAAATAATAGCTTGTCGGGCGAAACTGAATGTAGATTTGAAATCAGTTATGCAAAAGTATCTAAGATCTGTTAAAAAAAAAATTATACAACAGAGAACAAAAAAAATGTTCCCTAGTGTTATCGTTACGTCATGCTTTATAATTTAATTATGAGCTAACGTTATTATTATATTGAAAACTTGTAGTCCGTATAGGATTGAATGTTAGTGAAAATCACTAATAAACGTAAAACTAATAAACGCAAATTTTTAACTGCAATTAAATGGAAAGTGTAATTGTGTTTAGAAAAGTA
Organism: Parasteatoda tepidariorum; assembly: GCF_043381705.1. NCBI lineage: Eukaryota > Metazoa > Arthropoda > Arachnida > Araneae > Theridiidae > Parasteatoda > Parasteatoda tepidariorum. The sequence continues at coordinate 22,922,866 of NC_092209.1, read as the reverse complement.
AGTAACGAAATATGATATACGTGAATTATCAAATTAAAAACTTTTATTTAAAATTAATTAACCTTTTTTATCACCGAAATCTGATCACTGAAGCATGGTAGTAAACTACTGAATGGTTATTAAAATTAATTATATTTATAATTTTAATGTCAACTTTATGTAAATAAATTATTTTTAAAAAAATTGTGTGGCTGAGCCTATGTAATGATTAGTCATATTTTAAATTGTCTAAAGGGGTGTTCTTGTGAAAAATACCGCAATTTCCAAGGTGGAGATTACTTTTTTCCGCGTATTATGATAGTGGTAATTCCCAAACCTTCTGATTTATCTGCATAAAAATGTCACCTTTCCAAGAGTTTGTTTTTTATAGCATAATGTTCATTCAGAAGGGGAATAAAAAATGAATTCCCCTCGGGGAATGAGAGTAATTTGAAAAGGTGTGTTATTCCATGCTAAATTGTGTAAAAATGAAAGAAGAGAGACAAAAAGGTAAAAAATGGAAGGAAAAATTATGATTTAAGGGAAGGTGTAAAAGAAATGATTTTTTTTTGGGGGGGGGGGGGGGGGGGTGGNTGGGGGAGGGGCGGGAATTCCTCTCAGGAATGAAATCAATTTTGATATACTTTAAAATGCCTCACAAGAGAATTTCATAAAACTTCAAAACTCTTATTGCTGCTGAGTACAGAGAAATGATACCAGTGCGAAAGTCATTTTTCTCATGTCGTCGTTTTAAAATACTAATGCATAAACAGTTTCGTTAGAAACATTTTCAAATTTTAAGATATGGCAAGAGAAATTTTCTTTCTTAACACGTTCACGCCGGGGCGACTCACCGGTGGGTCACGCTAGATTGTCTCATCTTGGCAGCTCACCGGAGTAAAACCTGGTAACAATAAATTTAATTTTTAGTTTTTTTCCGGGAAAAATAAAAATCCATAACTACCAATTGTTTTTAAATGATGTAATTTTTATATTGAATTGCTTCTTCGCCGTGATAAATTTCCTTACAGTGAATTGTTATTGTTGAGAATAGATTAACTCCTCCCGAATATTATCTAATATTGAAATAGTTCTTCTACCAGTATTATCTCTTTTCCCGTACTAGTATTTTCACTTTTCCCGGCGTGAACGTGTTGAAAATATGAATGCAAGAAACTAGATTTTTTAAATTTATTTTCTGGGAAAAAACATGTTTTTAGGAAAAATGTTTTTCTCCCAAATGCGGAGTCACCCCAAAAATCATAAGTATACAAAAAATTAAAATTCGCTCCAAATTTTTCAGGCTAAATACTCTATTGCCTGGAACTGTTATTAATAAGCTGCAATTTTATAGATAGTTACATCAATAATTTTAAATATAATTATTTTTTTATAAAATTATCCTTGCATAAACAATTTTTTATTGTTGTAAACAAATCATTTTTCGTTCCATCTTACTCAGATGTACAGAAATACGCAAAAAGGGAAATTAACAAGAAGAGGTTAAAATCTTCGACCCCTCTCCTACCTAAACTATTTAGACCATATTTTCCTATTCAGCTATTATCCAATCCCCTTATTTGAAAATTAAGAATCTAAATTCGTCAAAAAAATGTTTAAATGTTACATACTCAGAGAAAATAAGCTATCAAGTTTTCATTTCGTATCTCAAAATATCGTACGAAAACATTATTTAACATACTTTATGTTAGGAATTTGAGCAATTAAGAATGAGTTTCAATATACGTAAAATTTCAGCCATTAGATCAAAAGTCTTAGATTTTCTTTATTATTTCGAGCACAGTACATCGTGTGTATTTTATGCTTAGTTTTCATACTTAATGTTTATCTACACTATGTTTATGTTTATACCTAATCCTATACCTTTCGTTTTATATTTAACATTTATATTTTGAGTCAAAATCTAATTCAAAGTATAATTTGTTTTTGAAAAATTCTGTTTAAATAGAAGTTAGAGACTGGTGTATATTTTTCTCGTATTAATTACTTGCAAGTAAGGTAAATTAAATAGATAGTAGCTCTTTTAATCAAATTAATCTACTAACGGTAATCAGCAATTTGATCCCACCCAATTCTATGATGGATTAGTGTAATGATTTCAATTTACCATCGCTCATTATGGTTATTAAACTCCTAGGTTATATTCAGTTTACGAGAATTGCTGCAATAATGGAAAATACGCTAAAAATTTCTGGATATTATTTATTTGAGTTCAGTGCCTAAAGTTTAAATTTTGATATAATTGTAGTTGACATTGTTGTTATTTAAACCAATTAAAATTAACACAAATTGTTATGGACAGTTACAGTTAAAAATGAGTTATTACTAATTAATTTACTTTAGTTTCGCGTTTCAAATAATCATTAATGTTTTTCAAATAATCGAAAAAATTATTACAAAATAATAATTTTAATTTTAAAATGATTTAAAAAAGTATGATTATTTTGTCGGTACTTTTTTTTTAAATTTAGTTTTTTTGTGTATATTGCAACTGAGTTAAATTAATGTGGAATAATAGTATAAAAAATTGCTTTAAACTATAGAGAAAACAAGGAAAAAGATATAAAATTTTTTAAAGGTTATGTAGTTAAAAAATTGATCAGAATTTTAACTGACGATAAATTTTTATTTGCAATAATATGACGGAAAAATCTATTTTAGAGCAATAAAAAAAAACAATTGAAATTTCTAATATCATCCAGCACAGAGATTGGAATAAAATGGTAGAGTTCTAGCTAATTTTGAAGAGGTGATAGACTTAGTTTGAAGATACATTCATATCGATGATACTACCATGATGCATTCTGCTTGTAGTACTCAAAAAACGATGAGATACTTGCGTACTCGATGATGATACTTGCATAAGCAATGATAATTTTCAGAGTCATCCAGAGCAGAGTTCTAGTAGTTGTATTGTACCCAATACATAGTTAACATGACAATAAATTGTCAGAATCAGAAAATGATTGAAGCTTGTAATGTTATCCATCATAGTGTTACAAATTAAAATGTAGAATTCTAGTTAATTTTAGAGTAGGCTTAGTTTTGAATGGCGATAGATTCCTTTTGACGATAATATCGCAATAAATTCTGGAATAAGCAGTCAAAAAACGATGGTAACTTGCATAGCCATCCGAATTGGAGCTCAAGTTGGATTTTNAAAAAATTATAACTCCGCCCACAAATAAACTGCTAAAGAAATACTTTGATTACCAGTTTTATCTTCTTACCCTGATTGATACGGTTTTTTGCTGTCACGTATTTGTGACAGTCGGCGCGAAAGGGTTAACGCCATCATGCCAAGTCTTATTAAGTGTAAAAACGTTTAAAATGATATTGGCCCTCGCTTTTAAAAATGTCTAAAAATTTTACTTACCAAAAAATTATATCTAAAAACGGATAACTGTACCTACTGTGGGGACAATCAAACACTTGATCATGAACTGTCCTCACTTCCGGACACTCCGTGGAAACCATCTTGCAGGACAAAATTTGCATCAATGCTTTGCTAAGTTGGTCTGTAGAAACATTGTTAAAAAAAATTATAAAGGCAACATTGGAGGACATTCTGAACCATATTTAACTCTGCTCGGAGCCTGCGAACACTATTGCTGGTGTCTTGTGTTTTTATCTACCATCATTTTCAACTTCTCTAGGATTTAACTTGTATTGTTTTTATCAATTTTTAACTGATTGTTTTGATTCCTTACTTGTTCTGCTTTTTAACTTTTATACCGAATTTTAATTTCTAATATTTTGTCACTGTTTTACATGCTTCGGAAAAAATTTAACATTTATTGGTTTTTGGGTGATTTTGTTTTTTAACCCATTTCCTACTTTACTATTTTAATTGGTTTAGACTTGTTTAATAGAATTGTATTGATCATTATTTTAGATATTCTGATTTTTATACTCGCTGTTGATGTAACTTTTAGAGATTTACGTATTTTTAATGTATGTTTTGTGTATGTATCTACTCTCGTATGCCCTTAAATAGGGCGGGTCGCGATACAAATAATCGCAATTTAATTTATATGATTTTTAAAATCATCAAATAATTTCAGAAAAGTTAGAACAGAAATAGAAAACAATCGTGAAAGGATTTTCTTAAACTTAAAAAAAAGATAAGATTATGCTGCGGTAAGAAAAACTGCAGAGCAAAAACTAGAATTTCATTTCATTGACAGTTTTAGTCAGTTTATAATTAGGGTAAAAAAACGAAGAAAAATATTTTTATGAGGATGAATCAGCTTTAAACCGTCAAATGTACAGAGAAAATTTGTTGAAAAACGGGAATTTTTTGCAGGAACAGATAAATAAGAAAAATCTGTATTTATCTTTGTAATTTTGACCTGAAACAGAGGATGATCAATTTCCAGTTCAGTACCCCCACAGTTATTTTATATTTTAGAACTCTTGGATCAAGTATCGTGGAGAAATTTGTCTTCGTGAACGCATGTGCGTTCCATGGAGAGGAAAGCTTTCCACGGTTATCCTCTCGACAAGGAAAACCTAACCTATGATCCGTCTACCACTAAAGATATTTTTCATCAGTACTGTGATCGGTGCGAGCCAGGTGCGGAATTCGTTTCGACCAGCTATCGCTGGGATTCGAACCCAGTTCACCTCATTAGAACGAAAGCGGTCTAACCTCTGAGCCACCACAGCTCTCTTCAAAATATAGACATGTCGCCGTCGCTGTGTGTCTATACTTGCCCTACGCTATCATTCGATTTTTTTAACCATATTATCCATTAGTTAAAAAAAAGGACATATTAATAGAAAAGTAACAAAAGTAATTTAAGTAAGTAATCAGCATATTATTTATATGGTAATATCTTCAATTGTATGAAAACGTTGAATAAATAAAAAAATAAATTAAAGAACTACAAAGTTGCAAATAAAACAGAAATTAAAAAGGCATTAAGACTTTGCTGATATTTTTTTTTCTTGTAATTTAATGTGAAAGTTTTACTCAGCTATGACAATTTGCCAAATCTATTGATAAATACCAGAAATACTTCATATATCTACACTAGTGCCTCACCCCTACTAATTTTCAAATATAATTTTTTTAAAAAAAAAACATAATTTTACAATAATCTGCAGTCCAAATCCAATATTTCAAAAGTTTTCATGGCGATTTGAATTCCTAGAAAATCATACATAAGTTCATTCAAAGCAAGATTTTAACAATCTACATTCATATAGCTATATACTATTCAAGTACATTTACACACTAAATGACTATATATATATACCAATTTCTGTATTTTTTATAAATATATTCTCTATCATGTAAAATTATAAAAACAAATTAAACTAGTATAATATTAATTAAATTAGTTTAAATATTTGCTTATATCACACTCATTTAATTATTATCATACAATAATAGTTAAATATGTCTATGCTATTAAACTATAACTGTCTCGTTTAAGTATTTTATGAAAAATATCCATTGCAAATTAAATTTGAAAGTCTCTTAGCTAACAGTGTATTAACAAGTATTCAGTGAAAATTTCAGTGATCTAATTTGTATATTCTCATACTCTAATGCCATTTTTAAAATTTCGTTTATATCTTGAGGATATTTTCCATTGAGATGTTGGATAGTTATAAATTACTCTAATTGCATCAAATTTAAGAGTAATTTATAACTTACTTCTCTGTTTGCATTTTTTAAATTGTTTTGTCGAACATCACGCAAGCATTTTTGTTAAATTATAAAATTTATTCTACATTTTATTTAAATTATTCGTTTATCACGCTTTTTTTTATCATATTTTTCATGATTAAACTTGGGAATCAGTTTTTCGTTGCATTTACTTGATTTAACCTAATTCGAGTGTTGGTATTTAAAAACCGAAATTATTTTTGTTCATTTTTTATGTTAATTTATGAGTATATAAAGAAAGTATAAGTTATATACCTTTATGCCCACTTGTCTGCTGCATTTTTTCACATCATATTTAATAACCGGCATTGAACAGTCATCCCAATTCTTAGTTTACTACAATCAATGATCAACCTTGTAATTTGAACCTAATCCAGAAGACAAGGGTATATCTGGATCAAGCATTGGGACACACTAGATTTCATGGGGGATGGAATTGGGATGGAATAAACTCGAACTTCGTTCACGGAGAGGAAAACCTTCCCTGGTTAGCTGAACGGTAACTGGATTTGAACCAATTATCCGTCTACCACTGAGGATATTTTACATCGCACGATCCAGGAGCAGAGTTCGTAGCAACCAGCCGCCACGGGGATTACAACCTGGTTCACCTCATTGGAAACCAGGTTCCCTGAGCCACCGAGACTCAATTATCTGCTACTTTCAAAATAATACTTAAGACAAAAATCATATGACCTTAACGTATGTATCACACCACAAACTGAAATGTATAATCAAAGTTTCTTTCTATCATTACCAAATGGATATTACTAAAAATTCCAGTTAGGACTATATTGTTCTATTGTATAAAAATAGTATCTTATCTGGTGAAACCGATTGTGGATTTGAAATCAATCATGCAAAAGTATCTAAAATCTGTTAAAAAAAACTTATGCAACAAAAAAAAGGTTCCCTAGTGTTATCGTTACGTCTTACTTTATAATTTAGTTATGAGTAACTACATTATTATATTGAAAATTTATACTCCGTGTGGGATTGAAGGTTTGCGAAAATCAGTAATAAACGTAAAACTAATAAACGCACATTTTTTACTACAATTAAATGGAAAGTGTAATTGTGTTTAGAAAAGTAAGTAACAAAACATGATATAACTGAATGATCAAATTAAAAACTTTTATTTAAAATAAATTAATATTTTTTATCTCCAAAATCTGATCACTGAAGCATGGTAGTACACTACTAAATGGTTATTAAAATTAATTATATTTATAATTTTAATATCAACTTGATGTAAGTAAATTATTTTAAAAAATGATATGGCTGAGCCTATGTAATGATTAGTCATATTTTAAATTGTCTTAAAGGGGTGTTTTTGTGAAAAATACCACAATTTCCAAGTTGGAGATTACTTTTTTCTGCGTATTATGATAGTAGTAATTCCTAAACCTTCTGATTTATCTGCATAAAAAAGTCACCTTTCCAAAAGTTTATTTTTTATATCATAATGTTCATTTAGAAGGTGAATAAAAAATGAATTCTTTTCGGGGGACGAGAGTAATTTGAAAAGGTGTGTTATTTCAAGTTAAATTGTGTAAAAATGAAAGAAAAGAGACAAAAAGGTCAAAAATGGAAGAAAAAATTATGATTTAAGGGAAGGCTTAAAAGAAATTATTCCTTTTTTGGAGGGGGGGGATTTTTCTCATGGATGAAATTAATTTTAATATACTTTAAAATGCCTCACAAGAGATTTTTATAAAATTTCAAAGTTCTTATTGCTGCTGAGTAGAGAGAAATGATTCCAGTGCTAAAGTCATTTTTCTCATGTCGTCGTTTGAAAATACTAATGCATAAACAGTTTCATTAGATATTTTTTCAAGTTTTAAGATATGGCATGAGAAATTTTCTTTCTTAAAGTTAAAAAAAACATGAAAGCAAGAAACTAGATTTTTTTAAATTTATTTTCTGGGAAAAAACATGTTTTTAGGAAAATGTATTTCTCCCAAATGCTGCGTCACTCCAAAAATCATAAGTATACAAAAAATTAAAATTCGCGCAAAATGCTTCAGGTGAAATACTCTATTGCCTGGAACTACATTAATAAGTTGCAATTTTATAGAAAGTTACATCAATAATTTTAAATAGAATTACTTTTTTTATAAAATTGTCTTTGGATAAACAATTTTTTATTGTTTCTAAGCAAAACATTTATAACAAACATTTGTAAGCAAAACATTTTACGCTTCATCTTACTCAGATGTACAGAAATACGCAAAAAGGGAAATTAACAAAAAGTGGTCAAAAACATCGACCCCTTTCTTACCTAAACTATTTTGACCATACTTTTCTATTCAGCTATTATCCCCTCGCCCTTATTTGAAATTAAGAACCTAAATTCGTCAAAAAAATGTTTAAATGTTACATTCTCAGAGAAAGTACGCTCTCAAGGTTTCATTCCGTATCTCAAAATATCGTACGAAAACATTGTTTAACATACTTAATGTTAGGACTTTGAACAATTAAGAATGAGTCTTAGTATATGTAAAATCTCAGCCATTATATCAAATGTGTTATATTTTCTTTATTATTTCGAGCACAGTACACCGTGTATATTCCATGCTTACTTTTCATACTTAATGTTTATCTACACTATGTTTATGTTTATACCTAAACCTATGCCTTAGGTTTTATGTTGAACGCCGCGTCTGCCACCGCTTGCTGACAATGACCTTTCACATAGGGCAGTGAAAAACAGCTGCCTGACAGTGTATAACACGATATAGAACCATAAAATTTACACTCTTTAATGGAATTGCAGAAAATTTATTCAAAATTTACTGAATTATTGTGATTCTTGGTCGAATAAATTCAATTTTGTAGATTTTTATCTACCACTATTTTAAAACAATTTGTAAGCATATATAATTCACTACTTTTGTCAGATGTGTCATGCTAAACCTCCTATAAACTAAAAAAATCTGTCTATATTTGCAAATTTAGTTTGTAGTTATGTAAAATTAGCGTGGCTTTCAACGTGTTGACATTTATATTTTGAGTCAAAATCTAATTCAAAGTATAATTTGTTTTAGAAAAATTCTGTTCGAATAGAAGTCAGAGACTGGTGTATATTTTTCTCTCATTAATTACTTGCAAGTAAGGTAAATTAAATAGATAGTAACGCTCGTAATCAAATTAATCTACTAACGGTAATCAGCAATTTGATCCCACCCAATTCTATGATGGATTAGTGTAATGATTTCAATTTACCATCGCTCATTATGGTTATTAAACTCCTAGGTTATATTCAGTTTTCGAGAATTGCAGCAGTAATGGAAAATATACTAAAAATTTCTTGCCATCATTTGTTGGAAGTCAGTGGCAATAATTTAAATTTTGATATAATTGTAGTTGATATTGTTATTTAATCCAATAAAAATTTACTGTAAATTGTTAAGGACAGTTACAATTAAAAAGGAGTTATAACTAATTAATTGAGTTTAGTTTCAGGTTTCAAATAATTATTAATGTTTTTTAAATAATCGAAAAAATTACTACAAAATAATAATTTTAATTTTAAGATGATTTAAAAAAGTATGATTATTTCGTTGGTACTTTTTTATAAATTGTGTTTCGCGTGTATATTGTAACTGAGTTAAATTAATGTGGAATAATATATTAAATATTGCTGTAAAATATGGAGAAAGCAAGGAAAATTCTGTCTAATATTTGCAAATTTAGTTAGTTATTTACCGTTTGGCCAGACGAGCAAGCCATGCAAAATTAGCGTGGCATTCAACGTGTTAATTGAAAGAAGTAATCACTTAATATAAACATGTGCGAGCTTCAATTTCTTAGACACATATATTTGTTGGTATACTTTCGGAAGCCTATTATATGTATTGGTTAACCCCTTCCTTCTCGCTCCCGTGAAAATGACGGGGTGAGTTTTCGCCCGCTATTTCTCGCTCCCGTGATATTGACGGGCTGGAGTGTTTAATAGTAACGCGCCAATAAGAATAAAACTAATTCATTTAGTTAATTGAAATAAAATTGAAATAAAGGAGTATTCATCTGGATTATTGAGTTCTGACTGCCTAGTTATATATTTGTAATTTCCAACCTATATTAAAAATAGAAATAGTAGGTATGATCCGCAATTATGATTGTAGTGGTAACCTTCATGATTAAATTGCAATTGTAGCTAGCACTTAAAAATATCACAGTATATGAAACCTAAATTTCTTATCACTTTTTCATAAAGTATTTTTTACATCAAATGTTACATCTTCGCAACAGTAGTCTTAAATGGGTTAAATCAATACATCAGTATTGTTAGGTATAAATGTCTTAAATTAATATATCTATGCATAGAGAACATCAACATTTTAAGAACTGAAATAATGTCTAACACTAAAAAGTATAAAATTCTTTAAACCCTTCGACGCAGAGTATTTAATAAACATATTTTTCAATCTTAATTCAATTTTTTGTATTGATTTAGATCTAATAAGTGGAAAATATTATCGGATAATTTATTATGATAATTTACGATCAAATAATAATTGTTTAAGAAATGTTACTTTAATTTTCAAATTACTTTAATTTTCAGAATCAATTAATGATAAAATGTGAACATGAATTAAAATAAATTTTTCAAACTACTTTTTTTGGATTTTAAATTTTAGTAAAAATAGATTTCCGAAAATCTAGAAGTTTTTCTTAGTATTTATTAGACTGTTTCTATGAGTAAAAAATAACAAAATATATTCTTCATATTAGGCGTGAATTCTATTACAATGGTATTTTATTTCTGCATACTTGACAGCTTTCATTTGCTTCGATTAAGACTATCACCGTGAAAGATGCTTAAAATACAATTTTAGGTAAAAATGTCATTTTTAATTTGCCACGGCTTAAACATAGTGTTTAAATACTTTACACGAATATCTATACTTGATTTACTTTTATACAACTATAAATTAAATTATTTTTAAATTAAATCTAATATCACAATAATTAAAAACGAAGTTACAGATATTTTCACCACTTTAAATGAGAATATGAAATAATATGTAGAATCCGTAATGGTTTGACAATAATTATTATGTATTTGTCGTAAAAATTCTTTACATTCCGTAAAAATTCATTGTCGTAAAAATTCTTAAAAATATTGATTAAGTACCTTTTTAACCGAGAGGAAAATATTTTAGGAAACTATGAGCATTCCGTTAAAATCACGAGGTGTGACTTAGTAAATTATTTTTTATCTAATTTAACCCACAAGCGTTCAATAAAAGTCAATAACAGTCTTTCAGGAGCAAAACTCTTCATTTATGGATTCCCAAGTAAAGTCAAAATCATAATTTCAACAGCAGCATCACTTAAACACGTACTGTAGACAAGTATTAATTCTAAACAATGTAAGCAGCTTTCGTCTCAACAGAAGGTTAATTAATAAATGATACATCGATCTTAATATGATACAGAGATTCAATTGAACGTAATGAACTTAACATGCAATACTCTCGTCTAGAGTTTATTCCATATAAACTAAGCATAATCAGCCATTGGCTTATTTACTTCCGGCTACAAATTAAGTTTTAGCTACTGCCGTGAAAATATAATTTTATTTTTGAAAAATAACAGTCTAATTATTAAACTATCACTACAATTATAAAAGCACAAATCTTATGGGTATAAAAATCTATAGCTTTTGAAAAGTAATTCCACATCACATCTTTCCTATGTATGTTCCCGTCATGGGATATTTCAAGATGAATAGAAAAAGGGCCATTTAAGCCTCAGATGCCCAGTTCTACAACAACGAACGAGCTTTTGAAAAGTAGAAATTTACTTTGTATTGATTTCAACATCCATTCCATCTCTCGTCCCATTTTTGCCACAATTTATGGTTCGATAATGTTGCTTTAAATCCCCTTTCACAAATATTTTTACCATAACATAAATATATTTATACCACTACTAAATATCTTATATCTAGTCCTAAATGTTAAGATATTTATAAGAAAATACGAATCACTGAAACAACATTTTACTACTCAATAATAGAAAAAATGAAAGTTGATATTGGGATTTATTCGTATTGAAAATTCCTGAGTAATATCAAGAAATATAAAATACACTCAGCATTTGAAACCGTTAAATATGCTTCAGCTTTTATTTCAACATACTCCAGTTTTCAAAGAGTAAATAGTGAAATAAGTACCTAAACATTCAAGAAATCACCAGATGTAATTTGGAATCCCACATATATAGAATTTTTTTTTATTAAAAATGTCATCATTTTATATAAAGTTTTGAACATTTAAAGTATAACAGAAGTGCTCTAAAGTAGTCCATTTCGTTTAAATCTAAAATAAAATATTTTGGGAACGACAGTATATACTTTTTCTAGTAAATACTGTTGTGAGGTTTGTTTGTCAAAGAAAATAACAAGTTTTTTTAAAAAAAATATATTAAACTTAGATTTAAAAATGAGGTTTCTTAAAGCAGTCCTATTGAATTGTTTATATTTATAAAACACTTGGTGTTAGGCCAAACATAAGGCTTCCTATTTTGTAGAAAGACAAGATTCTGTTTATTTTATATAACATTCGCGGTATTTTAAAGGTTGAAAGTTTGTTTATTTTCTTACATGTTCACCAATAGGACGATGAATTTCGACATTCTGTAGCAGTCTTATATTCCTGTACAACGTCACTACGCGGTTTCTTAGTAGTTTTTATTTCTGACAGCTATGATGATAAACAAGATGTTATTGATACAGCTACTTATAAAATATCTAGTAAATATATGAAAGTGGTAGCAAATACATGTCGAAATTTTTTAATTGGCGAATATGATTGGTTTGTCTTATTTACTTGTCAACCACGACAGATTCAATTCTCAAATATGTATGACAAACTTCTCACAAACACCTTTATTATATGCTCAGACTGCATACTATCAAAATACTATTAACTTTATCATAAAACTCTACTCAAGGGGATCTCCCCATTCCAAAGATGATTTTCACTTCAAAACTAAAGATTTACTTCTTTAAGGAATTGATTTGTCGTTACATCATACTACAACTTCAAAGATATTTAGGACCTCCCAGAATACGACAAAACAGAATCGATGAATCGGTTAGTTGCGCTTCGCGCCAAAAGCCGAGATAACCCCAATATCCAGCATTATATTAGTAAATGCAAAATTTACACAGTAGTTGTTTATCTTTTTTTTTTTTAAATTTTATTGGCGTGTCCGGAGTAGTTGGCATCTCTGCACTTAGAAATCAATCATAATATTCATCATAAAATATTTCAGATTTTAAAAACTACCGTTTTAGAAAATAAAATATATTATATAATAAATTGTAAATTCCACATAATTAGAAGTAGATAAATAATGGAAAAGCATCTATATTGAATGAATCCGCTAGCAATATGTTAGGCTAGTGCAGTGGTCGGCAAAGTGCGGCTCCAGAGCCGCATGTGGCTCTTTAGCTCCTTAAGTGCTGCTCTATTACAAATATCCACGGAAGGCGCAATAATATTTTTATTTAAAAAAAAAAACTTGGTAAGAAAAAAATTATATCTTATTTTGATAAATTAAAATTCTTCTATAAATCGAGAACATGTATAATTTTTTGTTTAAGTTAAAAGATAGATAGGTAATTAAAATTTTATATTGTTGTAAAAATACGTAACGAACATCGAGTTTAATTTTATTAGTTTTCGTAAACGTTCACCCAAACCATGTACAAGCTACCAGCTGAAATTGTTCGTATGTTTACGGCGTACTCCGGTGTGATACAAAGATACCACAAGCATGAGCGCGCATACTTTTTCTAAAGAAGTGGGGCAGTGTTCGCATTAATAAATATTTATTAAGTATGAAATTTAGTTTTATTTAGCGTACTACTTATTTAGTGTAATAAAAGTTTACTAAACAAGCAGATTTGGCTCCCAATTTTTTTAAATATTGTTGTAATGCTCATGTTTGGCTCTTTGGCTAATAAGTTTGCCGACCACTGATCTAACCAGTAAGCAAAATAATTTGTTTACGAAAAACCACGTATAACACGTAGGGTTGCCGTAAGTAGGGTCGCCAAATTTGGCGATTTATGCGAATTTTGGCCCGGTTGCGTTAATACGTAAGTACCAATTTTAATTTCAAATTTACTTTTCCCAATTTTAAAAAGTACAACTAAAAAGCTTTAAGGAAAAAGAAAATAATAAAAATTTTAATCAAGTTAAATTTATAAATGTAAGAAATACTGGATTTAAATGGAAAATTCACTGCAGAATTTTAAATTCAATCATATAAAAATTTTGCGATTATTTTACTTCTAATTAAAATAACAAGGTTTTAATTCGAAAAGAAAAACTTCGCCCTGTGTTTTGAAATTGAATTTTTTCAAATTCTCATTAATGTCCTTTGTTGACACATGTTTTGGTACTAAGATCTGTTTGATTTATTAAACATTAAAGAAAAGAAAACTCATGGCGAGTAGAAAGGTACTTTTCCCTCATAACAGCAAAAGTGCAAGCGGAAAGTCGAAAAAATATAGACCTCTGCCAACTTTTTTCTGTTACTATTTTTTTCTTAAATTTTATTTATTATTTTTAACACTGGACAATAAAGATGTTCTTAATAAAATAAATAAGCATTAAAAAAATGACGCTATTACTCTGTTACTTGTAGCTGTGTAATATTTACACTTAGTGCACATAATTTATTAACAGTTTAAGTAAAATATAATTTTAAAAGAAACAGTTAAATTTCCATTATCCTAGCTAACCGAAAAGTACCGTAACAAATTAATGAAGTAATATAATTAAGCAAACATATGCAACTCTACAACATCCAAAATACTATAAAATGGATGAGTTGAAACTTATTTTATGTTGATAAAGAAACATAATTTTTTTTTGTTTTTTTAGAGAAGAACTGGAATAATTTCTTCTCAGTTACAACATTAAACTTAAATTTCTTCCTTGGTTAAATTTTGTTACAATTTCTTTTTTAATTTTAGTTATTGATTGAAAAAAATAGATTAAACGCTGCAACTTATACTAAAATATAAATTTATGAA
>NC_092209.1:22868664-22907822 GCF_043381705.1 Parasteatoda tepidariorum | reverse complement strand
CAAGAGCAATGGCTCTCACTTCCTATTGAACTGATAGACCGCATAATTGAAAGCATCACACATCGCTGTTTGTGCTGTATTGCTTCTAGAGGCAATCATATTCCATATTAAAGGTACTTTTTCTATTGCAAACCGATACTTCCAATTTGTTTATTTTATACATGTGCTAATTTCTATACTACTATTAATGTCTGATAATTTCTTTTTATGTTGTTTAATACCTTACTATGTGTTGTATATTGTGGGTAAGTTTCATAAAATTCCATGTGTAATTTCTTGAGTTATCGCGATTTTTGTGAATTTTCCTTAATTTATGATAACCAGTGTATTTAGTTGGTGGATACTGAGAAAGGAAAGTGAAAAATTCATGAATATAGTCTATTTAATTGAAATACTTCGAAAAAGTTTTTTTTCCTGTTAGTTGTGATAGTAATTAACAATAAAATGGATTTCTTGTGAGTTCAGAAGAAAGGTAGATAATTCTTCCTCTTTTAGATCTGAAAATTTCTTGTGTTCTTGCATCGCTCTTGAATAAGCTTCCCAACAATTAAAAAGTGGTTCAATTATAAACACATGAATGTATAATTATGTCTGTCTCAAAGTTCTGTGCGTGAAAAATTTCATTTCATTTTGAAATAAGCAAAAGAAGCCTTTATTCACGTCATAATGAATTAATTTTTTTTTTATTTTATTTTAATGCATTAGGTTCTCGAACGTTATTATGGATATTTCTTCATAGCTGTTTTTAAATTCAATATCGATTTCATTCTAAAAGCTACAGTTTTTATGACATTTAATAATACATTTCAGTGCGGAATTTTTTAAAATTTAATTTCAGTGACTACTAGACGTTGCCACCAATCTTCTACGTAGAAAATGAAGGAAGAAGGATAATACATTTACGTTTATGATGTTTGTACGTACTTTACGGATGTACGTTACGTTTTTTTTTTTTTTTTTTTTAAATTTAGGAACAAAATGATTCCTAGTGCACCACTGAAAAAGTGAACAATGTTGGTAGCAAACAATGTAGGATTTTTAAACAGAAATAAATACTAAAAGAGCATGCAAAATTTAGAAAAGAAAAATAATAATAAAAGAGAAATAAATAAAAACATTTACAAAACGGATAAGAAAAAAGAAAAATTAAAATAGTACACAAAACAAAGTGATTTATAAATTTGCATTAAAAACTGAATCAATGAATTTGCAGAAAACTTTGAATATGGTTTTGTTACCCACAAAAGGGCGAAGAGGGGGAGGAAAGTTAATATTGAGCGACTTTAAAGCAATTATTAAGTTTTTTCTATTTTTCTCAAGATGTGAACATTTTACAATAAAATGCTCAACGTCTTGTGTTCCTCCAATATTGCAATCACACAGATCGCTGAAACTTAAGCCAAATCTTTTCAAATATGCCTTGAAGTTGCCGTGTTCAGTGAGAAATTGCGTCACATGAAAGTTTGTTTTTAAGTCTTTGATTAACAGATGGAAAGAAGAGTTTAGTCAGTGAAGCGTAGCAAGTGGGCAATTCCAATAATCTAAAAAACATATGATATAAAAACTTTTCATATTTCTATATTTTTATTGAAATTCTAAACTTTAATCGGCATTACTTTTTGCAATTTTAATCACACTTGGAAAACCTGGATATGCATACATTTTTTAAAAAAATATCAAATCTAGTCATAAATAATGATTTATTACAGGATTATAATTAGCATTTATTACGTAAAGTGTTCAGTTTTAACTTTAACATGATTGTATTCAATTTAGTAAATTTTTATCCACCTTTATTTCTAAATAAATCGTAGGTTTATATAATTCAACACTTTACACATGCAAAAGTTACTGATTGTTTTTTCAAAAATTATTTTGGCTTGTCCGTATCAGTGGGCATCTCAGCACTAAGCAATGTAATTATATACTATAAGAATAAAAATATTCTTGTATTTTATTTTAAATACTCGAACTAAGCATCTGAAACCTTCAAAATCTGACATCAATTAACATTTTCCGTTTGTTCTATCTATTATTGCTTATCAGCAACAGTTGTTTATCGCTTGTTTCATTTGAATTAACGACATCGGTTAACGGATCGAAGTATTGTCGGTACATTCCTATTTATTATTGATGTGATGTTTACTTGTTTACTCTAAATTTTGTCTAAATTACGATAGCGTCAAATTGACTCATATCCGCAGAGATAGGACTACCACAAAGAGAATTTCAATATTTCAACGCTTTTGAAGAAAATAGACTTCAATATATATTTAGCTCGATCAATGGATAGAAATCATTATAAGAGATAAAATAAAAATGCAAATGAGTTATGTAATTTTCGTTATAAAATTTGAAATGCGTCAAAATGACGCGTCTCGTTAACCTAGTGCTAAAATTGTAAACTTTAATCGTCACCACTTTTGACAATTTTAGTCACTCGTGGCATTCCCTGATATGCTTACTTTTTCTAAAAAAAAATCAAATCTTGTAATAATTAATGATTTATTACAGGTTTATAATTAGTATTTATTGCATAAAATGTTTAATTTTAACTGCTTTTTTTATTCTATCTTGTTTTCGATGCAAGGAAATTAAAACTCTGAATAACATACAAACTAATGATCGGAGTTAGGCCTAAGAACAGATTTCAATGATTCAAGGGTCGAAACTTTAATATTCATTAGTAATTGCATTAAACATTTGCACTAGTTAATTAGTGCAGCATACAGTATTTTAAGAAAAAAAATCACTCATATAACCGCACATTTTTTTAATAATGTTTTTTCCCAACAAATTTGAATTCTGTCGAAATGGTTCCAATACGTTGGACAAGCGAGCTATCAAAAGTTTCTTTCTCTTAATTTTACTTTTCGCGTGTTTCGCAATATCTCGAGAAATTTTCAGACTCATCGAAATATTTTGTACACAGTTGTAAAATTCTTTCATCCAAGCATCTATGGCAAAAAATATCTTTAAATAATTATTTATTATTATTTTTGTGAATACGTTTTAAAAATATTTCAATTTTAATTATTAAATCATTTTAAGGAATGTAATTTTTAAATATATAAGATAAAATATTCAGCTTCCTTTCACTTGAGAGATGTTAAAAATAAATAATATTAATTTAGGTCGTTCCAAATTTTGAAACTACCGTTTCAGAAAATAGAACATATTTAATAAATAATTTTAAATTTATATAGTTTTCTCTCTGTCACGCTTAAATAACAAGCTTAATTAACACATCTACTAGCAATAAATTTGGCTGGTGGATGTTGAGTAAGAAATAAGAGAAAAATTCTTGAATATCTTCAATTTCATTGATACACTTCAAATAAGTTATTTTTTCTCAAATTTGAGATAGTAATGAATAATATAAAGCACTTCTTGTTAGTTCAGATGAGAGGTTGATATATGAAGTAAGCGAAGATAGCTCCTTCGAGATACTAATATTTTATTCAACATATTTACATTATATACAAGTTGGTTTGATTTACAAGAAGCATCGTCACAGCAGGTGATGAGAGAAATGCTGACAGGCTGTCATGTGCGTGCTGGTATTTATACAATTCTAAGAATATGACGTCAGAACTCTTGATTCAGTTAACTTCAAAAATGAGTAAAAACACAATTGATTAAACACAAACAGATAACAATATGAAATAAACTTGATTTTACAATGAGCGGCGAACCTATCACCACACAGTATCCCCCCAGTGACAAAGTCACGATACCAATAATGATTGTTTAAAAACAATCATAAAATACAAAGTAATGAATTCAAATATACGTCTTAATTAGGAAGAAAAAAAATTTAACTTGGAAATTGGAATACAATTAATAGATACAAAATATTTAGATGCTTTTATATTCCATACTCTTTAACAAAATATTTTGGGAAATGCACATGGCGACCAGATTTTGTAACAATTGGCTTTTCTTCCTCTGTCGGAGATAATTGCTTTTCGACCATTGGAATTTTATTTATTTTTAATTTCTCAGAAATTTGAAAAGCTGGTTTAATTCTATCTATTGAGACAGTTATTTTCTTACCATGAAAATCAATAACAAAGGTTTTATCAGAACGTTCAATTAGCCGGTGTGGTCCGGTGTATGCAGGTGATAGTGGAGGACGAATTTTATCTACTTTTAAAAATATATGAGAACAAGATTTTAAATTATGATTAATGTAGATCTTATTTTTACTGTGTGCTGATGCTGTTACAGGACTTAATTTTCTCATTGCGGTCATTAAATTTGTGACATAATTTTCTGTTACTGTTGGAGATAAAGATTTTGCGTTTCAAAGATCCGAAGGTAGACGTAAGGAAGTACCATAAACAAGTTGTGCACAAGTTGCATTAATATCAGCTTTTAAAGCTGTGCGAATACCTAATAAGACAATTGGTAAAATTTCGGTCCATTTATTATTTTCCTGTGCTATTATAGAACTTTTGAGTTGTCTATGAAATCGTTCAATCATTCCATTACTTTACACGTGATATGAAGTAGTATGGATGTGGTTACTGCCTAAGATATTAGTGAGATTTCGAAAAAGAGTTGATTCAAGATTTCGGCCTTGATCGGTAGTTATAGTAACGGGAGTGCCAAATCTAGAGATTCAACCGTGAATAAGTGCTTTTGCGGTGGTCTCGGCAGTCATATCCGTAGTAGGAATAACTTCCGGCCATCTCGTGAATCTATCTATTATTGTAAAGCAGTATTGCTTACCTTCAGAAATAGGAAGTGGGCCAATAAAATCCAGATGGATATGGGAAAATCTTGCGTCGGGTTGAGCAAATGTGCTAAAAGGAACTTTAGTGTGTTTGAAAACTTTAGCTCGCTGACATTTCTCACAAGAACGAACTTTATTTTTGATATCCACTTTCATGTTGGGCCACACAAATCGTTTAGAAATTAAATTTGTAGTTGAATATATTCCAGGATGAAAAAAATAATGTAAATTATCAAAAATAATTTGCCTGTATGATTTTGGAATAAAAGGTCTAGGGCACTTAGTTGAAAAATCGCATATTAAATTAACATCTTCCAAGGAAAAGTAATGTTTTTCTAATTTTAAAGATGAATTATTTGAATTTAAAATGTCTTTCAATTCTGAATCTTCATTTTGTTCCTGTTCTAGTTTTTCAAAGTCTAATAATGGAGGTTTTGAAATTGCATTTATTTCTATTCGTGATAGAGTATCAGCAACTGAATTAGATTTTCCTTTTACATGTTTAATATCAGTTGAAAATTGAGAAATATAATCATGATATCTGAATTGGCGCGGGGAACACTTTTTAGGTTTTTATTTAAAAGCGTAAATTAGAGGTTTTTGTTCAGTAAAAAGAGTAAAAGTTCTACCTTCAAGCATGTGACGAAATTTTTTTATTGACGCGTATATTGCCAATAATTCGCGATCGTATGTTGACCAATTTTGCTGACTTTTATTGAATTTTGTTGAGAAAAATGCGATTGGTTCCCACTCATTATTTTGATATTGCATTAAAGAACTGCCGATTGCAAAATCCGACTCGTCAGTCCACAGACTTAAATTAGCACCAGGTTTAGGATATTTTAATAGAGTTGCATCGGCTATTGCTTGTTTTGCATCAGAAAAAGATTTGTTTGAAGTATCGGTCCAAATTAACGGTAAATCAGATTTTTTTTTTTTTTGATGATTTGTTAGATTTCTTAATATTTCGTTGTCCTTCTAAAAACTTGGTTAAAGGTGATAAAATATGAGCTGCATTAGGAATAAAGCGTCTATAAAAATTAAATAATCCTAGAAATCTACGTAATTGAGTAATCGTATTTGATTTTGGAAAATTTAGAATTGCATTAACACGATCACTTAATGGTTCAATACCTTTTTCGGAAATTTTGAAACCTAAAAATTGTAAACTATTCTGACCAAATAAGCATTTAGAGGGATTTATTGTTAAACCAAAATACTGCAGTCTATCAAAAAGTGTTTTAAATATTTTATATGTTCTTCGGGAGATTCTCTTTTAATATATCATCTATAAAAGCGTAAACGCCTTCCAAGCCTCTAGTTACTTCGTCAATAAAGCGTTGGAAAGTACTGGCTGCATTGCAAAGACCAAATTGCATACGAGTACTTT
Source organism: Parasteatoda tepidariorum (assembly GCF_043381705.1). Lineage (NCBI taxonomy): Eukaryota > Metazoa > Arthropoda > Arachnida > Araneae > Theridiidae > Parasteatoda > Parasteatoda tepidariorum. The sequence goes on along the minus strand of NC_092209.1, from coordinate 22,901,694 downwards.
CGAATAACCCGAAAGGAGTTATTATTGCAGTTTTGTGTACATCTTCATGGGCTATAGGTATTTGATGAAAAGCTCGAATTAAATCAATGTGAGAAAATATTTTAATTCCATGTAGTTCACTAGTAAAATCCATAATATTAGGAATTGGATATTTATCTTTAACAGTTTGAGCGTTTAAAGCTCGATAATCACCTACTGGACGCCAGTCCAAACTATTTTTCTTGGGAACTAAATGTAAAGGTGATGAAAAATTACTTTTGGATGGGCGCATGTGGCCTAAATCTAACATATGTTGAAATTCCATTTTTGCTATTTTTAACCTATCGGGCGCTAGACGCCGAGGTTTAGCAAAAACTGGTGAACCAAAAGTTTCTATATGATGTACAACATTATGCTTAACAATTTGGTCTGAGCAAATAGGTTTCGTTATTTCAGGATATTCGTTTAACAATTTTTCATAAAAATTTTCACCAAGAACAGTTTTAATTGAAATAATGTCAGAATTTTTAAAAATACAATGAGAATTTAAATTAGTAGTAATATCATTTAAGCAACGTTTTCTAATATTAGGTTTAAGATTAAAATAGTATAAAAAATCTGCACCTATAATATGATTAGTTATATCACAAATATAAAATGGAAAATTAAACTTTCGTCTAAGACCGAAGTCTAAAGTTAACAATTTCTTACCGTATACTTTTATGATGGTATTGTTCGCAGCTTTAAAAGTCTGAATCGGAGAAAGAGTTTTTTCTTTTTTATTTGCTGGAATAATTGAGCAGTCACTTCCGGTATCCACTAGAAATTGCTTGTTGGATTGTCTATCTGTAACAAACAGGCGACAATTTGTTGGAAGCAAGATGTTAGTCGCACTTACTCTTTCTTGCCTTTCTTGGTTTTTCTCGTAGATGCAGGGTTTGATACACTTTCTAGCGTCCGATTTAAATTTGCGATGATAGAAGCACATTTTGGAGTTTCGATGTGGAGATGAGGATTGGCTTTGACGATTACGAAACTGTGCATAGTACCGGTTGCGAAACCTACTACGTGTCCGCAATGCTGCTACTTCTTTTCGTAGAGCTTTAACTTCTTCTAAAAGCTCAAAGGTGCATTGTTGGTTTGAAGAAACTTCGATAACTTCACTTGAAGTGGACACATCCATTACTTTATCAGCAATTTCAACAGGTCTTGTTGAATTTAGTGAAGAGATTGCGGCCAATATCGATTGAACATGCTGCGGTAGCTGATTTAAAAATAGTTCCAAAAGTAGAGAATATGAGATTTCGTGGGATTCAGCTCTTCTCTGCATAGTGCGCAAGAGTTCACTTGGCTTTCTATCTCCTAGTTGCTCTCCGGAAAGTAAACGTCGAATTTCCTGGGACTTTGTTTCCCCGCAGCGTGAATTAATTTCTTCTTTCAGCTTTTTGAAAGGATCGTCTGCGTCAGGAGTTATAATGACGCCCCTTACAACTGCGGCTACTTTCGGAGGAAGATGGGCGAGGCAGTAGTTAAACTTCGTTTTGTTCTCAGTAATCGGCTTCGGTGTCGCAAGCTGGAAAGTTGCTTCGACCATATGGAACCACAGGTGTGGATCAGAGATATTGAAGATGGGAATTTTTACTGCAGATGATTCCGCCATAGTTGCAGTTTCCAATTAATCCAAGAAGTAAAAACAGGAAAGATCAAAAATAAAAGTAACTTGTATCGTCAGACGTTCGGGTCACCATTGAAGTAAGCGAAGATAGCTCCTTCTAGATACTAATATTTTATTCAACATATTTACATTATATACAAGTTGGTTTGATTTACAAGAAACATCATCTCAGCAGGTGATGAGTGAAATACTGACAGGCTGTCATGTACGTGCTGGTATTTATACAATTCTAAGAATATGACGTCAGAACTCTTAATTCAGTTCACTTCAAAAATAAGTAAAAACTCAATTGATTAAACACAAACAGATAACAATATGAAATAAACTTGATTTTACGATGAGTGGCGAATCCATCACCACCTATGTATTCTTCTTTTAGGTCTGAAAATATTTTCTGTTCTTGTGTTGTTCTTGAATGGGCTTCTCAACAATTAAAAAGTGGTTCAATTATAAACACAACAATATATAATGACAAGTATATTTGAAAGTTCTGTGCCTGAATTTGAAATGAGCAAAAGAAGCCTTTATTCATGTTATAATGAATTACACAAGTTTTTTTTAAATATTTTCTAATTCATTAGGTTTTTGAACGTTATTATGGATATTTATTCGTCGCTGCTTTTAAATTCGATATTGGTTTCATTCTACAAGCTACGGGTTTTTATGGAATTTAATAATTATTTTTATATGCAGAATTTTTTTGAAGTTTATTTTGAGTGAGTACTTAGAGTTCCCACCTCTCTACGACGTAGAAAGTGATTGGAAAATAGAGATAATGCATTTACGTTTATGATACGATTACGCTACGTTTGTTTGTAATGGAATTTATATATCGATATGATTTTTTAACATTACAAACAAATCTTATTCATTCACGGGGACCATTTCTCACACAGAAGTCGTGTTCCTTACACATCATACGTGCCAATTCTTCCGGATTTTCTTGAAGATTTTATTTTCATATTTAAAGTGGTAGTAATTATTCCTTAATTTTTCTTTTCTAATCTTAATTTTTAAATGATATTGATCACCACTATTCTAACAGAAATTTAGCATAAATATTAATAAGCGTTATTATCATTTGCTGTCAACTTAAGTTTTCTCAAATACAACGTATTAGTTTGCTTAAAATTGAAGCTTTAATTCCATTCTAATACCACTGGGAAAAATAATTGTGGAAGGGATTAAAAGTTCGCAGGTATGCAATATATCCAAAAACAACGCCACATGTGAATAAGATGCAAAAAGTGGTAGTAATTTTATTTATTTAATATCTCTTTAATTATTTTATGACACAATGACTTACATATCAACTTGTTCATATTTCAAGGAAAATCATTCTCGGAATCCACTTTAAATTAAAAATAACAACTGAACCGATCTTAATGATTCAAAGGCCAAAACTTAAATTTGCATTAATAAATTGCACTAATTAATCAGTGCAGCAAACAATATTTTAAGCAACAACATCATTTTAAGAAATGTAACACAACACATTGACTAACTAGTTCTTAAAAAATTAAAATCTTTATGCGTGACAATTATTTGTACTTTTTGAATATACGACGATTTTATTCGCTAATCTTCTAACTCAGAAACCATTCGACCGATTTCGTTCAAATTTTGCGTTTTACCATATGAAATTACATTTTTAAAATGATGCAAAGATTCCCAACAGCTACGGTTCTCCGTAGTGTAGAAAAACAATTTTTCCTAATGATGGCAAGGTTTATGTATTTATTTTTAAAAATTAGAATTACAAGATTTTTGTACAAACTAGTAATTTTAACAGATACATATAAAATGGTGCAGACCAATGCTTAAAATCTTAAGTTCAAATTTTTTTTAAATATTTCGCTTCAAAAATTCTGCTTTAGTTCACTACCATTGAAACAAATTTGTCTACTACGGAGAATCAGTCGTAGTTAAAGTCTAAATTAGTATACTTAACAATGCAAAATTTTCCAAGATGTATTAAATCAAGTATTTCCAAGGTGTATTATATTAATTCAGGTCATTCAGACCTCCCTCAAATATTTTCATAATATACAAGGCTGCCATCTTTCTCTACTTTTTGTAAAAATTTATTCTAGTGGTAGCTAAGCTTATGTTTTAATGTATTAGTTTTTTAATCTTTTAAATGTATTTTCTACATATGAATAATTTTTGATTTCTTATGCCACTTTGTTCCAGCTCTCTCATCGTAAGGCTTTTATAGTGTTGGCAAAATTATCAAAGATTCTGAAAGCTTTGGTTTTCAAAAGTCTTCTACTGTATGGAATAATTTGAAAAACACGTAGTCGTTGGCAGGCTTGAGTATAGGTCAACTTATCATCGAAGTAGTGGAAACTCTCATGGTTGAGCAACCTCTTAAATAATCGAAATTTTGTAATTGACGCATTAGAAATTTCGAAAATTGACACATATCCGTAGAGTTTGGTATACCACAAAGAGAATTTCAATAATTTATCGTTTTGGAGAAAATAAACTTCAATCTATATTTTCCTCGATTAATGGATAAAAGTCATTACAGGAGATTAAATAAAAATGCAAAAGGGTTTTGTAATTTTCCTTATAAAATTCGAAATGCGCCAAAATGACGCTTCCCGTAAACCTATTGTTAAATGTATATATTAAATGTACCGCTTACTTCTGTCGAATGTTTTCGTTAAAAGTTTAAATAAGTATGCTCAATATCTTTTGCGCCATATATCAGGGTTTCCGAGTTCCTTGAAAAGTTTTAGTAATGACAGTAAATTTAGGTTAATGCTGGCCGAAATTTATTATTTTAATATACCACTTCATTGCTAAGTGGTTTAAAAGCTTGAGATGGGCAACTGGGCTGCTCAGCGGCCCCTTTTCCCATCTATCATGTTTCTTTCATATTTGTGGTAAAACTTTAAGGTTAGCAGTCTCTGTGGTGCAGGCCTGAAAGCAAGACGAGAAAATACTGGTATGAGAACTATTTCAATAGTAGATAATATTCGTGAGAAGTTAATCTATTTTTAACAATAAACAATTCACTGTAATTAACTTTATCTCGGCGATGAAGCAATTCTATATAAAAATTGTATCCGTTAAAAACAATTGGTAATTAAAGATTTTTATAATTCCCGAAAAAAAATTAAAAAATGAAATTTATTTGTTACTAGTTTTTAATCTTTTCCGTCTTGGTATATATGTTCTTCCAGCATTGATGTAATTGTTTACAAGTAATTTCATAAATTAATAAAAATCAAGTATATATACTTTCTTTGGTAAAAATTTTTTAGTGGTAGTTACACAGAAATTAAAAAATCGATATTTGTTTTATTTTCATTGCCTCTTTTTAAAATTTTCCGGGCACGGAGGAACCCTGTATACACCATGTCTCCAAGCTAGAACGTGACCATTGATATAAGGGGGTAATTAAACCAATTTCTCGAATAAAAGCGCTTATTGTATTATAGATGTTTTTTTTTTTAAATTTCCAATGAGCTGCACAATCAGTCTGCCCGATGAGCGGACCTAGTGCGTTCTCCAGAAGTGATATCCTTTCTTTCAGGACCATCACAATGGGTGAGATACCGTTGGCCATGTTAATCTAGACGTCTAGTTTCTGCCACACTAGATGGCAGCACCGATCCTCTATTTGGATGCTAAAGTGCACTAGGAATTTAATTTTGCCGGAAATGCCAAGAGCCAATAAGGCGATTAGGCCATGGCGAATTGAATTCCAAGAAAATCGTATATAAGTTCATTCAAAAATATTCATAGCAATATTTTAACAATCGTTCACAACACATTCATATAGCAATATACTATTTAAATACATTATACTAAAAATGACTGCATTTATATACCTATTTAGGTATTTTTCTTTTAAATATATTCTCTCTCATGTAAAATTATTAAAACAATTTAACTAGTATGATATTAATTAAATGAGTTTAAATATTTGCTTATATTAAGCTCATTTAATTAATATCATACAATAATAGTTAAATATATCAATGCTTTTAAGCTATAACTATTTCGTTTAAGGATTTTATGAAAAATATCCATTGCAAATTAAATTTGAAAGTCTTTTAGCTAAAGGTTTATTAATAAGTATTCAGTGAGCTAATTTGTATATTCTCATACTCTAATGCCATTTTTAAGATTTCGTTTATATCTTGAGGATATTTTCCAATGATGTTGGATAGTTATAAATTACTCTAATTGCATCAAATTTATGAGTAATTTATAACTTACTTTTCTGTTTGCATTTTTTTAAATTTCTTTGTCGAACATCACGCAAGCAGTTTTGTTTAATTATAAAACTTATTCTACATTTTATTTAAATTATTCGTTTATCACGCTTTTTTAATCATATTTTTCATGATTACACTTGGGAACCAATTTTTCGTTGCATTTACTTGATTTAACCTAATTCGATTGTTGGGATTTAAAAACTGAAATTATTTTTGTTAATTTTTTATGTTAATTTATAAGTATATAAAGAAAGTATTAGTTATATACCTTTATGCCCACTTTTCTGCTGCATTTTTCCACTTCATATTTTATAACCGGCTTTGAACAGCCATCCCAATTCTTAGTTTACTACAATCACTGATCAACCTTGTAATATGAACCTAATCCAGAAGACAAGGGTACATCTGGATCAAGCATTGGTACACACTAGCTTTCATGAGGGAAGGAATTGTGACGGAATAAACTCGCACTTCGTTCACGGAGAGGAAAACCTCCCACGGTTAACTGAACGGTATCTGGATTTGAACCAATCATTCGTCTACCACTGAGGATATTTTACATCGCACGATTTAAGAGCAGAATTCGTATCAACCAGCCGCCACTGGGATTCGAACCTGGTTCACCTCATTGGGAACCAGGTTCCCTGAGCCACCGAGACTCAATTATCTGCTGCTTTCAAAATAATACGTAAGACGAAAATCATATCACCCTAACGTATCACACCTAAATTCAAATGTATTATTAAAGCTTCTTCCTATCATTACCGAATGGATATTAATAAAAATTCCAGTTAGGACAATATTTTTCTATTGTATAAAAATAGTAGCTTGTCGGGTGAAACCGATTGCAGATTTGAAATCAGTTATGCAAAAGTATCTAAGATCTGTTAAAAAAAAACTTATGCAACAGAAAACAAAAAAAGTTTCCTTTGCGTTATCGTTATGTCTTGCTTTATAATTTAGTTATGAGTAACTACATTATATTGAAAATGTATACTCCGTGTAGGATTGAATGTTTGCGAAAATCTCTAATAAACGTAAAACTAATAAGCGCACATATTTTACTGCAATTAAATGAAAAGTGTAATTGTGTTTAGAAAAGTAAGTAATGAAATATGATATGCGAGAATTATCAATTCAAAAACTTTTATTTAAAATAAATTTATCTTTTTTATCACCGAAATCTGACCACTGAAGCATGTTAGTACACTACTAAATGGTTATTAAAATTATTTATATTTATAATTTTAATATCAACTTGATGCAAATAAATTATCTTAAAAAATGATATGGCTGAGTCTAATTGTCTAAAGGGGTGTTTTTGTGAAAAATACCGCAATTTCCAAGTTGGAGATTACTTTTTTCTGCGTATTATGATAGTAGTAATTCCCAAACCCTCTGATTTATCTGCATAAAAATGTCACCTTTCCAAAAGTTTGTTTTTTATAGCATAATGTTCATTCAGAAGGGGAATAAAAAATGAATTACCCTCGGGGAATGAGAGTAATCTGAAAAGGTGTGTTATTCCATGTTAAATTGTGTAAAAATGAAAGAAGAGAGACAAAAAGGTCAAAAATGGAAGAAAAAATTATGATTTAAGGGAAGGTTTAAAAGAAATGATTTTTTTGGGGGGGAGGGGGGGAATTCCTCTCAGGAATGAAATTAATTTTGATACACTTTAAAATGCCTCACAAGAGAATTTCATAAAACTTCAAAACTCTTACTGCTGCTGAGTACAGAGAAATGATTCCAGTGCGAAAGTCATTTTTCTCATGTTGTCGTTTGAAAATACTAATGCATAAACAGTTTCGTTAGAAATTTTTCCAAATTTTAAGATATGGCAGGAGAAATTTTCTTTCTAAACATGTCACGCCGGGGTGACCCACCGGTGGGTCATGTTAGATTGTCTTATCTTGGCAGCGCACCGGAGTCGGGAATAATAAAAATCCATAACTACCAATTGTTTTTAAATGATGTAATTTTTATACTGACTTGCTTCTTCGCCGTGATAAATTTCCTTACAGTGAATTGTTATTGTTGAGAATAGATTAACTCCTCCCGAATATTATCTAATATTGAAATAGTTCTTCTACCAGTATTTTCACTTTTCCCGTCACAGTATTCTCACCAGTGCGAAAGTCATTTTTCTCATGTCGTCGTTTGAAAATACTAATGCATAAACAGTTTCGTTATAAATTTTTCCAAATTTTAAGATATGACAGGAGAAATTTTCTTTCTAAACACGTTCACGCCCGGGTGACCCACCGGTGGGTCATGTTAGATTGTCTTATCTTGGCAGCGCACCGGAGTAAAAACTGGCAACAATAAATTTAATTTTTAGTTTTTTTCCGGGAATAATAAAAATCCATAACTACCAATTGTTTTTAAATGATGCAATTTTTATACTGACTTGCTTCTTCGCTGTGATAAATTTCCTTACAGTGAATTGTCATTGTTGAGAATAGATTAACTCCTCCCGAATATTATCTAATATTGAAATAGTTCTTGTACCAGTATCTTCTCTTTTTCCGTACCAGTATTTTCACTTTTCCCGGCGTGAACGTGTTAACGAAGATTACCTTCAAGTTGAATTATGAAGTTGTGTTCGTATTGCTGCTGAAAAGAATGTATATTTTCATATTTACACCTGTTCTTAGTCCAAAACGCGTGCTTTTTTACTTCTTCCGTTGGATAGCTTGTAGTGGGTTGACATCAAGTGGCTTTTCATATAAGCTTTTGCCTCATTAATAATATTCGAGCCGGCGAAATGCAGATATTGTCATGGTGAGCATCCAGCCTGTTTTTCAGGCTGCAGTGCAGGACCCAAAGGAAAACCAGGAGGAACGTAATTATGGTAGTAATTATGGATATTCTTGTTAAAGTAGCTGAATGTTTATATTTGCTTTTTCAGATCACTTTATGCACTGTTGGCTATGGAGACACTGTCCCGATCACGTGGCCTGGGAAACTGATTGCGGCCTTTTGCGCCCTTCTTGGTATTTCATTCTTCGCCTTACCAGCGGTGAGTACATGTATCTAGTGAATTACCTAAATATCTGAATATCTATATATATATTTCTCTTACACGGCGATAAAAAAAAGCCTTATTACAACTCCCCGAATGGCAACGCTAGAAAATCNCTTTTAATCAAATTAATCTACTAACGGTAATCAGCAATTTGATCCCACCCAATTCTATGATGGATTAGTGTAATGATTTCAATTTACCATCGCTCATTATGGTTATTAAACTCCTAGGTTATATTCAGTTTTCGAGAATTGCTGCAATAATGGAAAATACGCTAAAAATTTCTGGATATTATTTATTAGAGTTCAGTGCTTAAAGTAATTGATATAATTGTAGTTGACATTGTTGTTATTTAAACCAATTAAAATTAACACAACTTGTTATGGACAGTTACAGTTAAAAATGAGCTATTACTAATTAATTCACTTTAGTTTCGCGTTTCAAATAATCATTAATGTTTTTCAAATAATCGGAAAAATTATTACAAAATAATAATTTTAATTTTGAAATGATTTAAAAAAGTATGATTATTTTGTCGGTACTTTTTTTTAAATTTAGTTTTTTTGTGTATATTGCAACTGAGTTAAATTAATGTGGAATAATAGTATAAAAAATTGCTTTAAGCTATAGAGAAAACAAGGATAAAGATATAAAATTTTTTAAAGGTTATATAGTTAAAAAATTGATTAGAATTTTAACTGACGATAAATTTTTATTCGCAATAATATGACGGAAAAATCTATTTTAGGCCAACTTTTAATCCTTTCCGTTATGATTTTTCCCAGTGGTATTAAAAAGGAATCAAAATTTCAATTCTAAGAAAAAAATACATTGTTTTTGAATAAGCTTAAGCTAACTACAATGATAATAACGCATAGTAATATATACGCTTAATTTTTTTAAGAATAGTGGTGATCAAAATCATTTAAAAATTAAGTTTATGAAAGAAAAATTAGCATATATTTACTACCACTTTACATATGAAAATAAAATTTTACGCCAAATGCGTAAAAGTTGGCAGTTATGAGATTGGAATAAAATTGTAGAGTTCTAGCTAATTTTGAAGAGGTGATAGACTTAGTTTGAAGATAAATTCATATCGATGATAATACCATGATGCATTCTGCTTGTAGTACTCAAAAAACGACGAGATACTTGCATACTCGATGATGATACTTGCATAAGCAATGATAACTTTCAGAGTCATCCAGAGCAGAGTTCTAGTAGTTGTATTGTACCCAATATATAGTTAACATGACAATAAATTGTCAGAATCAGAAAATGATTGAAGCTTGTAATGTTATCCATCATAGTGTTACAAATTAAAATGTAGAATTCTAGTTAATTTTAGAGTAGGCTTAGTTTTGAATGGCGATAGATTCCTTTTGACGATAATATCGCAATAAATTCTGGAATAAGCAGTCAAAAAACGATGGTAACTTGCATAGCCATCCGAATTGGAGCTCAAGTTGGATTTTATGTACTATATATATATCTAAAATGGTCAGAATTTCGATCGACGCTTGCATTCATATTAACACGTATTCACGTTAACACGTAACTTGCATTCATATTAACACGTATATATGCATTCATATTATCATAATGTTGCTTGCATTCATATTAACACGTTCACGCCGGGAAAAGTAAAAATACTGCTACGGGAAAAGAGAAAATACTGGTAGAAGAACTATTTCAATATTAGATAATATTCGGGAGAAGTTAATCTATTCTCAACAATAAAAATTTACTGTAAGGAAATTTACCACGGTGAAGAAGCTATTCAATATAAAATATGCATCCGCTAAAAACAATTGGTAGTTATGGAATTTTATTATTCCCGGAAAAAAACTAAAAAATTAAATTTATTGTTACCAGTTTTTACTCCGGTGCGCTGCCAAGATGAGAAAATCTAGCGTGACCCACCGGTGGGTCACCCCGGCGTGAACGTGTTAAAGCGATTTAAACTTGTATTGTCTTCGGACGTGAAACATTCTAGCTCACCGGACAGGATTTGAAATTTTGACTGCAGGTCTGATTTTCCTTCATGCTGGGCTGTCACAACACCTCCTACATCAGAAAGCCTCTACACGGTTTTTTATAAGTAGTCTGCGCAGATTGTCTAAAAAGTGAACAACTTATGCGCATGAACCCAAATTCAATTTTTAGAGCACTTGAGAGAAATGTATCATATATATTTGAGAATTGAATCTGTCGTGGTAGACAAGTAAATAAGACAAACCAATTATATTCATTAACTAAACAAATTTTTAGACATATATTTGCTACCACTTTCTAATTTTTAATAGTGATTTCATATTAAATGGTTCTTTCACTCTAATTGCAGTGCTCTTTCATTTCTAAATTGCCGTGGTTGCTAGTGCTTAAAATTATCAGATTATATGAAACATAAATGTCTTATCACTTTCTCATAAAAGTATTTTTACATCAGAGATGCCAACTGCTCCGGACACGCCAAAATAATTAAAAAAACGGTAAATAACTACAAAGTAAAATTTGCAAATATTTGACTTTACTTTACTTTATTAATAGTACTTTACTTTATTAATCCAAAATTGGGTGCCTGGGCCGCGCAGCGGCCTATAATCCATCCATCATGAAGTATTTACAAGTTGAATTAAAAACATTTTGAATTATGCAGCATTAAGGTAGCTCACATAAGTACTATAAAGTGGAGAATTATATAAGCCAACGAATTATTTAGAGATAGTGGTGGATAAAAATCTACTAAATTGAATTTATTAAACCAAGAATCACAATTGATAAACTACCACTTTAAAATATATATTTGCTGTCCGGAGCAAGTTGGCATCTCTGTTACATGAAAATCAAATGCTACATCTTCGCAACAGTATTTTTAGATCAGTGAAATCAATACATCAGTATTGTTAGGTATAAATGATTTAAATAAATATATCTATGAATAGGGAATATCAATATTTAAAGAACTGAAATAATGACCAACACTAAAATGTATAAAATTCATTAAACCCTTCGATGCAGAATATTAAATAAACATATTTTTCAGTCTTAATTACTTTTTTTTTAACAATAGGGAAAATATTTTAGGACAATATGAACATTCTGTAACAATCAAAAGGTGTGATTTAAGAAATTAATTTTTATCTTATTTAACGCACAAGCGTTCACGAAAAGTTAATAAAAGTCTTTTAGATGCAAAACTCCTCATTTATGGAATTCCAAGTAAAGTCAAGATCATCATTTGAACAGCATCATCACTTAAACACGTACTGTAGACAAGTATAAATTCTAAACAATGTAAGTAGCTTTCGTCTCAACAGATGGTTAATTAATAAATGATACATCGATCTTAATATGATACAAAGAGTAAATTGAGCGTAATGAACTTAACATGCGATACTCTCGTCTTGAGCGTATTCCATACAAACTTAACTTAATCAGCCATTGGCTCATTTACTTCCGGCTACAAATTAAGTTTTAGCTACTGTCGTGAAAATATAATTTTATTTTTCAATAATAAGAGTCTATTTTTTTCCGCGATTTCTGCAGTTTTTAAAGCACAAATCTGAAGGGTATACAAATCTATAGCTTTTAAAATGTAGAAATTTACTTTGTATTAAATTCACCATCCATACCATCTCTAGACCCATTTTTACCACAATTTATCGTTCGATAATGTTGCTTTAAATTCCCTTTCACAAATATTTTTACCACAACATAAATTTATTTATACCACTACTAAATATTTTATATCTAGTCCTAAATGTTAAGATATTTATAAGAAAATACGAATCACTGAAACAACATTTTACTACTCAATAATATAAAAAATGTAAGTTGATATTGGGATTTATTCGTATTGAAAATCCCTGAGTAATATCAAGAAATATATAATACACTCAGTATTTGAAACCATCAAATATGCTTCAGCTTTTATTTCAACATACTCCAGTTTTCAAAGAGTAAATAGTGAAATAAGTACATAAACATTCAAGAAATCACCAAATGTAATTTGGTATCCCATATATATAGAATTTTTTTTTATTAAAAATGTCATCGTATATAAAGTTTTGAACATTTAAAGTATAACAGAAGTGCTCTAAAGTAGTCTATTTCTTTTAAATCTAAAATAAAACATTTTGGGAACGACAGTATATTTTTTTCTCGTAAATACTGTTGTGAGGTTTGTTTGTCAAAGAAAATAACAAGTTTTTAAAAAAATATTAAACTTTGATTTAAAAATGAGGTTTCTTAAAGCAGTCCTTCTCATTGGAGTCCTATTGAATTGTTTATATTTATAAAACACTTGGTGTGAGGTCAAACATGAGGCTTCCTATTTTGTAGAAAGACAAGATTCTGTTTATTTGATATAACATTCGCAGTATTTCGAAGGTTGAAAGTTTGTTTATTTTCTTACATGTTCACCAACAGTGCGATGAATTTGGACATTCTGTGGCAGTATTGTATTCCTGCACAAAGCCACCACACGGTTTCTTATAAGTTGCTCTTTCTGACCACTATGAAGGTAAAATAATTTACGATGAAGCCATTTAATAGAAATCTAGTAAATATAAAAAAGTGGTAGCGAATATATGTCGAAAATATTTTTATTGATGAATATGATTGGTTTGTCTTATTTACTTGTCAACCACTACAGATTCCATTCTCAAATATTTATGCCAAATTTCTCTCAAATACCTATATTATATGGGGCCTCCCTGGCCGAGCGGTATCGCCCGCCAAACGCTCTGTTAAGCGTGGAGGTGACGGGTTCGAATTCCGCCGTAACCCTAGATGTATTCATTGTGATGTCCTGCTCTATATTGTGTTACCTTTTCTTCTACTGGACAAAGGTTTGTAAGCCTTAATTGAGCACACAAGCCTGTAAATGTATGTAAGTTGTATATCAATACCTTTATTATTGAATTTTGAGTTTTTACGCAAAACTGGTTAACTTTTTAAATAGTCTGCGCAGACAACTTATAAAGAACCGTGTGGAGGCTTTCTGATGTAAGAGGTGATGTCTCAACTCCATTGTTCATCTAGTTAAAATAGCTGAACCTCCTTGCCAAATAATCTTAAGTAGAGAATGAAAGCGTCACTGGATACCAAGTACAGACAACAGAATGATGGGCTGCTAACTACTACGTAAGCTGCAAAATATTTTGTAGAGTGGTAGACAATACTAATAAAAGCTGTCAGAAATTTTCGTAACTTTGCTAACATTTAAAACCACGCCACAAGTAATGTAGCGTTTCTAATGAACTTCTGAAAATAATGATGTGGAAAATAACTTCCAATCAAAATTTCAAAACAAGGAATTATACCATTAAACAAGCCTTGTCTACCACAGGAGAAAAAAAAATCCCAAAATTGCGTATGATTCTAGAAACTTGATGATTTTTCAGCTAATGAGTAGTTCGTCAAAACTACACTTCTAGAATTTCAATTATATAAAAAGTATACGCAAGTCATAAATTAAGTATATGCAAACATTTGGTCTACCAGAAAATTCTGCCCCCTAAAAACCACGGCCCATTTCTCAAACTTGCAAAAGGAGTATGAATAAAAGAATGGTGGTAGGCATTTACCCTTAACACTAGGTTTACGGACGTTTCTTATATTACCTATCTCTACGAACACGCGTCAATTCGACGCATGAACGAATACATATAACAGCACTTACAGAGATGCCAACTTGCTCCAGACAGCAAATATATATTTTAAAGTGGTAGTTTATCAATTGTGATTCTTGGTTTAATAAATTCAATTAAGTAGATTTTTATCCACCACTATTTCGAAATAATTCATAGGCTTATATTATTCACCTCTTCATGCTTGTAAAATTAACTCAGAAGTTATTTATCGTTTCTAAAATTATTTTGGCTTTTCCGGACAACGCCTCCTACAACTGAAAGCCTTCACACTGTAGTCCGAACAGACCACTACGATGGTAAACCAGTTTTCAAAAAAGCCCTTTAATGGAAAATCAAGTGAAAATGCGGACGAAAACCTCTTCTCTCTCTTAAATTTGTTTGTAAAATCTCGCTACTTTATTTTAATTTTCACTCAGTAAATGTTACTGAACCCCAACTTTCACCATTCATTTGCGCTTCGGCGATTTATTATTTATTCCCACTCAGATGAATTTGTTAAGAGTCCTTGGTGGGGCTGACGCTAAGATAACCACCACATATGAGTATGAGAAGTGGTCCAAAGTAGCCTATTTCTTTTAAATCTAAAGTAAAATATTTTGAGAAAGACAGTATATTTTTTTCTCTTCTCGTAAATACTGTAGTGAGGTTTGTTTGTCAAAGAAAATAAGTTTTTTTTAAAAAAAATATTAAACTTAGATTTAAAAATGAGGTTTCTTAAAGCAGTCCTTTTCATTGTAGTCATATTGCATTGTTCATATTTATAAAACACTTGGTGTTAGGTCAAACATAAAGCTTCTTATTTTGTAGAAAGACTAGATTTTGTTTATTTTATATAACATTCGAAGTATTTTGAAAGTCTGTTTATTTTCTTATATGTTCACCAACAGGACGATAATTTTGGACATTCTGTGGCAGTATTGTATTCCTGTACCATGCCAGTTCTTTCCTATGACTGAAAGCCACCACACGGTTTCGTATAAGTTGTTTTATCAGACTTCTATGAAGATTTAACAATTTACGATACAGCCTTTTTATACAAATATAGTAAATATAAAAAAGTGGTAGGAAATATATATCGAAAATTTGTTTAATTTATGAATACGATTGATTTTTCTTATTTACTTGTTTACAACTACAGATTCAATTTTCAAATATATATGATAAATTTCTTTCAAGTACGTTTAAAATAGAATTTGGGTTCATATGCACAACCAGTTCACTTTTTAAATAGTCTGCGCCGACGACTTATGAGAAAACGTGTGGAGGCTCTCTTATATAGGAGATGATGGTCCGGAACAGTCGGCATCTCTGCACTTAGAAAGCAATGTAATTACATACTATGAGAAAAAAAAATATGATATATATATATTAATGAAATATTCTAGTATTTTTATTTTCAATACTTGAACTATGCAACTGAAACCTTCAAAATCTGACATCAATTTACATTCTGCGTTTGTTCTATCTGTTATTGCTTGTCGGCAACTGTTGTTTATCGCTTGTTTCATTTGCGATAACGATATTGGATAACGTTTCGAATTGTAGGCAACGATTGAATTAATCTGAGTTGAGAGTACAATAATGTGAATTTTATGCGAAGAAAATTCCGAATAATATAACATTTCCATCATAATAAATAAATAATATTTATGATGGACATAATAAATAATATTCATCATGAAATATTTCAAATTTTAAAAACTACCGTTTCAGAAAATAAAATATATTTTATAATAAATTGTAAATTGCATGAAAATTGAACATGGGAGTCGAAAAAGGACTGATATTGCAAGAAGCCGGCTAGCAATATATTTGGCTAGTGGGTACTAAGATCAAATAGAATATGTATTCTATATTGTTTTTTTCCATTACAACCAAATATTATAATATAATTCATAGAAACCATTTAACGTAAAGTCGTGTTCCTTACACAAGACATGTAGTTCAGCACAGATAACTAAAAATGCAAAAAGTGGTAGAAATTTTACTTACTTATTTCTCTTTAATTGTTCAATGCTACTATGGCTAATATTTCAAGTTGTTCATATTTAACGGAAAATCATTCGCGAATTTAAATTTAAAAAGTAAACCAGAAGAAAAAACTGCTTTGCTTTCTGCAAAATTTTAATAAATTGGAAACAAATTGAAGAGTAAACCTTACAGAATTAATGTAATTACGTCCACCCTTTCAAAGCGTCACTTTCACCTTTCAAGCGTGATAACAATAATAATGTTGCATTTCTTATGATATTTTCAAAAAATCAAATTTCAAAATATGAAAAAATTAGCTAAAAATAACTTTAATTTTGATATTACAAGAAAATATTTGTTTTACAAAGCGAAGCAAGTTGGCATCTCAGGTAATCTAAATATTATATGCCATAAAAATGCACATTTTAATCTCATTCATTAAAATTCTAAATTTAAATCTTCCCCACTTTTTGCAATTGAAGTCACACGTGGCAAATCTGGATATGCATAGTTTTTTTTAAAAAAAATCACATCTGGTTATAAATAATGATACAATTTTAAATTTGTATTATGCTAATTGATTATTTAATTTTTTTTTACGTTTATTAAATGTGTCTTCTAGCAATATATTTATATATTGCTGGTGGATACTAAGAAAGAAAAGTTAAAAATAGTTGCGATAGTAATGAACAATAAAAAAGATTTCTTGTGAGTTCAGAAGAAAGATTGATAAGTATTCTTCTTTTAGATCTGAAAATTTCTTCTGTTCTTGTATCGCTCTTGAATAGGCTTCTCAACAATTAAAAAGTGGTTCAATTATAAACGCAACAAAATATTACGCCTGTCTGAAAGTTCTGTGCTTAAAAAATTACGTATCATTTTGAAATGAGCAAGAGAAGCCTTTATTCACATTATAATGAATTACACATCTTTTTTTTTACTTTTTTCTAATGCATTAGGTTTTTGAACGTTATTATGGAAATTTATTCGCAGCTGTTTTTAAATTTGATATCGGTTTCATTCTACAAGATACAGGTTTTATGAAATTTAATAATTGTATTTAAATGCAGAATTTTTTTAAAATTTAATTTGAAAGACAACTAAAAGTAATGATGCAATTACGTTACATTTGTTTGTAACGGAAAAAATAATCTGCGTCAATTTTTCTATTGCAAACAAATATTATTAATTCATAGGAATAACATATACATAGACGCATACTTATACAACATATACATAGACGCCCCAGGCGACTAAAATGTAAAGAGTGGTAGAGAATTTATTTATTCATTATCTTTTTAATTATTCAATAACACTATGACTTACATATCAACTTGTTAAAGGAAAATCATTCTCCGAGTCTCGTTTCAATAGTAGGAAAGAAATAACAACCTCCGCTTTCTGCCAAATTCTAATAAATTGGTAGCGATTTAAAGAGCTTAACATGTGGGATTAGAATAATTATGCTAACTCTTTAATAGTGTCACCACGTGGTAACAATAATAATGTTGTATTTCTTATACTTTAAATATTTTTTTAAATTACAAATAGTGAACGAAAAAAAAAGCTAAGCTAAAAATAATTATTTCTTTATGACAAAGCGAAGAAATTTGGCATTTCTAATAATCTAAGAAATTTAGCATTTCTAATAATCTTAAGAAAATATGCTATAAAAATGTTTAAATTTTAATATATTTATCAAAATTTTAATTTTCACCTTTTTTTGCAATTTTATTCACCCTTGGCAGACCTGAATATGCCTACTTTTAAATTGAAAAAAAAAAAAAATTCTAGTAATAAATAAGGATTTTCTTACGGGCTTACAATTAGCATTTATTGCGTAAAGTGCTTAGTTTTAACTATATCTTGTTTGTATATCGTTGTCGTTGCAAAAAAATAAAAACTCTGAATAGCATATGAACTACTGAACGGAATTAGGCCTAAGAACATTTTAATGATTCAAGGGCCAAAGCTTAAATATTCATTAGTTAATTGCATTAATTATTTTCACTAGTTAATTAGTGCAGCAGACAGTATTTTAATAAACGAAATCACTCATATAGCGTACATTTTTTTAATATTTTTTCCCCGACTAATTTAAGTTCTGTCGAAATGGTTCCAATAGTTTGGACAGGCGAGCGATCAAAAGTTTAGTTCTCTTAATTTTGATTTTACTTTTTGCGTCTTTCGGAACATCTTGAGGAATTTTCAAGCTCATCGAAACATTTTGTACGCAGTTATAAAATTCTTTTATCCAAGTATCTATGCAAAAAATAGCTTTAATTATTTATTGGTATTTGTGTGAATACGTTTTAAAAATATTTCAATTTTAAGACATATAAATTATAAAATCATTTTGAGGAATGTATTTTTTAAATATATAAAATAAAATATTCAGATTCCTTTTACTTGAGAGATGTTGAAAAATAAATAATATTAATTGTTCCAAAATTTGAAACTACCGTTTCGGAAAATAGAATATGTTTAATAAAGAATTTTAAATTTCTGATAAGTCGATGAGAGTGCAACTATTAAGACAAATTTAATAAACATATCTACTAGCTAAAATTTTGGCTGGTGGATATTGAGAAGGAAAAAAGGAGGAAAATTCATGAATAAATGCAATTTCATTGATATACCTCAAATAAGTTATTTTTTCTTTAAGTAGTGTATACCTGCCAAAACTTCCGGGTTTTCCGGAAGATTTTATTTCTATGTTTAAATTGGTAGTAATTATATACTATTTTTTCTTTTATAATCTCAATTTTTAAATGATATTGATCACCACTATTCTTACAAAAATTAAGCACATATATAATATGCGTTACTGTCATGGTTGTCAACTGAAGTTTTCTCAAATTCAACGTATTTGTTTGCTTAAAATTAAAGTTTTAATACCACTGGGAAAAATAGTATAATGCGCTTCCTGTGAATTCAGAGGAAAGGTTGATAAGCATTCTACTTTTAGATCTGATGTTGTTCTTGAATAGGCTTCTAAACAATTCAAAATTGGTTCAATTATGAACACAACAATATATAAATACAAGTAATTCTGAAAGTTCTGTGCCTGAAATATCACGCATCATTTTAAAATAAGTAAAAGAAGCCTTTATTCACGTTATAATGAATTACAATTTTTTTTAAAACTTTTTTCTAATGCATTAGGTTTCCGAACGTTATAATGGATATTTATTCGCCGCTGTTTTTAAATTCAATATCGGTTTCATTCTACGAGCTATAGTTTTTATGGAATTTAATAATCGTATTTATAAGCGGAATTTTTTTAAAATTTAATTTGAGTGACTACTAAAAGTTTCCACCACTCTACTACGTAGAAAGTGAAGGAAAAAGGAGATAATACATTAACCTTTATGATGCAATACATTACGCTTGTTTGTAATGGAAAAAATAATCTATATGGATTCCTTCCGTTGCAAACAAATATCATTAATTCATGGGAACCATTTAACACACCGAAGTCGTGTTCCTTATACAACATATACATAGACGCCCCAGTCGACTGAAATGTGAAGAGTGGTAGAGAATTTATTTATTCATTATCTTCTTAATTATTCAATAACACTATGACTTACATATCAACTTGTTCATATTTAAAGGAAAATTATTCTAGGAATCCAGTTTCGGTAGTAAACAAGAAATAACAACTGCTCCGCTTTCTGCCAAATTCTAATAAATTGGTAGAAATTTAAAGAGTTAAACATGTGGAATTAGAATAATTACGCTAACTCTTTAACCCCTTGGGGACGGGTGATTCATAAAAGCATTCGTACAAAATCAGAATCAAGTTGTAATTAAATAAAAAACGGTAACTTAAATGTAGGCGTTGCGAATTTGACAGACTTACTTTGCCTTTACTTTAATTATTATTAGTTTAATCATATATATAATCAATGTTAATTCAAAGTATAACTAAATAGTTTTATTTTGAACAAAGTAATGGTGAATTAAATAAATCAAACAATTATAACTCCGCCCACAAATAAACTGCAAAACAACTACTTTGATTACCAGTTTTATCTTTTTACCCTGATTGATACGGTTTTATGCTACGGTTTTATGCTGGCACGTATTTGTGCCAGTCGGCGCGAAAAGGTTAATAGTGTCACCACGTGGTAACAATAATAATGTTGTATTTCTTATATTTAAAATATTTTTTTAAATTACAAAAAGTGAACGAAAAAAAAAAGCTAAGCTAAAAATAATTATTTCTTTATGACAAAGCGAAGAAATTTCGCATTTCTAATAATCTAAGAAATTTAGCATTTCTAATAATCTTAAGAACATATGCTATAAAAATACTTACATTTTAATATATTTTATTAAAATTTTAATTTTCACCTTTTTTTGCAATTTTATTCACCCTTGGCAGATCTGGATATGCCTACTTTTAAATTGAAAAAAAAAATAAAATCTAGTAATAAATAATGATTTATTACAGGCTTACAATTAGCATTTATTGCGTAAAGTGCTTAGTTTTAACTATATCTTGTTTGTATACCGTTGTCGTTGCAAAAAAATAAAAACTCTGAATAGCATATGAACTACTGAACGGAATTAGGCCTAAGAACAGATTTTAATGATTCATAGGCCTCAGCTTAAATACTCATTAGTTAATTGCTTTAAATAATTACTCTAGTTAATTAGTGCAGCAGACAGTATTTTAATAAACAAAATCACTCATATAACCGCACATTTTCTTAATAATTTTTTCCCCGACAAATTCGAATTCTGTCGAAATGGTTCCAATAGTTTGGACATTGGTTTATTTCTCTTAATTTTGATTTTACTTTTCGCATCTTTCGCAATATCTCGAGGAATTTTCAAGGTCATCGAAACATTTTGTACACAGTTATGAAATTCTTTTATCCAAGTATCTGTGCAAAAAATATCTTTAAATAACTATTTATTATTATTTTCGTTAATACATTTTAAAAATATTGCAATTTTAAGACATATAGCTTCCTTTAACTTGAGAGATGTTGAAAAATAAATAATATTAATTTAGGTTGTTCAATATTTTGATACTACCGTTTCAGAAAATAGAATATATTTAATAAATGTTTAAAAATTAAAAAGTTGTATTAAATAACATATCTTTGTTTGAAGCTTTATTAACGTATCTACTAGCAATAAATTGGGCTGGTGGATATTAAAAAAAAGAAAAAAGAGAATAATTCCATTGTTATAATTAAGAAAGAAAAAATAACTTTAGCCCTTTCGCGCCGACTGTCGCAACTACGTGCCAGCATAAAACCGTATCAATAAGGGTAAAAAGATAAAACTGGTAATCAAAGTAATTCTTTAGCAGTTTATTTGTGAGCGGAGTCATAATTGTTTGATATATTTAATTCACCATTACTTTGTTCGAAATAAAACTATTTAGTTATACTTTGATCTAACATTGATTATATATATGATTAAACTAACAATAATTAAAGGCAAAGCATGTCTGTCAAATTAGCAACGACTACATTTAAGTTACCGTTTTTTATTTAATTACATTCTGATTTTGTACGAATGCTGTTCTGAATCACCCGTCCCCAAGGGGTTAAAGGAAAATCATTATCGGAATCCCCTTTCAATAATAAATTACAATAGTAAGTAACCTCCCTCAAATGTTTTATATAGTATACAAGGCTGCCATCTTTCCCTGATTTTTGTAAAAATTTATTGTAGTGGTAGATAAGTTTATGTTTTAATGTATTATTTTCTTAATCTTTTAAATGTATTTTCTACACCATTACATATAAATGATTTTAGAATTCATATGCCAATTTTTTCCAGCTCTCTCAACGAAAGGCTTTTATAGTATTTTCAAAAGTGTCAAGGATTCTGAAAGTTTTGGTTTTCAATAGTCTGCCACTGCATGAAATAATTGCACAAACACGTTGTTAATAATTGTGAATAATAATTTTATTATTAATTAAGGTTTATAACACCAGATCACGCTGAGCACAAGCAATTTTTTTTTTGCACTTCCTCTTTTCAGTTATACATTTTTTGACTGAACACGATGCTAGAATAGAACTATCTTAATCCATTCTAATCTGTGTGATTATTATTGAATTTGCCTTATGGTGCATCATGGGCCGAAAAATAGGCCATCTGCATGCAAGTTAATCTTTACAACATTGCAATATTATAAGTTAACATGCGTTTTATTTTGGTCTCATTAAAGTCGGTAATAATTTGTTTTGATATTTCATTGTATTAAATATCTATGCATTTGCATTTATTATTGCAGTAACGTGCGAACTATTTATTTTTATAATGGATGATTTAGAGAAATTAAAATCGAAACGAGCTGTAATCAGGCAGTTGATTCCGAAATTGATAAATAAGATTAACAAATTGTTCTTAGAAACACTTCCTGGTTAAGATACTTTGTATGATTCAGTAAATCAGTTAGTTGAAAAAAAAATGAAACTTTAAAGGCTCTTTATTTGGAAATTGAAAAATATTTTAAAAAGAGCGATGAATTTAAGAGTGAAATTATACTAAGTCAAGAGTATCAAGTTCGAGTAGTGGCTTAGGTAAAGTCGAAAGATATTCATATCTGCCAACTTTTAATCCTTTTGAGGAGTATTTATCCCCTGTGGTTGTAAAATAGAATTTAAACTGCAATTTTACGCAGAAACGTACGCTGTATTTTGTAAATGCTTATGTGGACCCCACAGTAATACATATTAATATATATGGTTAATTTTTTTAAAAATGGTGGTATTCAAAAAATTTTTTAATTAAGTTTGTAATTGTCAGGAATACATAAAAAGCATACATTTTACTACCACTTTAAATATAGAAATAAAATTCTTCGCCAAATGTGTAAAAGTTTGTAGGTGTGGATATTTACTAAGATGTCAAACTAAAGGAAAGGAAGTAACGGTTATTAGTGGTAACAATAATT
This sequence comes from Parasteatoda tepidariorum, assembly GCF_043381705.1. NCBI lineage: Eukaryota > Metazoa > Arthropoda > Arachnida > Araneae > Theridiidae > Parasteatoda > Parasteatoda tepidariorum. Next base: position 22,878,221 of record NC_092209.1, on the reverse strand, counting down.
TGCAAGAAAATATAACTTATGGAAATGTCTAGCACGTTGCTAACGTTAAATTACCTAAATTGGAGATAAACAAATTATTTGGTGATGCCTGTGAGTGGTATAAAAGTCTTATAAGAAGAGTCTTATAAAAATTTATAAATTTAATTATCTTAAGATGTATTTAGGGGGAGTTGCTTTGAGCGCAATTTCTGGGTTCTCATTAACTGAAAGTTATTATGATTCTTTTTTTAAGTTGCTAACCGAAAGATATGGTAGGCAAGATTTAATTATTAGTAATCATATGAATAAACTTTTATCAATTAATTCTGTAAGAAATTCATATGATATTAAAGGTCTACGTAAGTTCTATGACGAATGTCAAATCCACAATCGCAGTTTGCAATCAATGAATGTAACAAAAGGCAGTTATGGTAATTTACTCTGTCCTGTTATTATACAAAAACTAATAGATGATTTAAATTTAAATTATAATAAAAATAGAAAATCGAGATTTTTACATTGATGAACTAATTTCATTCATTAGAAAAGAGGTAGAATGTAGAGAAGCCTCATATATGTTGTCTAATAGTTCTAAAAAACTAAGTGTTCATTTCGAAACGCAGCAACGGTCGGAGTGCCATAGTAAACATAATCGAAAATTCTCATCGTTCTCGGCATTAGTTTCGGCATCTAACAATATATTTTGTTTGTTTTGTAATTCCAAAAATCACGAATCGAAGGATTGTTCTCTGACCATCGACGAAAAAAAACAAATGCTTAAAGATCAATTTCGCTATTTCCGGTGCTCAAAAAAATTAGACTTAACAAATTTTATTGATTCAAGGGCAAAAACTTAAATTTTCATTAGTTAATTTCATAAATTAATTACATTAGTTAATTAGTGCAGCAGACAATATTTTAAGAAACAGAATCTTTCATGTACCATCTCAGTGTTTTTAATAATTATTTTTCCCGGCGAATTCGAATTCTGTCGAAATGATTGCAATAGTTTGGTCAGGCGAGCTATTAAAAGTTTAGTTCTCTTAATTTTGATATTGCTTTTTCGCCTTTCGCAATATCTCGCAGAATTTCAAGCTCATCGAAACATGTTGTACACAGTTATAAAATTCCTTTATCATATCCAAGTATCTATGTAAGTAAAATATAGCTTTAGTAATTATAGTAGTAAGCAAAAAATAGCTTTAAATGATTAATTATAATTTATTATTATTTTTGTGATAACAATTTAAAAATTTTGGAATTTTAAGAGTTATAAATTATTAAATCATTTTAAGGAATGTATTTTTTAAATATATAAAATAAAATATTCAGCTTCCTTTTACAGAGATGCCAACTTGCTCCGGACAGCAAATATATATTTTAAAGAGGTAGTTTATCAATTGTGATTCTTGGTTTAATAAATTCAATTTAGTAGATTTTTTTCTACCACTATTTCTAAATAATTCGTTAGCTTATATAATTCACCACTTAAAAGTATTCATGTTATGCTATACCTTTTAAAAAGCAAGCAAAAATAGTCAAATATTTGCAAAATTTACTTTGTTGTTATTTACCGAATTTTAATTATTTTTGCGCGTCCGGAGCAGTTGGCATGTCTGCTTTTAGTTGAAAGATGTTGAAAAAATATTAATATTCATTAAGGTTGTTCAAAATGTTGAAACTACCGTTTCAGAAAATAGAATATTTTTAATAAAAGTTTTAAATTTGTGATAACTGAATCGCAAATAAAGTATCGTTATAGCTGAAAAAGCGCTTCTACAAGTAATAAATTAGTCTGGTGGATACTAAGAAAGACGAAGAAAAAAAATTCAGGATTAACGTTAAATTCTTTGATATGCTTGAAATAAGTTATTTCTTCCTTAAGTAGGAATAGTAATGAATAATAAAAAGGAATCCTTGTGAGTTCAGAAGAGAGGTTTTTAAGTATTCTTCGTTTAGATCAGAAAATTTTTTTGTTCCTGCATCGCTCTTGAATAGGCTTCTCAACAATTAAAAAGTGGTTTATTACTAAACACAACAAAATATAATTATGTCTGCCTGAAAGTTCTGTATGTGAAAAAACAAGTATCATTTTGAAATAAGCAAAGGAAACCTTTATTCACGTTATAATGAATTACACATTTTTTTAAACTTTTTTCTAATGCAATAGATTTTCGAACGTTATAATGAATATTTATTCGCCACTGATTTTAAATTCGATATCGGTTTCATTCTGCAAGCTACAGTTTTTATGACATTTAGTAATATATTTCAGTGCGGAATTTTTTAAAATTTAATATGAGAGACTACTAAACGTTCCCACCTCTCTACTTCGTAGAAAGTGAAGGAAGAAGGAGATAATACATTTACGTTTATGATGCAATACATTACGTTTGTTTGCAATGAAAGAAATAATCTATATGAATTTTTTCCATTGCAAACAAATATCATTAATTCATTGGAACCATTTAACACACCGAAGTCGTGTTCCTTATACAACATATACATAGACGTCCCAGGCGACTAAAATGTAAAGAGTGGTAGAGAATTTATTTATTCATTATCTTTTTAATTATTCAATAAGACTATGATTTACATATCAACTTGTTCATGTTTAAAGGAAAATCATTCTCGGAATCCCGTTTCAATAGTAAGACAGAAATAACATCTGCTCCGCTTTCTGCCAAATTCTAATAAATTGGTAGCAATTTAAAGAGTTAAACATAAGGAATTAGAATAATTACGCTCACTCTTTAATAATGTCACCACGTGATAACAATAATAATGTTGTAATTCTTATATTTCAAATATTAAAGGGTGAAAAACACTAAGCTAAAAATATCTACTATTACTAGAATTCGATATTACTAGAATTTTTTTTATAACAAAGCGAGGAAATTTGGCATTTCTAATAATCTATGAAATTTGGCATTTCTAATAATCCAAAAAAATATGCTATAGAAATTAAAAAATTTTAATATCTTTTTTTAAAATTATAATTTTTAATTTTTACCTTTTTTTGCAATTTTATTCAGACTAGGCAAACCTGGATATCCATACTTTTAAATTACTTCTAGTAATAAATAATGATTTATTACTGGCTTATAATTAGCATTTATTGAGTAAAGTGCTTAGTTTTAACTATATCTTGTTTGTATCTTGCTGTCGTTGCAAAAATATTAAAACTCTGAATAGCAAATGAACTAATGATCGGAATTAGGCCTAAGAACAGATTTTAATTATTCAAGGGCAAAAGTTTAAATTTTCATTAGTTAATTGCATTAATTATTTACACTATTACATTAATCATTTTATTAGTAGATTAGTGCAGCAGACAGTATTTTAATAAACAAAATCACTGATATAACCAATCATTTTTCAAAAATTTCGAATTCTGTCGAAATGGTTCCAATAGTTTGGACAGGCGAGCTATCAGATGTTTAGTTCTCTTTCTTAATTTTGATTATACTTTTTGAGCCTTTCGCAATATCTCGAGGAATTTTCAAGCTCACCGAAATATTTTGTACACAGTTAAAAAATTCTTTTATCCAAGTATCTATGCAAAAAATAGCTTTAAATAATTATTTATTATTATTTTTGTGAATACGTTTTAAAATATTTGAATTTTAAGACATAAATAACTAATACGTTTTAAGGAATGTAATTTTTAAAAATATAAAATAAAATATTCAGCTTCCTTTTACTTTTGAGATGTTGAAAAATAAATAATATTCACTGAGGTTGTTCAAATTTTTGAAACTACCGTTTCAGAAAATAGAATATATTTAATAAATTGTTTAAAATTTACTGTTTCTTTGATTTGGATACGGGTTATTATGATAGTTTATTTAAGGTATCTCCTAGCAATACATTTGGCTGGTGGATATTGAGAAAGAAAGAGAAGAAAATTCATAAATATAGTCAATTTCATAGATATACACAGAAATAAGTTATTTTTTCTTTATGTTGTGTTAATAATGAATAATAAAAAGGACTCCTTGCGAGTTCAGAAGAACGGGTAATAAGTATTCTTCTTTAAGATCTGAATTGTTTTTTTGTTCTTGCATTGCTCATGAATGGGCTNATTATTATTTTTGTGAATACGTTTTAAAATATTTGAATTTTAAGACATAAATAACTAATACGTTTTAAGGAATGTAATTTTTAAAAATATAAAATAAAATATTCAGCTTCCTTTTACTTTTGAGATGTTGAAAAATAAATAATATTCACTGAGGTTGTTTAAATTTTTGAAACTACCGTTTCAGAAAATAGAATGTATTTAATAAATAATTTAAAATTTACAGTTTCTATGATTTGCATACGGTTTAGTATGATAGATTATTTAAGGTATCTCCTAGCAATACATTTGGCTGGTGGATACTGAGAAAGAAAGAGAAGAAAATTCATAAGTATAGTCAATTTCATAGATATACACAAAAATAAGTTTGTTTTTCTTTATGTTGTGTTAATAATGAATAATTAAAAGGACTCCTTGCGAGTTCAGAAGAACGGGTAATAAGTATTCTTCTTTTAGATCTGAATTGTTTTTTTGTTCTTGCATTGCTCTTGAATAGGCTTCTCAACAGTTAAAAAGTGGCTCTATTATAAACACAAAGTATAATTACGTCTGTCTGAAAGGATGTGCGTAAAAAAACAAGTATTTTCAAATATACAAATGAAGCCTTCATTCACATTATAAGGAATTACGCAATGTTTTCTTATATTTTCTAATGAATTACGTTTTCGAACGTAATTACAATATATATTTTTCTTCGTCGCTGTTTTCATATTCGTTATCGGTGTAACTCTACAAGCAACAGTTTCTATGCAGTTTAATAATATATTTCCATGAAGAATTTTTTAAAAATTGAGTGACTAATAAGAGTTCCTACTTCTCTACATTGTAGAAATTGAAGGAAGAAGGATAATACATTTACCACTGAAAAAGTACAACACGAGGCTTAGAGACGTAAGTATGGTAGCAATCAATGTAGGATTTTTAAACAGAAATACATACTAAAAGAGCACGTAAAATTTAGATAAGAAAAATAATAATAAAAAGAGAAATAAATAAAAAAATTTACAAAAGGGAAGAGAAAGAGGAAAAATTAAAATAGTACACAAAACAAAGTGATTTATAAATTTGCATTAATAACTGAATCAATGAATTTGCAGAAAAGTTTTGTTACCCACAAAAGTGCGAAGAGAGGGAGGAAAGTTAATATTGAGCAACTTTAAAGCAATCATTAAGTTTTTTCTATTTTTCTCAAAATGTGAGCATTTTACAATAAAATGTTCAACGTCTTGTTCTCCTTCAATATTGCAATCACACAGATCGCTCGAACTTAAGCGAAATCTTTTCAAATATGCCTTGAAGTTGCCGTGTCCAGTGAAAAAATTGCTTCACATGAAAGTTTGTTTTGAAGTCTTTGATTAACAGATGGAAAGAAGAGTTTAGTCAGTTAAGCGTAGCAGTTGGCAATTCCAATAATCTAAAACACATATATAAAAACTTTTCGAATTTCAATATCTTTTATTGAAATTCTAAACTTTAATCGTCATTACTTTTTNGAAAAAATTGCTTCACATGAAAGTTTGTTTTTAAGTCTTTGATTAACAGATGGAAAGAAGAGTTTAGTTAGTGAAGCGTAGCAAGTTGGCAATTCCAATAATCTAAAAAACATATCATATAAAAACTTTTCGAATTTCAATATCTTTATTGAAATTCTAAACTTTAATCGTCATTACTTTTTGCAATTTTAATCACCCTTAGCAAACCTGGATATGCATGCCTCTTCCTTAAAAAAAAATCAAATCTAGTATTAAATAATGATTTATTACAGGCTTATAATTAGCATTTATAGCATAAAGTGTTTAGTTTCAACTTTATCTTGATTGTGACTCATTGTGCATTTGACGCATAAACGAAGACATATAACAGCACTTACAGAGATGCCAACTTGCTCAGGACAGAAAATATATAATTTATAGTGGTAGTATATCAATCATGTTTCTTGGTTTAATAAACTGAATTTAGTAGATTTTTCTCCACCACTTTTTCTAAATGAATCGTCGGCTTATATAATTCAACTCTTTGTACACGAGAAATTTGCTTAGTTATTTATTGTTTTTTTAAATAATTGTTTTTCCTTGTCCGGAGCAGTTGGCATCTCAGCACTTAGCAATGTAATTATATAATATAAGAAAAAAAATGAAAATATGAGATATATATATTTATGAAATATTCTAGCATTTTATTTTTCAATACTCGAACTAAGCAACAGAAACCTTCAAAATCTGACATCAATTGACATTTTGCGTTTGTTCTTTCTATTATTGTTTATCAGCAACAGTTGTTTATAGCTTGTTTCATTTGAATTAACGACATCGGTTAACGGATCGAAGTATTGTCGGCACATTCCTATTTATTATTGATGAGATGTTTGCATGTTTACTCTAAATTTTGTCTAAATTACAATCGCTTCAAATTAACTCACATCCGTAGAGATAGGACTACCACAAATAGAATTTCAACGTTTCAACGCTTTTGAAGAAAATAGACTTCAATATATATTTACCTTGATCAATGGATAAAAGTCATTACAAGAGATAAAATAAAAATTCAAACGGATTTTGTAATTTTCGTTATAAAATTTGAAATGCGTCAAAGTGACACGTCCTGTGAACCTAGTGTTAAAATTGTAAATATCAATCGTCACCACTTTTTGCAATTTTAGTCACTCGTGGCAAACCTAGATTTACTTACTTTCTCTTTAAAAAAAATCAAATCTTGTAATAATTAATGATTTATTACAGGCTTATAATTAGCATTTATTGTATAAAGTGTTTAGTTTTAATTTTTATTATTGTATCTTGTTTTCGATGCAAGAAAATTATAACTCTAAATAACATATAAACTAATGATTGGAGTTAGGCCTAAGAACAGATTTTTAATGATTCAAGGGAAGAAACTTAAATATTCATTAGTTAATTGCAATAAACATTTGCACTCGTTAATTAGTGCAGGAGACAGTATTTTAAGAAACAAAATCTCTCATATAACAGCACAGTTTTTTTAATAACTTAATTACCGACAAATTAGAATTCTGTCTAAATGGTTNAATGTTAAATATGTATAAGTACTAACTCTGAATAAGCTTATAAAGTGTAGAGTACAAAATATTGTCAAAAAAAAAAAGGAAAAAGAATCGATTCTTTTTCAAAAACGAACTTGATGAATCGATTCACAAAAAAGAGTTGATTGAAATATCGATTCGTTCGTTTTTCGCACATCACTACCATAGATATGATTCCATTTTCTTCGATAGAATAATTAAGGTATCTTCTAGCAATGCATTTGGCTGGTGGATACTGGGAAGGAAAAAGAGAAAAATTCATGAATATAGTTATTTATTCCTTTAATTTGTGATAGTAATGAATAAAAAAGTGGACTTCTTGCGAGTTCAGAAGAAAGGCTAATAAGTATTCTTCCATCAGATCTGAAATTTTTTTTTGTTCTTGAATTACTCTTGAATGGGCTTCTCAACAATTTAAAAGTGGCTCAATTATAAACACAACAAAATATAATTACGTCTGCCTGAAAAAAGAAGTATTTCCAAACATACAAAAGAAGCTTTCATTCCCATTATAATGAATTACACAATATTTTCTAATGAATTACGTAAACGTAGTTATCTTATTTTTAAACGTAATTTTAAATCAAACGTAACTTTTAAACGTAATTATATATATATTGTTCTTAGTCGCTGTTCTCATATTCGTTATCGATTTCACTCTGCAAGCTACAGTTCCATGCAATTTAATAATATATTTCCATGGAGAATTTTTTAAAAATTGAGTGACTAATAAGAGTTCCTACCTCTCTACAATGTAGAGAGTGAAGGAAGAAGGATAATGCAATTAAGTTTATGATGTAATACATTATGTTTGTTTGTAATGGAAAAAATAATCTATAAGAATTTTTTTCCATTACAAACAAATATTATTAATTCAAAGGAACCATTTGTCTCACCGAAGTCGTGGTCCTTATTTAACATATACATAGACGCTCCAGGTGACTAAAATGTAAAAAGTGGTAGAAAATTTATTTATTTATTATCCTTTTAATTTTTCAATATTTCTATGACTTACATATCAACTTGTTCATATTTGTAGGAAAATCATTCTCGGAATCCAATTTCAATAGTAAACTACAAATAACAAATGCTCCGCTTTCTGCCAAATTCTATTAAATTGGNAGTCAGATTAAACTCACTCTTTAAAAGCGTCACCTCGAGATAACAATAATAATGTATTTCTTATAACATTTCATATATTTCAGAAGACAAAATATGAAGAAAAAAACTTAGCTAAAAATACTTTAATTTCGATATTACTTGATTTTTTTTTTTTTTTTTTTTTTTTTTTTTTGCAAAGCGTAGAAAGTTGGCAATTCTAATTATCTAAAAAACATACGATATAAAAAATTTTCAAATTTTAGTATTTTTTAATGAAATTCTAAATTTTAATCGTCATTACTTTTTGCAATTTTAATCACCCTTGACAAACCTATGCATACTTTTGAAGAAAAAATATCAAATCTAGTAATAAATAAGGATTTATTACAGGCTTATAATTAGCATTTATAGCGTAAAGTGTTTAGTTTTAACTTTATCTTGATTGTATCTCATTGTGAATTTGACGCATAAACGAAGACAGATAGCAGCACTTACAGAGATGCCAAATTGATCCAGACTGAAAATATATAATTTAAAGTGGTAGTATATCAATTGTGATTCTCGGTTTAATAAATTCATTTTAGTAGATTTTTATCCACCACTATTTCTAAATAAATCGTAGGCTTATATGAGTTGTTCATCGTTTTTTTAAAAAATTATTTTGGCGCATCTGGAATAGTTGGCATCTCTGCTCTTAGAAAGCAATATATTTATATACTATTAGAAAATGAAAACATGAAGCATATATTTATGAAATATTCTAGTATTTCTTTTTCAATAATCGTACGAAGTAACTGAAACCTTCAAAATCTGACACCAATTGGCATTCTGCGTTTGTTCTTTCTGTTATTGCTTATTGGCACCCATGCCGAATACCATCAAGGACTTGAATTTTCTTCAACATTACAAAACTTATTAGCAAAGTCCTCCATGTTCCCACAACAAATCAATACCTCTGGGGGTACTGATCCAGGAGTTTCCTTGTCTTCTGGATTGGTTCAAAATTACAAGGCTACGGAGTTGAACGTTAGTAGTCGTAAACCCATGAAATTGGGTCGGCTGTTCAACGACGGTTATAAAAAAAAAACAATATCGATGATTCGGTTGGTGACCCTTCGGGCCAAATACCGAGATCCCACCTATATCCAGCAACTTTTAAACTAGAATTTAGGTTCCTGCGCACAACTGGTTAACTTTTTTAATTAGTCGGCACAACTTCTTATAAAAACCCGCGTGGAGGCTTACTGATGTAGGAGGTTGTGATCAGCCTCATTGACTACAGCATTCCCTTTACGTGACGCACGTGGATATATTTATAAATAATATTCATCATGAATT
>NC_092209.1:22865031-22868164 GCF_043381705.1 Parasteatoda tepidariorum | reverse complement strand
TGAATCACCCGTCCCCAAAGGGTTAAAGTAAGATTGTAAATAATACTATAATATCCTATGTTGATTGTTCTTTGTTTTGAAACCTTGAAAGACTAGGAATGAATTCTATGATCGAAGAAAATGTTGAAAATAAAAGTGAATTGTTAAAAAGTTTTAATTCGCATTTTGAAAATAATAGGTATAGTGTACGACTTCTCTGGGGACCTAATACAAAACATTTGTTAAATGATAACTTCGAGCTGGTTTCAGAGATGTTTGACAAATTAAAAAGGAGATTTAAAAATGATAAATCCTTGTTTGAAGTATATAAAAATGTTATAAATTCTTACGAAAATGAAGGGATAATTGAGAAAGTTAAAAACACTGATCCCAAAACTTATAAACAATGTTATTTACCTCATAGGGCGGTTATAAGAAACGATAAACTAACTAGCAAATTAAGGATTGTATTTGACGGTTCCGTGCATGAGAAATATGAATTGTCTCTTAACGATTGTATATTGGGCCAAATTTATATCCTGATATCTCTCTCAAATACCTTTATTATATGGGTTCCACGCTTAACAGAGCGTTTGGAGAGCGGTATCGCCCGTCAAACGCTCTGTTAAGCGTGGAGGTGGCGGGTTTGAATCCCGCTGTAACCCTGGATGTATTCTTTGTGATGTCCTTCTCTATATTGTGCTATATGTTCTTCTACTTGACAAAGGCTTATAAGCATTAATTGAGCACACAAGCCTGCAAATGTATGTATGTTGCATATCAATACCTTTATTATTGAATTTTGAGTTCTTGCGCACAACTAGTTAACTTTTTAAATAGTCTGCGCAGACTACTTATAAAAACCCGTGTGGTGGCTTTCTGATGTGGGTGGTGATATCTCAACTCCATTGTTCATCTATTTAAATACTTGAGTATAACCTCCTTGCCAATTAATCTCAATTAGAGAATGAAAGCGTCACTGGATACCAAGTACAGACAACAGAATGAAGGGGTTCTAATTACTACGCAAACTGCAAAATATTTTTTGGAGTGGCAGACAATACAAATAAAAGGTTTTAGAATTTTTCGTTATTTTGCCAACATTTAAAACCAAGTCCACAAGTAATGTAGCGTTTCATATGAACTTTTGAAAGAAATGATGTGGAAAATAACTTCCAATCAAAATTTCAAAGCAAGAAATTATACCATTAAACAAGACTTGTCTACCAGTCGAAAGAATTTTTTTCCAAAAATGCGTAGGATTCTAGAAACTTGCTGGTTTTTCAGCTAATTAGTCGTTCGTTGAAACTACACTTCTAGAATTTCTATTGTATAAAAAGTATACGGAAGTCATAAATTAAGTATATGCAAGCATTTGGTCTACCAGAAAATTCTGTCCCCTAAAACCCACGGCCCATTTCTCAAACTTGCAAAAGATGTCTGAATAAAAGAATGGTGGTAGGCATTTACCATTAACACTAGGTCTGCGGACGTTTCTTATATACCTATCTCTTCGAACACGCGTCAATTCGACGCATGAACGAATACACATAACAGCACTTACAGAGATGACAACTTGCTCTAGACGGCAAATATCTATTTTTAAACAGGTAGTTTATCAATTGTGATTCTTGGTTTAATAAATTCAATTTTTGTAGATTTTCATCCTCCACTATTTCGAAATAATTCATAGGCTTATATAATTCACTACTTCATGTTTGCAAGAGGAGCTTAGTAGTTATTTACCGTTTTTAAAATTTTTTTGGCGTTTCCGGACAATGCCTCTCACAACAGAAAGCAATCACGTGGTTTTTTATAGATAGTCCGAACAGACCACTACGAAGGTAAACCAGTTTAAGAAAAAGCCCTTTAATCGAAAATCAAGTGAAAATAAGAAAGTGGTAGCAAACATATGTCAAATAATTTGTTTAATTTATGAATGCTATTGATTTGTCTTATTTACTTGTATACAACTACAGATTCAATTCTAATATATATATATGATAAATTTCTCTCAAGTACGTTTAAAATAGAATTTGGGTTCATGCGCACAACCAGTTCACTTTTTAAATAGTCTGCGCGGACGACTTATGAAAAATCGTGCGGAGGCTCTCTGATATAGGAGGTGATGGTCCTGAGCAGTTGGCATCTCTGCACTTAGAAAGCAATGCAATTACATACTATGAGAAAAAAAATGAAAATATGATATATATATATATATAGTGGTTTATGTAGGTAAAGTCGAAGGATATTCATATCTGCCAACTTTTAATCCTTTTGAGGAGTATTTATCCCCTGTGGTTGTAAAATAGAATTTCAACTGCAATTTTATGCAGAAACGTATGCTGTAATTTGTAAATGCTTATGTGGACCCCACAGTAATACATATTAATATATATGCTTAATTTTTTTAAAAATGGTGGTGGTCAAAAAAATTTTTAAATTAAGTTTGTAATTGTCAGGAATACATAAAAGACTTACATTTTACTACCACTTTAAATATAGAAATAAAATTCTTCGCCAAATGTGTAAAAGTTGGTAGGTATGGATATTTACTGAAATGCCAAACTAAAAGACAGGAAGTAACGGTAACTAGTGGTAACAATAATTTGCAAGAAAATATAACTTATGGAAATGTCTAGCACGTTGCTAACGTTAAATTACCTAAATTGGAGATAAACAAATTTTTTGGTGATGCCTGTGAGTGGCGCAGTTTCTGGAATAGCTGTAAAATAGCTATTCATAGTAGTGAGAATCCTTTTGATAGTTTGTTTGATTTTCTGGTGATTGATTCCCAATGATTGCCAATAACCCTTTCGCGCCGACTGTCACAAATACGTAACAGCATATAACCGTATCAACCAGGGTAAAAAGATAAAACTGGTAATCAAAGTAATTCTTTAGCAGTTTATTTGTGGGCGGAGTTATAATTGTTTGATTTATTTAATTCACCATTATTTTGTTCAAGATAAAACTATTTAGTTATTCTTTGAATTAACATTGATTATATATATGATTAAACTAACAATAATTAAAGTAAAAGTAAAGTAAGTCTATCAAATTAGCAACGACTACATTTAAGTTACCGCTTTTTATTTAATTACAACTTGATTCTGATTTTGTACGAATGCTTTTCTGAATCACCCGTCCCCAA
>NC_092209.1:22837831-22864929 GCF_043381705.1 Parasteatoda tepidariorum | reverse complement strand
CATCATCATCATCATCGAAATATAACTGGGCGCCTGGGGCCGTTAGCGGCCTTTTTCCCATTCATCTTGTATTTAATCTTTAAGGTGGTTCTTTCTGGTAATTGGAATAAAAGGAAATCAAATATTTTGTATTTTAGTTAAAATTATGTCACTACAAAAATGAGCTGCAATCGGTCTGAGGTTTATGTCTTCTCTTAAGTTTTCGAAAGTAAAAATTTCGTTGAATCCTGCGGTGTCACAATATATGGTCTTTTCAAAAAATCTGAAGTTTTGCTTTGCAATGTGATGATCTAAAAAATCTATGTTGAGGTCGCTATGTATGTTTTTATTGCGGATAAACCATCTTGGTTTTGTTATTTTCCTGAGGAGTTTGTTAAGAACTCTTCTTTACAATCACGGGATTGCTTTTATACTGGCATAGAATGTTCTGGAAGCATCCTAGGAACAACTAAAGAGGAAATGATGTAGACTGAACATTCCAGAAGCTTCTGGGATGTTCATAAATGAAATAGAAAAATTAGTGTCCGCTCCCCGTATCGAACCGAGGACCTTCTGCTTTACAAAAGCGAATTCTTCCCCTGAGCTACTGAGACTCGACAATATCATTTAATGGGATAGGGGGCAGCAGTGACAATTTAGGTATAGACCCACAAAGTAAGCTGCCAGATACAAAGTTTGTGATATAGATATTTTTATGCTTTCAAAATGTTTAATTGAAGGATTTGCTGAAAATCAAATGAAGAGAGGGACGTAAATTCCGCACTTTCTGGAGAGCATATCAGCCTCATTGACTGCAGTATTCCCTTTACGTGACACACGTGACCATAATAAGTAATATTCATCATGAAATATTTCAGATTTTAAAAACTACCGTTTCAGAAAATAAAATATATTTTATAATAATTTTAAATTTCACCAAATTTTTACAAGAGAGTTCTAACAGAAATCATGTTAAAAAAATCCGCTAGCTAATTTATTTGGCTGGATGGTACTCTGATCAAATAAAACAAATATTCCTGAATATAGTCAATTTCATTGGAAATAATCTATATAAATTGTTTCCATTACAAACAAATATTATTATATAATTCATAGAAACCATTCGACATAAAGTCGTGTTCCTTACACAAGACATGCAGGTCACCACAGATCACTAAAAATCTAAAAAGTGGTAGAAATTTTAAATATTTATTTCTCTTTTATTGTTCAATGCTAATGTAGCTTAGATTTCAAGTTGTTCATATTTAAAGGAAAATCATTCGCGGAATTCAAATTTAAAAAAGTAAACCGGAAATAAAAACTGCTTTGGTTTTTTGCAAAATTTTAATAAATTCGAAGCGAATTGAAGACTAAACCTTACAGAATTAAGATAATTGCGTCAGCCCTTTCAAAGCGTCACCCCGTGATAACAATAATAATGTTGCATTTCTCATGAGATTTTCAATAAATCAAATTACAAAAAATGAACAAATCGCTTTAATTTCGATATTACAAGGAAATATTTGTTTTACAAAGCGAAGCAAGTTGGCATCTCAGGTAATCTAAATAATATATGCCATAAAAAGGCACATTTTAATCTCTTTCATTAGAATTCTAAATTTTAATCATCCCCACTTTTTGCAATAGAAGTCACCCGTGGAAAAAATGGATGTGCATAGTTTTTTTTTAAAAAAAAAACATCAAATCTAGTAATAAATAATAATACAATTTTAAATTTATATTATGTTAATTGATTATTTAAATTCTTTTACGTTTATTAAATGTGTCTTCTAGCAATATATTTAGCTGGTGGATACTGAGAAAGAAAAGTGAAAAATTCATGAATATAGTATATTTAATTGAAATACTTCGAAAATTTTATTTCCTGTTAGTTGTTATAGTAATGAATAATAAAAAAGATAAGATTTCTTGTGAGTTCAGAAGAAAGGTTGATAAGTATTCTTCTTTTAGATCTGAAAATTTCTTCTGTTCTTGCATCACTCCTGAATAGGCTTCTCAACAATTAAAAAGTGGTTCAATTGTAAACGCAACAAAATATAATTATGTCTGTCTGAAAGTTCAGTGCGTGAAAAGTGACGTATCATTTTGAAATAGCAAAAGAAGCCTTTATTCACGCTATAATGAATTACACATTTTTTTTTAACTTTTTTCTAATGCATTAGGTTTTTGAACGTTATAATGGATATTTAATCGCAGCTGCTTTTAAATTCGATATCGGTTTCATTCTACAAGCTACATTTTTATGGAATTTAATAATTGTATTTATATGCAGAATTTTTTTAAAATTTAATTTGAAAGACTACTAAAAGTAATGATACGATTACGTTACGTTTGTTTGTAATGGAAAAAATAATCTATATAAATTTTTTCCATTGCAAACAAATATTATAAATTCATGGGAACCATTTAACACTCCAAAGTCGCGTTCCTTATCTTCTTTTCTTTTTCTTGCTTGAGCTTGTCAGATATGTGGCACATCTGCACATGTTGCATTTTGTACCATGCTCCAAGCCCAATTTTTCCTAGTTCCATTGTCTTGGGTCGCCTACTTTGTTTATATAGTCTGACAGTCCCTTAATGGAATTAAGGTGAAGCTCTTTAGGATATGGATTGCCTAAGGTAGTGAGGCGCGTGAGGGCGAGGGCATCACATTCGTATAGGATGTGATGTGCTGATTCTACCGCTTCACTGCATTTCCGACATATTGGTTCTTGTTCGAAAAGTCCCAATCTATGTAGATGTTTCCTGAAATGATAGTGCCCAGTGATGAAGCCTACAATTGTTTGAATCTTCAATCTTGGGAGCCTAAGAATTTCAGAAGCAATTTTTGCAGAAGGACTGCTGATCATGCTTTTAGCATTTTTTTGTCCAGGAGAATTGCGCCAAACTTTGTTCATCTCCCGTTTTTCCCATTTCAGGACAGCCTTCTTTGAAGTCTTCATATTGATTCCACAGAAGGGTTCCGTTCCAATTGGATTGAAAGAAGATCCCTGTTTTGCGAGTTCATCAGCTCTTTCATTACCATCAATTCCCATATGCCCTGGTACGCAAATAAGAATGATTTTATTCCTTTTTGCCAGTTCTATTAGGAGATTCTTGCATTCCAGAACAATTTTTGATTTGACTTGAAATGAGTAAAGAGCCATCAAGGCTGCTTGACTGTCGCTGAAAATGAGAATCTGCTTACCATGGTAGCCCTTCTTAATATTTATCTGCAGACACTTTACGATAGCAAGTACCTCCGCCTGAAAGACAGTAGCATATTCCCCAAGACCTTCAAAAAGGTTGAATCTTGGTGACAAGCCACAGACCCCCAGTCCTGAGAGGTTACCTTTCTTTGATCCATCGGTATACCAGATTAGATCATCATTTTTTATATCGATCGTGTTGTTATCCCATTCTTCTCTGGTAGGAAGAACTACTTCAAATTGTCTTTCAAACACGTACTTTCTCTCCATGCATTCAGAAGGCATAAGGAGAGTTGGATGGTGACTTTTCTTAGTAATACTGGTATGACCTCCAGAAGAGGGCTTGCCATACCATTGATATTGCAATTTCATTCTATATGCAGTCATTCTGGCAGCGCTGCACATGAAGATATCTAAAGGAGCCAGGTCCAGAATTGCCTCAAGTGCTCTGGTAGGGGCTGTGGACATTGCGCTTGTGATACACAAGCAGGCCAGTCTTTGCAGACTTCCCAGCTTGTCCTTCACAGTTTTCTGTTCCACTTTACACCTCCATATCACTGAAGCATATGTGAAAGCAGGCCTGACAATTGCTGTGTACATCCAAAACATCATTTTTGGTTGTAATCCCCAGTTTTTACCAAGCATGCGCCTGCACATCATTATGCATTTTTTTGGTAGATTGAGTTTGTAATCAACATGTTTATTCCAGGTGAGTTTTTGGTCAAGGATTAAGCCTAAAAATTTCACCTCAGAGGCAATATTGATTTCAACGTTAAAAAGTTTTGGGGAAAAAAAAGCCTTCCCTTTTTAATTTACAAGTGAATGGTACTAGATTGGTCTTCTGTGGATTTATGTCCAGATTCCTCTCCTTGCACCATTTGCTTACATAACTTAGAGCGTTTTGCATAAGTTGGCAAGTTATGTGAAAATCTTTGCCAAGGATGAGTATGACAATGCCATCCGCATATCCCTGGGTATAGTAGCCTATATTATTTAGATGTTTTATTAGGCTATTTACAACCAGATTCCAAAGTAATGGTGATAGTACACCTCCTTGTGGACAGCCTCTGGTTGTTTTCTTTTCTAATGTCTCGTTGAAGATATTCATTTGAATGGCTCTATCCATAAGTAGGGACTTAATCCATAAACATAAAGTTTGGTCTATCCCTGTTTCCCTTAACCCCTTGGGGACGGGTGATTCAGAAAAGCATTTGTACAAAATCAGAATCAAGTTGCAATTAAATAAAAAGCGGTAACTTAAATGTAGTCGTTGCTAATTTGACAGACTTACTTTGCTTTTTCTTTAATTATTGTTAGTTTAATCATATATATAATCAATGTTAGTTCAAAGTATAACTAAATAGTTTTATTTTGAACAAAGTAATGGTGAATTAAATAAATCAAACAATTATAACTCCGCCCACAAATAAACTGCTAAAGAATTACTTTGATTACCAGTTTCATCTTTTTATCCTGATTGATACAGTTTCATGCTGTTACGTATTTGTGACAGTCGGCGCGAAAGGGTTAAGGCATTAAGGATGGATAAGTTAGAGGTATTATCAAAAGCACCCTGAATATCTAGGAAGGTGGCAAATGCAATTTCCTTTCTCTCCAGGGTGTCTTCAATCTTAGATACTAGCTTGTGTAAGGCTGTCTCTGTGGATTTACCAGGTTGGTAGGTAAACTGTAGATTATGCAAGGGGTTATTGCTACCCAGGTAATCCCTAATATGCCTATCGATAATTCTCTCCATAATTTTGAGAAAGAATGAAGATAAGCTGATTGGTCTGAAAGACTTAGCCTGGTCATAGTTACTTTTGCCAGGTTTAGGAATGTAAACAATCCTGGTCTTCTGCCATAGCTTTGGAATATGTCCCAGTGCCAGACTCGCTCTGTAAATTCTGGGTAACACAGGGATGATAGGATCTCCTGCCTTTTGGATCATTATAGGAGTGATTCCATCAGGTCCAGGGCTTTTAAGTGGTTTGAAGGTGGAGATAGCCCACCTGACATTGTTTTGATTGATAATGTTCTTAGCATAGGTCCATTAATTTCTTTGTATTCTTTTTACAGATCCAATGAAATGCTGTCCTTCATTGCTATCCATATCAATGGCTCCTGGAAAGTGAGTTTTGGCCATAACTTCCATTATCTCTTTTCCAGTGGTAGCAAAGTTTCCATCCTCATCCTTTAAGGTGCCAACCATTATGGGTTCATCCCTTCTAAGGATTCTTTGGAGTCTAGCTCCTTCAGAGATAGAATTTACCTCTTCACAGAACTTTCTCCAGGATTCTTGTTTGCTTTTCCTAAAATTTTTGTTATAGTAGGTGAGGGCTCTTTTATAGTTGTCCCACTCACCATGTTTCTTTGCTTTATTAAAGAGTTTTCTAACATTTGCCCTTTCAGTTTCCAAAGAGTTATTCCACCAAAGACATTGGGGCTCTGCTCTTTTGGTACGTATTGGGCAATTTTTATTGTATGAACCTAGAATTTCGTTCTGCAGAGTTTCTGCTGCAATTTCTAGATCATAATTTTCTCTAACATAATTTTCCCCCAGTTCAGTCAGCCCTACGATATCGTCTTGGAATTTCTTCCAATATGTTCTTATGGGGTCTATGAAGCAGCGGCCAGTATTTATATTGGAGTTTATTTCAAAATGGATGTTTTGATGGTCGGAATCTGATGGTCTCCCATCTACTTTCCATTTCGTGATATTTTTACTAATAGCCGGTGTTGCTATAGTAATGTCAATTACTTCAGAACGATTAGAAGTTATGAAAGTAGGGTCATTGCCTTTATTCAAAATATCTAAATTGCAATTAAGAATAAATTCTAAAAGACACTCACCTCTTTTATTTGTGTCTGTGCTGCCCCAGACAGTACGGTGAGCATTGCAGTCCAGCCCTAAGACTACCTGCTAGCTATTTTCTGCACAAAACTGCAGGAGTTTGTGCAGTGTTTGATCAGGTGGAGCCTTCTCTTCATAGGGTAGGTAGACCGGGCAAAAAACAATTTATCGGTCTCTTCCCTCTATGTTGAGTCTGACTTTCACTGCTGTTAAATCACTATGAATAAAATCTATTAGAGGAAGAACCTTAATATCTTTATCTATTAGGATCCATGTTCTAGCTTCACTAATAAGATTATAAATGAGCTTAGCTTTTGTTCCTTATACAACATATACATTGACACCACAGGCGACTAAAATACAAAGAGTGGTAAAAAATTTATTTATTCATTATCTTTTTAATTATTCAATAAGACTATGATTTGCATATCAACTTGCTCATACTTAAAGGGAAAACAAACTTGGAAACCAGATCCAATAGTAAGCTGGAAATAACATTTGCTATGCTTTCTGCCAAATTCTAATAAATTGGTAGCAATTTAAAGAGTTAAACATGTTGAATTAGAATAATTACGCTCACTCTTCAATAGTGTCACCACGTGGTAACAATAATAATGTTGTACTTCCTATATTTTAAATATTTTTTTAAATTACAAAAAGTGAAAAAAAAGACTAACCTAAAAATAACTATTTCATTATGACAAAGCGAAGAAATTTGGCACTTCTAATAATCTAAGAGGTCTGGTATTTCTAATAATCTAAAAAATATATGATGTGAAAATGTATAAATTTTAATATCTTTTATTAAAAATCTAAATTTTAATTGTCACTTTTTTTTGCAATTTTATTCACCCATGGCAAACCTGGATATGTATACTTTTAAATAATAAAAAAATCAAATCTAGTAATAAATAATGATTTATTACAGGTGTATAATTAGCATTTATTGCGTAAAGTGCTTAGTTTTAACTATATCTTGTTTTGTTTGTATCTCGTTGTCGTTGCAAAATATTAAAAACTTTGAATAGCAAATGAACTAATGATCGGAATTAGGCCTAAGAACAGATTTTAACGATTCAAGGTCCGAAGCTTAAATATTCCTTTGTTAATTGGTTTAATTATTTACACTAGTTAATTAGTGCAGCAGACAGTATTTTAATAAAAAAAATCACTGATATAACCGATCATTTTTGTAATACATTTTTTCAACAAATTCGAATTCTGTTGAAATGGTTCCAATAGTTCGGACAGGCGAGCTATCAGATGTTCTTTCTTAATTTTGATTATACTTTTTGCCCCTTTCGCAATATCTCGAGGAGTTTTCAAGATCATCGAAACATTTTGTACACAGTTAAAAAATTCTTTTATCCAAGTATCTATGCCAAAAATAGCTTTAAATAATTGATTATCATTATTTTTGTGAATACGTTTTAAAAATATTTGAATTTTAAGACATAAATTAATAAATCGTTTTAAGGAATGTAATTTTTAAAAATATAAAATAAATTTTCAGCTTCCTTTTACTTTTGATATGTAGAAAAATAAATAATATTCACTGAGGTTGTTCAAAATTTTGAAACTACCGTTTCAGAAAATAGAATATATTTAATAAATTTTTAAAATTATTGTTTTCGACCTGAACAAGATCATTATGATCGATTATATAACGTATCTTCTAGCAATACATTTAGCTGGTGGATACTGAGAAAGACAAAAACTCATGAATATAGTCAATTTCATTGATATACTTCAAAAAAGTTATTTTTTCTTTAAGTTGTGATAGTAATGAATAATAAAAAGGACTCCCTGCGAGGTCAGAAGAAAGGTTTATAAGTATTCATATTTTTTGTTCTTGTAACGCTCCTGAATAGGGATCTTCTTATAGAACTGAAATTTTTTGTTTTGTTCTTGCATTGCTCTTGAATGGGCTTCTCAACAATTAAAAGTGGCTCAATTACAAACACAACAAAACGTAATTACGTCTGTTTTCATATTCGTTATCGGTTTCACTCTACAAGCTACAGTTTCTATGCAGTTTAATAATATATATCTATGCAGAATCTTTTTAATATTTAGTGACTAATTCTACCTCTCTACAACATAGAAAGTGAAGGAAGAAGGAGATGATATATTTACATTTATGTTGCAATACATTACGTTTGTTTGTAATGGAATACTGAATATAAATAATCTATAAGAATTTTTTCCATTACAATTAAATAATATTAACTCATGGGAAGCATTTATCACGCCGAAGTCGTGATCTTATACAACATGCATAGACACCCCAGGTGACTAAAATGTAAAAAGTGGAAGAAAATTTATTTATTTATTTTCCTTTTAATTATTCTATAACACAATGACTTACATATCAACTTGTTCATATTTAAAGGAAAATCATTCTCGGAATCCAGTTTCAATAGTAAATTACAAATAACAACTGCTCCGCTTTCTGTCAAATTCTAATAAATTGGTAGCGATTTGAAGAGTGAAACATGTGGAATTAGAATAATTACGCTCACTCTTTGAAAGTTTCACCACGAGATAATAATAATAATGCTGTTTTCTTATAATATTTTAAATATTTCAGATTACAAAATGTGAAGAAAAAGAACTTACCCAAAAAAAATGCTTAATTTCGATTTTACTAGATTTTTTTTTTTTTGCTTTTTTTTGCGAAGCGTAGCAAGTTGGCAATTCTAATAATCTAAAAAACATATAATATAAAATCTTTTCAAATTTAATATCTTTTTTCTAAATTTTAATCGTCATTACTTTTTGCAATTTTAATTACCCTTCGCAAACCTGGTTATGCATACTTTTTATATAAAAAAATCAAATTTAGTAATAAATAATGATTTATTACAGGCTTATAATTAGCATTTATTGCGTAAAGTGTTTAGTTTTAACTTTAACTTGATTGTATCTCATTGTGAATTTTACGCATAAACGAATACATATAACAGCACTTACAGAAATGCCAACTTGCTCCGGACAGAAAATGTATAATTTAAAGTGGTAGTACATCAATTGTGATTTTTGGTTTAAAGATTTGAATTTAGTAGATTTTTATCCACCACTATTTCTAAATGGATCGTAGACTTATATGATTCAGCACTTTATGTATGCAAAATTTACTTAGTAGTTATTTATCGTTTTTTTTTTTAAAAAATGTTTTGGCTTGTCCGGAGCAGTTAGCATCTCTGCATTTAGCAATGTAATGATATAATATAAGAAGAAATATGAGATGTATATTTATGAAATATTCTAGAATTTTATTTTTCAATACTCGAACTAAGCAATTGAAACCGTAAAAATCTGACATCAATTGACATTCTGTGTTTGTTCATTCTATTATTGCTTATCGGTAAAAGTTGTTTATCGTTTGTTTCATTTCAATTAACGACATCGATTAACGGATCGAAGTATTGTCGGTACATTCCTATTTATTATTGATGAGCCTGGAGGACCCACGTAAACACCTCAAACTTATAGAAGACACCAAAGCCATGTGGAGTAGCAACTATAATATAAATTAGATTAAAGCACACTCAGGCATTGAAGGGAATGAAGAGGCCGACTGGGCTAAGGAAGCCACTAAGCTTGGCCAGATTGATTTTGAGATCCCGGGTGAAAAATGCGAAATTAAATCTTACATTAAGAACATTACTTTTAACCGCTGGAGAAATGACTGGAGGTCTAGTGACAAGGGAAGACAAACCTATAAATTTTTTAAAGACCCAAGCATAAAGCGCCTGCAGGCCAATTTTTATTTAAACCAGCTCCTTACTGGCCACGGAGTGTTCGGGACCTATCAACAAAAATATTTCAAAAAATCAGCTTCATGCAATTACTGTGGAGTGAGACAGGACATTGATCATCTACTTAAGCACTGTCCAAGATTCCGGGCACTTCGTGGAACCCACATGAATAATTGCGAAGAGGAACATCAATTCTTCGCTATATTGACCTGCAGGAAAATTGTGACTCAAATTATTAAACAAACCCTCGAGGACATTCTAGCCCCAGATCAACTGGCCCCAGTCATGAACCAACAATAGAGCATGTCATCGTTAATTTTTACTAATCAACTTTTAGCCTTACATCTTGAATTTTTATCTACTTTTGATTTTAGACTTCATAGACTTCTAGTCAGACTTTTACTTTTAGACATTTACTATTTGGACTTTTAGCTCTCATTGATTTTGGTTTTGAGATTTTTTATCTCTTGATTCTTTATTATTATAATCATTTAACTCTCGACATTTACACCGGCGCTATTGGGTTCCATTGCCTTTAACACATGTTTTAAATTGTCAAAGTTTATTGTTAATCCACTTTTAACTGATCACCACCACTGTCATTTGGCGAAATTTTACTGTAACTTTAGTTTTTAGAGAAATTTTATTGTAATAATTTTACTTTTATCTCCGTATACCCCTCTGGGGTGGGTCGGAGTTCAACCTTCTTATTATTGATGTGATGTTGACATGTTTACTCTAAATTTTGTCTTAATTACGATCGCCTCAAATAGACGCATATCCATAGAGATAAGACTATCAAAAATAGAATTTAAATGTTTCAACGCTTTCGAAGAAAATAGACTTCAATATATATTTACCTTGATCAATGGATAAAAGTCATTACAAGAGATAAAATAAAAATGCAAACGGGTTTTGTAATTTTCGTTAAAAAATTTGAAATGCGTCAAAATGGCGCGTTCCGTGAACCTAGTGTTAAAATTGTAAACTTCAATCGTCAACTCTTTTTGCATTTTATTCACCCGTGGCAAACCTAGATATGCTTACTGTTTCTAAAAAAAAATCAAATCTTGTAATAATTAATTATTTATTACAGGCTTTTAAATAGCATTTATTCCAGAAAATGTTTAGTTTTAACTGTTTTTTTTTTAGTGGTACCTAGTACTAGTGTTTTGATTTTTTTGGGCACCTGGGCCGAGAAGCGGCCCCTATCCCATTCATCTGGAATTTTATAATAGTTTTGGTTGAGCAATGATGTGAGCAGGCAATGGAGTTGCTTTTATTTTTTAGTGGTACCATAATGTGGTGAATTATATAAGTCTACGAGTTATTCAGAAATAGTGGTGGATAAAAATCTATTTAATTTAATTTATCAAATCAAGAATTAAAATTGATAAACTACCACTTTAAAATATGTATTTGCTCTCTGGAGCAAGTTGGCATCTCTTCGTTCGTTCGTTGTAGAGGAACTGGGCATCTGAGGCCTTACGGCCCTTTTCCCATTCATCCTGAAATTAAACTAAGAAACATACATGACAAATTTGAACTTTGGGGAGCAAATGGAGCTCTTGAGAAAAGAAAAATGGCACTTTGCCATTATTAGGCAATAACAAAAATTGCAAGTAATAAAAATGTACAGTTTAAGGTTTGTGAGGATGTGTAAGTATATGGATTAGCTTTCCCCTGATCATACCCTGAGGGGTTTCTCTTTTACAGGAAGTTGGCAACTCATTTCATTTCATTTATTAAACTAGAATTGGGTGCCAGGGCCGCACAGCGGCCCCTAACCTATACATCATGAAATATTTACAGGTTGAATTACAAATATTTTGATTTATGCAGAATTAAGGTAACAAAACAAAGGATCAAGCATATTTGCTTGATAAATTAAACATGATTTGATATTTAGTATGAGTCATGATTTAGTAAGTTGGCAACTCTTTCTTTATTCTTTATTTAATAAAAATTGGGTACCTAGGCCGCGCAGCTGCTCCTACCCCATACATCATGAAAATTATGCAGTGAATAAAACATTTTGTTTTTGTGACATTGTGGTAACACTAAGTTGGCAACTCTGGATGCTGGATATTGGGGTTATCTCGGCGTTTGGCGCGAAGCGCCATTAACCGATTCATCGATTCTGTTTTGTTGTATTCTGGGAGGTCCTATATATCTTTGAAGTTGTAGCATGTTGTAACAACAAGTCAAGTCCTTAAGGAGTAAATCTTTAGTTTTGAAGGGAAAATCATCTTTGGAATGGGGAGATCCCCTTGAGTAGAGTTGTATGATAAAGTTAATAGTATTTTGATAGTATGCAGTCTGAGCATAAAAAGGCGGTAATTGGGCTGAAATTCGAATTATCACGGATTATATCAATATCGAACAATTTATTGAAATCTGATGTGGTGCATGTTTTTGCGTCGCTGTTAAATTTTGTGGTCAATTTAGCTATAAAGCAATTGATATCATCAATGTTTAAGTCTTTTCTGAGTAATCTATTGCTAATCGCCCTTGGGGCGCCAGTCATTGTGCGTAAAAATTTACCTTCGGTTGTAGATAGCTTCTTTTTTAGGTTGTTGCTTATAGTAGTGAGGGCTGGGCAAGCATACGTAAGAATTGGTCGAATCGCTTGTATATAGATAGTTCTTTTATTTGCTAGATCAAGCTTTGAATTCTTATGCAGGAGGACTTTGAACGCAAAAAACGCTCCTCTGGCTCTTTTGATTATGTCGTTTAAGTGAGTACTCCAGCTCAAATTATATGAGATCGTGACGCCGAGGTATTTAACGTGTTTCACTGGTTTGATCTCAGTATTGAAGAGATAGATGTTGGCAACTCTGCAGCATTGGATATTAATGTATATGCTTAATATTTTTAAAAATAGTGGTGATCAAAAATATTTTTAATTAAGTTTGTAAATGTCAGGAATGTATAGAAGGCATACATTTTACTACCACTTTAAATATAGAAATCTTTTTATATAAAGCTTTGAAGTATAAAAGAAGTGATCTATCATCAAAAACAATATAAAATAAAGCACAGCAACCGCCTTTTTCCAATCTGATGGGAGTTTTGTCCCGTTAATTTTGTAAATACTTGTATATATTCTTGCGCATTTATTATCATGCATTTTTCCTTTTCTCTGAGGCTATGTGGCTACTGTGCATCTGAGTAGCTCGGGGGGAGGCAAAGGCTGTCTGCCACAAGAACCTCTTCTCTTTCTTAAATTTGTTTGTTTAATCTCGCTACATCATTTTAATTTTCACTCGGTAAATATTGCTGAACCCCAACTTTCACCATTCATTTGCGCTTCGGCGATTTATTATTTATTCCCACTCAGATGAATTAGTTAAGAGCCCCTGGTGGGGTTGATGCTAAGATAACCACCAAATATGAGTATGAGAAGTGGTCTAAAGTAGTCTATTTCTTTTAAATCTAACATAAAATATTTTGAGAAAGACAGTATATTTTTTTCTCTTCTCGTAAATACTGTTGTGAGGTTTGTTTGTCAAAGAAAATAACAAGTTTTTTTAAAACAAGAATATTAAACTTAGATTTAAAAATGAGGTTTCTTAAAGCAGTCCATTTCGTTGGAGTCCTATTGAATTGTTTATATTTATAAAACACTTGGTGTTAGGTCAAACATAAGGCTTCCTATTTTGTAGAAAGTCAAGATTCTGTTTATTTTATATAACATTCGTAATATTTTGAAAGTTGAAAGTTTGTTTATTTTCTTACATGTTCACCAACACAACGATGATTTTGGACATTCTGTTCATTCCTAAAACTGAAAGCCACCACACGGTTTCTTATAAGTTGTTCTATCTGACCACTATGAATTTAAAACAATTTACGATACAGCCTTTTATAAGAAATCTAGTAAATATAAGAAAGTGGTAGCAAATATATGTCGAAAAGTTTTCAATTGATGAAAATGATTGGTTTGTCTTATTTACTTGTCAACCACTACAGATTCAATTCTCAAATATGTATGATAAATTTCTCTCAAATACCTTTATTATATGGGGCCTCCCTGGCCGAGCGGTAATGCCAACCAAACGCTCTGTTAAGCGTGGAGGTGGCGGGCTCGAATTCCACCGTAACCCTTTGTGATGTCCTTCTCCATATTTTGTTATCTGTTCTTCTACTTGACAAAGGTTTATAAGCCTTAATTGAGCACACAAGCCTGCAAATGTATGTATGTTGTATATCAATACCTTTATTATTGAATTTTGAGTTCTTACGCACAACTGGTTAACTTTTTAAATAGTATGCGCAGACAACTTATAAAGAACCGTGTGGAGGCTTTCTGATGTTGGAGGTGGTGTCTCAACTCCATTGTTCATCTAGTCAAATAGCTGAATATAACCTCCTTGACAAATAATCTTAAGTAGAGAATGAAGGCGTCACTGCATACCAAGTAAAAACAACAGAATGATGGGCTGCTAACTACTACGCAAGCTGCAAAATATTTTATAGAGTGGTAGACAATACTAATAAAAGCTGTCAGAAATTTTCATAACTTTGCTAACATTAAACCACGCCACAAGTAATGTACCGTTTCATATGAACTTCTGAAAATAATGTTGTGGAAAATAACTTCCAATCAAAATTTCAAAACAAGGAATTATACTATTAAACAAGCCTTGTCTATCACTCGAAAAAATTTCCAAAATTGCGTATGATTCTCGAAACTTGAAGATTTTTCAGCTAATGAGTAGTTCGTCAAAACTACACTTCAAGAATTTCAATTTTATAAAAAGTCTACGCAAGTCATAAATTAAGTATATGCAAACATATGGTCTACCAGAAAATTCTGTCCCCTAAAAACCACGGCCCATTTCTTAAACTTTCAAAAAGTGTCTGAATAAAAGAATGGTGATAGGCATTTACCCTTAATACTAGTTTCTTATATACCTATCTCGGCGAACACTCGTCAATTCGACGCATGAACGAATACATATAACAGCACTCACAGAGATGCCAACTTGCTCCAGACAGCAAATACCTATTTTTAAAGTGGTAGTTTATAAATTGTGATTCTTGGTTTAATAAATTCAATATAGTAGAATTTTATCCACCACTATTTCTAAATAATTCGTAGGCTTCTATAATTCACCGCTTCTGCTTGAAAAATTTACTTAGTAGTCATTCATAATTATTAAAATTATTTTGGCGTTTCCGGGCATCACCTCTTACAACAGAAAGCCTCCACACGGTTTTTATAGGTAGTCCGATCAGACCACTATGGAGGTAGACCAGCTTACGAAAAAGCCTGTAAATACAAATTCAAGTGAAAATAAGAAAGGGGTAGCAAATATATGTCAAAAAATTTGTTTAATTTATGAAAACGATTGATTTGTCTTATTTACTTGTATACAACTACAGATTCAATTCTCAAATATATATGATAAATTTCTCTCAAGTACGTTTAAAATAGAATTTGAGTTCATGCGCACAACCAGTTCACTTTTTAAATAGTCTGCGCGGACGACTTATGAAAAACCGTGTGGAGATTCTCTAATGTAGGAGGTGATGGTTCGGAGCAGTTGGTATCTCTGCACTTAGAAAGCAATGTAATTACATGCTATGAGAAAAAAAATTGATATACATATTTATGAAATATAGTAGTATTTTATTTCTTAATACTAGAACGATGCAACTGAAACCTACAAAATCTGACATCAATTGACATTCTGCGTTTGTTCTTTCTGCTATTGCTTATCGGCAACAGTTGTTTATCGCTTGTTTCATTTGAGGCAACGATTGAATTAATCTGAGTGATAGTGCAATAATGTGAATTTTATGCGAAAAAATTCCGAATAATATAATATAATATATTTACAAGAACGAAAAAGAAATATTTCCAAATAGCGGATATGAATAAGATAGTACAAGGAAGAACGATTTCGCAAATAAACAAATTCAATAATCATTCCTCTGACTCGTCGTTTGGGAATTAAATCGTGAGAGGAAAAGAAAATAATTCTCATTAAACATTACATTTTAAGAGTAGCATATGACATATATTAGTAGTATATGACATAAGCATTTGAATAATTTAGAATTAGTGGTGAGTACAAAAACTATCGAATTTACTAAACAATGAATTCTACAATAAAAGACGACCACTCGAAAATATTTTTAAACTTTATGGATTAAGTTGGCATCTCTGATTATGGGCAGAAAGAATGGGAATTCCAGCCAGGCATGAATTGACTTGAGCCATGCTTGGGTCAAGTATCCTGCTCCTTTTGTATTGTGAAGTCCTTGAGCTCTCATGCAACAGTAAAATGATCTAAACAAAAAGCGACAACGTTTTTTTCGTACACTATGTATAAAATTATTTATAATATTTTTATTATCTCATTTAATGGGATAGGGGACAGCAGTGACAGTTTAGGCATAGACCCAAAAAGTAAGCTGCCAGACGCACAGTTTGTGATCTGGACATTTTTATGCTTTCGAAATGTTTAATTGAAGGATTTGCTGAAATTCAACTGAAGTGAAGGACGTAAATTCCGCTCTTTCTGGAGAGCATCTGCCTCATTGACTACAGCATTCCCTTTACGTCACACAAGTGGCCATAATAACTAATTTCATCATGAAATATTTCAGATTTTAAAAACTACCGTTTCAGAAAATAAAATATATTTTATAATAAATTTTAAATTTCAGTAATTTGGATAAGACTACTGGCGGAAATTGGTCAGGCTGCCAGGTTTGGAGAGGCTACACCGAGGAGGGACCAGCTCAAGCCTTGCTAGAGACAAGACGTGTTTTTCTCTGCTCCGCAATTATGCCGTATCACCGAACTGCCCGCGGCGGAAAAGTTTTCCCTTCCGGCCGCATGCCAGCATCAGACTTATATGAGACATCTTCGATCATCAAAAGGTTTTTACCGGCCAGATCTATGAACTACGCACTTTACTCAAAGTTTCTTCTAGAACAAACTACTGATATCGTGGAACTTCGTAAGCTGCGAGATTCCATTGGAGAGATTTCTACCTCAACACCAAGTAGATATTACAACGAACTCTTTAACGCAGCGGTGTCCGCAATTCAAACTGTTGAGTCGAGTCAAAAGAAGCCAACTGCCTCAACTGCAATGGAGACAACTATCACTGAGACAGCGGAAATCCCTGTGACCATCCCAGAAAGTAGTGTTACTAATGAAATAGAGACTGAGCCCGTTTCCGAGCACAGTGTTTCGAATAATATCACAACTCCTTCCAGTAAAGATTTGAATATGGATATAGACGAAGAGACATCAGCCTCTGAACCTGAGATCCAAAATAGAAAGAACAAAGAGCCACCAGCTAAAAAGAGAAAGAAGAGGAAGAAAAAGTCTGCCGCAGCTACAGAAAATGTTGACCCATCCATGACCCAGAAAAGCTGCACTCCTCCGGAATCTCTTTTCATGCCGGAGCCCACCCCTATTACTGCATCAGAACCTACGGAGGAGACCACCAACAAAGCCACAGAGCCTTCCACTTCAGTAGAAAAAGCTCAGCCAGTTAAAAATGCTAAAGTCCTCATCCGTGGCCTTCCTGATGATTTTAGTACAGATGAAATATCCCTTGAATTAGGGAAGCGGAACATTGAAATCCTGAAAATAGTCCAGTTTAAGAAGAAAGTGGGTGAAGCCTTTAGGCCCCTCCCCCTGTACCTCATCGTTATGCCAATGCTAGCCAATCACGAGATGATCTACCATATTGAGAGCATCAAGCAGACCCCGATCAGCATAGAGAAATACCACGGCGGCCGGCGGCCGCTGCAGTGTTTTCGATATCAGAGTTTCGGCCACACCCAACGTTCCTGCTCCCCCAGCCCAAGATGCATGAAATGTGCCGAAGGGCACTATTCATTCCAGTGCAGAAAGAGCCGAGACTCCCCAGCTAAATGCTGCAACTGCATGCAAAACCACACCTCAAATTTCACTGGGTGCGAGGCCCGTCCCAGTCGAAAGAGAAAAACGACCAAGGACACGCCTACTTCCACAGCCCACAGACTTGTTAGCCTCATCAGTGAACTTAAAGACTTGCTGAAGGACCAAGACGTACTGCATCTTCTCACAACTTTAATCCAGGGGAATTCCCCATACAACTGATGTAAAACTGAATCAACTCATGCCTCACCTCCTCATGGACTTATTATCTGATCCTAACTTAGAACTTTGAACTGTATATGACCTCTGGAATAAATGCCAAAACAGTATAGATGAATCGGTTAGAAGCGCTTCGCGCTTAACACCGAGATTCCACTCATATCAATCAATCAATCGTAATTTGGATAATGGTCTATTAGCTACCACATCGACTGCTAAATTCAAAATGTTATTACTATAAATTTTCTGTAAATTTCTAGATGTATGGGATAGGGGCCGCTAAGTGTCCCAGGTGCCCAATTTTTGTAAATTAAAGTAAAAAAAGTAAAATTTGGATAATGGTGCCTGAAGAGGTTTCATATTAAAAAAAATCCACTAGCAATATATTTAGCTGGTGGGTACTAAGATCAAATAAAAATAAGTGTTCCTGAATATTGTCCATTTTTTTTGGAAATAATCTATATTAGTTTTTTCCACTACAAACAAACATTATTAAATAATTCATAACAACCAGTTAACGCCCAGCGTCATATATTTAGGACAGTTCCTTTTTTCAAAGACATTCATTGTGGTGGGAAGCTTTATTCAGTATATTCATTTATCTGGGTGAATTAAAAGATTCTCAGATACCAGAATGATTTAGTTATTTCTGATTGGATCTGTAATTATAAGGAGCAAGTACTTTTTGATCTATCAATGACTTTTTGAATGCCCTAACAGTAAAAAAACCAATTAAGAAAACCACTTTTTGTATCATTTCAATATCTAAATTTGGGAGAAAGCGGGCTAACGTAAGGCTCCTATACTATCAGAGCTGACCTATCAAGCAATATTGGAGCAAACAAGTTCCCAAGTGAACGTTATTTTAGTATTCGTTATGTTATTACAGAGATGCCAACTGCTGCGGACACGCCAAAATAATTTAAAAAATGGTAAATAACTACAAAGTAAATTTTGCAATTAGTTGACAATATTTGCTTACTTATTATTTGCAATATTTGCTTTCTACTTTTAAATTGAAAAATAGAATAAAATCTAGTAATAAATAAGGATTTATTACAGGCTTACAATTAACATTTATTGCGTAAAGTGCTTAGTTTTAACTATATCTTGTTTGTATATCGTTGTCGTTGCAAAAAAAATAAGAACTTTGAATAGCATATGAACTAATGATCGGAATTAGGCCTAAGAACATTTTAATGATTCAAGGACCAAAGCTTAAATATTCATTAGTTAATTGCATCAATTATTTACACTAGTTAATTAGTGCAGCAGACAGTATTTTAATAAACGAAATCAGTCATATAACTCACATTTTTTTTAATATTTTTTTTCCCGACTAATTTAAATTCTGTCGAAATGGTTCCAATAGTTTGGATCGGCGAACGACCAAAAGTTTAGTTCTCTTAATTTTGATTGTAATTTTTGCGTCTTTCGGAACATCTCGAGGAATTTTTAAGCTCATCGAAACATTTTGTACGCAGTTATAAAATTCTTTTATCCAAGTATCTATGCAAAAAATAGCTTTAAATAATTATTTATTGTTATTTGTGTGAATACGTTTTAAAAATATTTCAATTTTAAGACATATAAAATATAAAATCATTTTAAAGAATTTATTTTTTAAATATATAAAATAAAATATTCAGATTCCTTTTATTTGAGAAATGTTGAAAAATAAATAATATTAATTTAGATTGTTCCAAATTTTGAAACTACCGTTTCGGAAAATAGAATGTGTTTAATAAAGAATTTTAAATTTATGATGTAATTTAGCTACTCTACAAGTTGAGGAAATTAAATAAGCATATCTACTAGCAATAAATTTGGCTGGTGGATATTGAGAAGGATAAAAAGAGGAAAATTCATGAATATATGCAATTTCATTGATATACCTCAAATAAGTAATTTTTTCTTTAAGTAGTGATAGTAATGAATAGTATAATGCGCTTCTTGTGAATTCAGAAGAAAGGTTGATAAGTATTCTTCTTTTAGATCTGAAAATATTTTTTGATCTTGTGTTGTTGTTGAGTAGGCTTCTAAACAATTGAAAATTGGTTCAATTATAAACACAACAATATATAATTACAAGTATTTCTGAAAGTTCTGTGCCTCACGCATCATTTTGAAATAAGCAAAATAAGCCTTTATTCACGTTATAATGAATTATAGATTTTTTTTAAATATTTTCTAATGCATTAGGTTTTTGAGCGTTATAATGGATATTTATTCGCCGCTGTTTTTAATATCGATATCGGTTTCATTCTACAAGCTATGGTTTTTATGGAATTTAATAATCGTATTTATATGCAGAATTTTTAAAAAATTTAATTTGAGTGACGATTAAAAGTTTCCTCCTCTCTACTACGTAGAAAGTAAAGGAAGAAGGATATAATACATTTACATTTGCTTGTAATGGAAAAATAATGAATTTTTTCCATTACAAGCAAATATCATTAATTCATTGGAACCATTTAACACACCGAAATCGTGTTCCTTATACAGCATATACATAGACGCCCCAGGCGACCAATATGTAAAGAGTGGTAGAGAATTTATTTATTCATTATCTTTTTAATTATTCAATATCAATATGACTTGCATATAAATTTGTTAAAGGAAAATCATTCTCGGAATCCCGTTTCAATAGTAAGACAGATATAACAGCTGCTCCGTTTTCTGCCAAATTCTAATAAATTGGCAGCGATTTGAAGAGTGAAAATGTGGAATTAAAATAATAACTCTCACTATTTAAAAGGGTAACAATAGTAATGTTGTATTTCTTAAAATATTTTTAATATTATTTTTAAATTGCAAAAAGTGAAAAAAAAAACTAAGTGAAAAATAACTTTAATTTTGATATTACTAGAATTTTGTTTATATTTTATGACAAAGCGAAGAAATTTGGCACTTCTAATAATTCAAGAAATTTGGCATTTCTAATAATCTAAAAAAATATGCCATGAAAATTTGCAAATTTTAATATCTTTTATTAATATCTAAATTTTAATTGTTTCCTTTTTTTGCAATTTTATTCACCTTTGCCAAACCTGATTAATATTCATTAATTAATTGCATTAATTATTTACACTAGTTGATTAGTGCAGCAGATAGTATTTTAATAAGCAACATCACTCATATAACCGATCATTTCTTTAAAATTTTTTTTAACAAATTTGAATTCTGTCGAAATGGTTCCAATAGTTTGGACCGGCGAGCGACCAAAAGTTTAGTTCTCTTAATTTTGATTGTACTTTTTGGGGCTTTCGCAACATCTCGAAGAATTTTAAAGCTCGTCGAAATATTTTGTACACAGTTATAAAATTCTATTATCCAAGTATCTATGCAAAAAATAGCTTTAAATATTTATTTATTATTATTTTTGTAAATGCTTTTTAAAAATATTTGAATTTTAAGACATGGATTATTAAATCGTTTTAACCCCTTGGGGACGGGTGATTCAAAAAAGCATTCGTATAAAATCAGAATCAAGTTTTAATTAAATAAAAAACGGTAACTTAAATGCAGTCGTTGCTAATTTGACAGACTTACATTGCTTTTACTTTAATTATTGTTAGTTTAATCATATATATAATCAATGTTAGTTCAAAGTATAACTAAATAGTTTTATTTTGAACAAAGTAATGGTGAATTAAATAAATCAAACAATTGTAACTCCGCCCAGAAATAAACTGCTAAAGAAATACTTTGATTACCAGTTTTATCTTTTTACCCTGATTGATACAGTTTTATGCTGTCACGTATTAGTGACAGTCGGCGCGAAAGGGTTAAGAAATGCAATTTTTAAAAATATAAAATAAAATATTCTGCTTCCTTTTTACTTGTGAGATGTTGAAAAATAAATAATATTCACTGAGGTTGTTCAAAATTTTGAAACTACCGTTTCAGAAAATAGAATATATTTAATAAATAATTTAAAATTCACTGTTTCTTCGAATAGGAAATGGTATCCTGCCATCGATTATTTAAGGTATCTACTAGCAATACATTTGGCTGGTGGGTACTGAGAAAGAAGAAGAGAAAAATACATTGATGTACTACAAAAAAGTTACTTTTTCTTTAAGTTGTGATTGTAATGAATAATAAAAAGGACTTCTTGAGAGGTCAGAAGAAAGGGTAATACGTATTCTTCTTTTTGACCTGAATTGTTTTTTTGTTCTTGCATTGCTCCTGAATAGGCTTCTCAACAATTAAAAAGTGGCTCAATTATAAAAACAACAAAATATAATTACGTCTGACTGAAAGTTCTGTGCGTGAAAAAACAAGTATTTTCAAATATACAAAAGAAACCATTCACATTATAATGAATTACGCAATGTTTTCTTATATTTTCTAATGAATTACGTTTTTGAACGTAATTATATTTTTCTTCGTCGCTGTTTTCATATTCGTAAAATCTACAAGCTACAGTTTCTATGCAGTTTATTAATATATTTCCATGGAGAATTTTTTTTAAATTTACTGACTAATAAGAGTTCCTTCCTTTCTACAACGTAGAAAGTGAAGGAAGAAGGATAATACATTTACGTTTATGATGTTTTACATTACGTTTTTTTTTTTTTTTTTTTTTTTTTNTATATTTCCTACTGTAGATACAAGAAAAGGAAGCATTTTTTTTTTTTTTTTTTTTTTAAAAAAATTCGGGAACAAAATGATTTCTGTGCACCACTGAAAAAGTACAACACGAGATTTACTGACGTATGTATGGTAGCCATCAATGTAGGATTTTTAAACAGAAATACATACTAAAAGAGCATGCAAAATTTAGAAAAGAAAAATAATAATAAAAGGAGAAATAAATAAAGACATTTACAAAAAGGATGAGGAAAAAAAATTAAAAGTAGTACACAAAACCATACCTGCCAACTTTCACGCATTTGGCGTAAAATTTTATTTTCATATTTAAAGTGGTAGTAAATATATACTATTTTTTCTTTTATAAACTTATATTTTAAAAGATTTTGATCACCACTATTCTTAAAAAAATTAAGTAAATATATAAATATGTGTTACCATCATGGTTGAGGACTAAGGCTGTTTCTAGTACAACGCATTTTTCTGCTTAAAATTGAAATTTTAATTCCATTTTAATACCACTGGGAAAAATCATAATGGAAGGGCTTACCACGAGGCTTACAAACGTAAGTATGGTATCAAACAATGTAGGATATTTAAACGGAAATACATACTAAAAGAGCATGTAAAATTTAGAAAAGAAAAATAATAATAAGGAAAGAAATAAATAAAAACATTTACAAGAAGGATGAGAAAAGAAAATTAAAATAGTACCCAAAACAAAGTGATTTATAAATTTACATTAAAAACTAAATCAATGAATTTGCAGAAGAGTTTGAAGATCGTTTTGTTACCCACAAAAGTGTGAAGGGGAGGAGGAAAGTTAATATTGAACGACTTTAAAGCAACTATAAAGTTTTTTCTATTTTTCTCAAAATGTGAGCATTTTACAATAAATTGCTCAACGTCTTGTGTTCATCCAATACTGCAATCACACAGATCACTGGAAATTAAGCCAAATCTTTTCAAATATGCCTTGAAGTTGCCATATCCAGTGAGAAATTGCGTCACATGAAAGTTGCAGAAGAAATGTTGTTTTTATGTCTTTGATTACCAGATAGAAAGAAGAGTTTAGTCAGTGAAGCGTAGCATGTCGGCAATTCTAATAATCGAAAAAAACATATGATATACAAACTTTTTAAATTTTAATATCTTATATTGAAATTCTAAATTTTAATCGTCATTACTTTTTGCAATTTTAATCACCATTGACAAACTTTTTTCTTAAAAAAAATCAAATCTAGTAATAAATCATGATTTATTACATGCTTATAATTAGCATTTATTACGTAAAGTGTTTAGTTTTAACTTTATCTTGATTGTATCTCATAGTGAATTTGACGCATAAACAGGGCCTGATTATCACCTAGGCCCAATAGGCACGGACCTAGGACCTAAACTTTCTGGGAGAAGCCTCAAAAANCTATTATTGCTTATCGGCAACAGTTGTTTATCGCTTGTTTCATTTGAGATAACGGATCGAAGTATTGTCTGTGCATTCCTGTTTATTATTGATGCATGCATGTTTACTCAAAAGTTTGTCTAAATTAAGATTGCGTCAAATTGACGCATATCCGTAGAAATAGGCATACCACAAAGAGAATTTCAACGCTTTTGAAGAAAATAGACTTCAATATATATTTACCTTGATCAATGGATAAAAGTCATTACAAGAGATAAAATAAAAATTCAAACGGATTTTATAGTTTTCGTTATAAAATTTGAAATGCGTCAAAATGACACGTCCTGTGAACCTAGTGTTAAAATTGTAAATTTCAATCGTCACCACTTTTAGCAATTTTAGTCACTCGTGGCAAACCTAGATATACTTACTTTCTCTTTAAAAAAATCAAATCTTGTAATAATTAATGATTTATTACAGGCTTATAATTAGCATTTATTATATAAAGTGTTTAGTTTTATTTTTTTTTATTGTATCTTGTTTTCGATGCAAGAAAATAACTCTAAATAACATATAAACTAATAATCGGAGTTAGGCCTAAGAACAAATTTTTAATGATTCAAGGGCCGAAACTTAAATATTCATTAGTCAATTGCATTAAACATTTGCACTCGTTAATTAGTGAAGGAGACAGTATTTTTAGAAACAAAATCACTCATATAACAGCACAGTTTTTTTAATAACTTGTTTACCGACAAATTTGAATTCTGTCGAAATGGTTCCAATATGTTGGACAGGTGAGCGATCTAAAGTTTANATATTCATTAGTTAATTGCATTAAACATTTGCACTCGTTAATTAGTGCAGGAGACAGTATTTTAAGAAACAAAATCACTCATATAACAGCACAGTTTTTTTAATAACTTGCTTCCCGACAAATTTGAATTCTGAGGAAATGGTTCCAATATGTTGGACAGGCGAGCGATCTAAAGTTTATTTTGCTTAATTTTGATTTTACTCTTCGCGCGTTTCGCAATATCTCGAGAAATTTTCAAGCTTATCGAAACATTTTGTACACAGTTATAAAATTATTTTATCCAAGTATCTATGCAAAAAATAGCTTTAAATAATTGTTTATTATTATTTTTGTGAATACGTTTTAAAAGTATTTCAATTTTAAGACGTATAAATTATTAAATAATTTTAAGGAATGTATTTTTTAAGTATATAAAATAAAATATTCAGCTTCCTTTTACTTGAGAGATGTTGAAAAATAATTAATATTAAATTAGGTTGTTCAAAATTTTGAAACTACCGTCTCGGAATATTTAATAAATAATCTTCAATTTATAAAATATGTTTACGTAACATATTTCAAACAAGCTTAACAAACGCATATAGTAGGAATAAATTCATGAATATTCGTAATTACATTGAAATACTTCAAATAAGTTATTTTTTCATCAAGTAGTAATAGTAATGAATTGTATAGTGCACTTTTTGTGAGTTCAGAAGAAAGGTTGATAAGTTTTCTTCTTTTCGATCTGAAAATATTTTATGTTCTTGTGTTGCTGTTGAATAGGCTTCTAAACAATTAAAAATTGGTTCAATTATAAACACAACAATATATAATTACAAGTATGTCTGAAAGTTATGAGTCTGAAAAATCACGCAACAGTTTGAAATAAGCATGAGAAGCTTTATTCACGTTTCAATGAATTACAATTTTTTTTTTTTTTTTACTTTTTTTTAATGCATTAGATTTTTGAACTTTAATATGATATTTATTCGCCGCTGTTTTTAAATTCGAAAACGGTTTCATTCTACAAGTTATAATTTTTATGGAATTTATTAATTGTATTTATATGCAGAATTTTTTTAAAATTTAATATGAGTGACTAGTAAACGTTCTCCCCTCTCTACTACGTAAAAAGTAACGGAAGAAGGAGATAATACATTTACGTTTATGATGCAATACATTACATTTGTTTGTAATGCAAAAAATAATCTACATAATTTTTTTCCATTGTGAACAAATATTATTAATTCATAGGAACCATTTAACACACCGAAGTAGTGTTTCTTATACAACATATGCATAGTCGCCCCAGGCGACTAAAATGTAAAGAGTGGTAGAGAATTTATTTATTCATTATCCTCTTAATTATTCAATAACACTATGTCTTACATATCATCTTGTTCATATTTAAAGGAAAATCATTCTCGGAATCCCATTTCAATAGTAAGACGGAAATAACAACTGCTCCGCTTTCTGCCAAATTCTTATAAATTGGTAACGATTTGAAGAGTTAAACATGTGGAATTAGAATAATTACGCTTAGTTTTTAATAGTGTCACCACGTGATAACAATAATATTATTGTATTTCTTATATTATGAATATTTTTTTTAAATTACAAAAAGTGAAAAAAAAAATAAGTAAAAAATAATTATTTCTTTATGACAAAGAGAAGAAATTTGGCATTTCTAATAATCTAAAAAAAATGTGCTATTATAATTTATAAATTTTAATATCTTTTATTGAAATTCTAATGTTTAATTTTCACCTTTTTTTGCAATTTTTTTCACCCTTGGCAAACCTGGATATGCATACTTTTAAATAAAAAAAAAATCAAATCTAGTAATAGGCTTATAATTAGCATTTATTTCGTAAATGGCTCAGTTTTAACTATATCTTGTTTGTATCTCGCTGTCGATGCAAAAAAATAAAAACTCTGAATAGCATAAGAACTATTGATCGGAATTAGGCCTAAGAACTGATTTTAATGATTCAAGGGCCGAAGTTTAAATATTCATTAGTTAATTGCATCAATTATAGGCACTAGTTAATTAGTGCAGCAGACAATATTTAATAAACAAAATCACTGATATAACCAATCAATTTTTTAATACTTTTTTTCCACAATTTCGAATTCTGTCGAATTGATTCCAATAGTTTCGACAGGCGAGCTATCAGATTTTTAGTTCTCTTTCTAAATTCTGATTATACTTTTTGCCCCTTTCGCAATATCTCGAGGAATTTTCAAGTTCATCAAAGCATTTTGTACACAGTCAAAAAATTCTTTTATCTAATTATCTATGCAAAAAATAGCTTTAAATAATTATTTATTGTTATTTTTGTGACTACGTTATAAAAATATTTGAATTTTAAGACATAAATTATTAAATCGTTT
>NC_092209.1:22822303-22834708 GCF_043381705.1 Parasteatoda tepidariorum | reverse complement strand
TTTTTTTTTTTTTTTTTTTTTTTTTTTTTTTTTTTTTTTTTTTTTTTTTTTTTTTTTTGCAAAGCGTAGAAAGTTGGCAATTCTAATTATCTAAAAAACATATGATATAAAACCTTTTCTAATTTTAGTATCTTTTATTGAAATTCTAAATTTTAATCGTCATTACTTTTTGCAATTTTAAACACCATTGGCAAACCTATGCATACTTTTGAAAAAAAAAATCAAATCTAGTAATAAATAAGGATTTATTATAGGCTTATAATTAGCATTTATAGCGTAAAGTGTTTAATTTTAACTTTATCTTGATTGTATCTCATTGTGAATTTGACGCATAAACGAAGACAGTCACGGTGGCTACTTTCACTTACAGAGATGCCAAATTGATCCAGACAGAAAATTTATAATTTAAAGTGGTAGTATATCAATTGTGACTCTCGGTTTAATATATTCAATTTAGTAGATTTTTATCCACCACTATTTCTAAATAAATCGTAGGCTTATATAATTCAACACTTTAATTATATCAGTATTAGTATATGCAAAATTCACACAGTAGTTGTTCATCGTTTTTTTAAAAAATTATTTTGCCGCGTCTGGAATAGTTGGCATCTCTGCACTTAGAAAGCAATATATTTATATACTATTAGAAAAAAATGAAAACATGAGGCATATATTTATGAAATATTCTAGTATTTCATTTTCAATAATCGAACGAAGTAACTGAAACCTTCAAAATCTGACACCAATTGACATTCTGCGTTTGTTCTTTCTGTTATTGCTTATTGGCACCCCATGTCGAATACCATCAAGGACTTGAATTTTCTTCAACATTAAAGAACTTATTAGCTTTTATGACTCCCTTGTAATATGACAAACAATATCGATGAATCGGTTGGTGACCCTTGGGGCCAAATACCGAGATCCCACCTATATCCAGCAACTTTTAAACTAGAATTTAGGTTCTTGCGCACAACTGGTTAACTTTTTTAATTAGTCTGCGCAACTTCTTATAAAAACCCGTGTGGCGGCTTACTGATGTAGGAGGTTGTGATCAGCCTCATTGACTACAGCATTCCCTTTACGTGACGCACGTGGACATATTTATAAATAATATTCATCATGAATTATTTCAGATTTAAAAAACTACCGTTTCAGAAAATAAAATATATTTTATAATAAATTGTAAATTTCTCATAACTTGGAATAAAAGTATAATTATAATTATATTTATATTGAAAGAATCCGCTAGCAATATATTTGGCTGGTGGATACTGACATCAAACAGAATAAATATTCCTGAATATAGTCCATTTCATTGAAAATGATCTATATTGTTTTTTTCCATTACAAGCAAATAATATTATATACTTCATAGAAATCATTTTACATAAAGTCGTGTTCCTTACACAAGACATGCAGCTCACCACAGATGACTAAAAATGTAAAAAGTTTTAGAAATCTTACTTATTTATTTCTCTTTAATTGTTCAATGCTACTGTGGCTTATATTTCAAGTTGTTCATAATTAAAAGAAAATCATTCGCAGAATTCAAATTTAAAACGTAAACCAGAAATAAAAACTGCTCTGCTTTGTGCAAAATCTTAGTAAATTGGAAGCGAATTGAAGAGTAAACCTTACAGAATTAAGATAATTACGTCCGCCCTTTCAAAGCGTCGCCCCGTAATAACAATAATAATGTTGCATTTCTTATGATATTTTCAATAAATCAAAAAATTTCGAATTTCAAAAAATGAAGAAGAAAAAAACAAAAACAACTTTAATTTCGATATTACAAGAAAATATTTGTCATACAAAGCGAAGCAAGTTGGCATCTCAGGTAATCTAAGTAATATATGCCATAAAAATGAACATTTTAATCTCTTTCATTAAAATTCTAAATTTTACTCATCGCCACCTTTTGCAATTGAAGTCACACGTGGCAAACCTGGATATGCATTGTTTATTTTTTTAAAAAAAATCAAATCTGATAATAAATAATGATACATTTTTAAATTTGTATTACGTTAATTGATTATTTAAATTTGTTTACGTTTATTAAATGTGTCTTCTAGCAATATATTTAGCTGGTGGACACTGAGAAAGAAAAGTGAAAAATTCATGAATATAGTATAATTAATTGAAATACTTCGAAAAAGTTTTTTTTCCTGATAGTTGTTATAGTAATTAATAATAAAAAGGACTTCTTGTGAGCTCAGAAGAAAGGTTGATAAGTAATCTTCTTTTAGACCTGAAAATTTCTTCCGTTCTCGTATCGCTCTTGAATAGGCTTCTCAATAATTTAAAAGTGGTTCAATTATAAACGCATACATTTTCGCTTATGATGTAATACATTGCGTTTGTTTTTTGTTTTTTTAATTCAAGAACAAAATGATTCATCGTGCACCACTGAAAAAGTACATCCACGAGGCTTACAGACGTAAGTATGGTAGCAAACAATGTAGGATATTTAAGCGGAAATACATACTAAAAGAGCATGTAAAATTTAGAAAAGAAAAATAATAATAAAAAAATAAATAAATAAAAACATTGACAAAAAGTATGAGAAAAAAAAATTAAAATAGTACCCAAAACAAAGTGATTTATAAATTTACATTAAAAACTAAATCAATGAATTTGCAGAAAAGTTTGAAGATCGTTTTGTTACAGAAAAGTTTCGTTTTGTTACAGATCGTTTGCAGAAAAGTGTGAAGGGGGGGGGAGGAAAGTTAATATTGAGCGACTTTAAAGCAACTATAAAGTTTTTTCTATTTTTCTCAAAATGTGAGCATTTTACAATAAAATGCTCAACGTCTTGTGTTCATCCAATATTGCAATCACACAGATCACTGGAAATTAAGCCAAATCTTTTTAAATATGCCTTGAAGTTGCCGTATCCAGTGAGAAATTGCGTTACATGAAAGTTGAAAAAGAAATGTTGTTTTTAAGTCTTTGATTAACAGATAGAAAGAAGAGTTTAGTCAGTAAAGCGTAGCAAGTTGGCAATTCTAATAATCTACAAAAACATATGATATAAAAACTTTTTAAATTTTAATATCTTTTATTGAAATTCTAAATTTTAATCGTCATTACTTTTTGCAATTTTAATCACCATTGGCAAACTTTTTTCTTAAAAAAAATCAAACCTAGTAATAAATCATGATTTATTACAGGATTATAATTAGCATTTATTACGTAAAGTGTTTAGTTTTAACTTTATCTTGATTTTATCTAATAGTGAATTTGACGCATACACAGGGTCTGATTATCGCCCAGGCCCAATAGGCACGGGCCTAGGACCTAAACTTTCTGGAAGAGGCCTCAAAAAATAGTAAAAAGTCCACAATATTACATTTAAAAAAATACTGAAAGAAACAGTTTATCTCAAAAAAGGCATTTTTTATTTCAAGTGATAAACCAAACTCGTGTAAACATTGCACCAATCAATTTCGAAAATACAGCTGGATTTTTATTGATGCAATTTTTTTTCCGACGGCTTAAGCAAATGCAACGAGAATGCATATTCGCAAGGTTTCTTATAAATGATTAGTGTCAACAAGAACTTAACAAATATGTATATCTGTAGATGGAAGGCTGCAATCTTTAAAATAATTCAGCTAATCAGTGACTTTAGCAAAAATCACTGATTTCAATTTTTTGTGGTCACAAAACTATTTTTATTTTCATGCAACAGTATGGTGTTTTATATTTTGCTTTAATAATTACATGTTTAAACTTTATTTTAGAAAAATAATCTGCAATTGTCTGCTTCAATAGATTGCAGTTCAATAGATTCTTTTTATAGTTAGTACTACTCTTCAGAAACTTAATTTCAAAATATTTTGTCAAGGGCCCCAAAAATTTTGTCGGCCTGAATTTGTCTTTATCGGTCCCTGCGCATAAACGAATACATATAACAGCACTTACTGAAATGCCAACTTGCTCCGGACATAAAATGTATAATTTAAAATGGTAGTATATCAAGTGTGATTCTTGGTTTAAAAAATTCAATTTAGTAGACTTTTAGCCACCACTATTTCTAAATAGTCGCAGGCTTATATGACTCAACACTTTATCTATGCAAAATTTACTTAGTAGTAAATTATCGTTT
The DNA here is from genome assembly GCF_043381705.1 of Parasteatoda tepidariorum. Classification (NCBI taxonomy): domain Eukaryota; kingdom Metazoa; phylum Arthropoda; class Arachnida; order Araneae; family Theridiidae; genus Parasteatoda; species Parasteatoda tepidariorum. The sequence goes on along the minus strand of NC_092209.1, from coordinate 22,830,600 downwards.
TTTTTTTTTTAATTATTTTGGCGTGTCCGGAACAGTCGGCATCTTTGCACTTAGAAAGCAATGTAATTATATACTATAAGAAAAAAAATGAAATTATGAGGTATATATTTATAAATATTCTAGTATTTTACTTTTCAATACTCGAACTAAGCAACTGAAACCTTCAAAATCTGACATCAATTGACATTCTGAGTTTGTTCTTTCTATTATTGCTTATCGGCAACAGTTGTTTATCGCTTGTTTCATTTGAATTAACGACATCGGTTAACGGATCGAAGTATTGTCGGCACATGCCTATTTATTATTGATGTGATGTTTGCATGTTTACTCTAAATTTTGTCTAAATTACAATCGCTTCAAATTGACTCATATCCGTAGAGATAGGACTACCACAAATAGAATTTCAACGTTTCAACGCTTTTAAAGAAAATAGACTTCAATATATATTTACCTTGATCAATGGATAAAAGTCATTACAAGAGATAAAATAAAAATTCAAACGGGTTTTGTAATTTTCGTTATAAAATTTGAAATGCGTCAAAGTGACATGTCCTGTGAACCTAGTGTTAAAATTGTAAATTTTAATCGTCACCACTTTTTGCAATTTTAGTCACTCGTGGCAAACCTAGATATACTTACTTTCTCTTTAAAAAAAATCAAATCTTGTAATAATTAATGATTTATTACAGGCTTATAATTAGCATTTATTGTATAAAGTGTTTATTTTTAATTTTTTTTTATTGTATCTTGTTTTCGATGCAAGAAAATTAAAACTCTAAATAACATATAAACTAATGATCAGAGTAAAGCCTAAGAACAGATTATAATGATTAAAGGGTCGAAACTTAAATATTCATTAGTTAATTGCATTAAACATTTGCACTCGTTAATTAGTGCAGTAGACAGTATTTTAAGAAACAAAATCACTCATATAACCGCACGTTTTTTTTAATAATTTTTTTTCCCGACAAATTTGAATTCTGTCGAAATGGTTTCAATATATTCGACAGGCGAGCTATCGAAAGTTTATTTCTCTTAATTTTGATTTCACTTTTTGCGTGTTTCGCAATATCTCGAGGAATTTTCAAGCTCATCGAAACATTTTGTACACAGTTATAAAATTCTTTTATCCAAGTATCGATCCAAAAAAAGCTTTAAATAATTATTCGTTATTATTTTTGTGATTACGTTTTAAAAATATTTCTGTTATAAGACTTATAAATTATTAAATCATTTTAAGGAATGTATTTTTTAAATATATAAAGTAAAATATTCAGCTTCCTTTTACTTGAGAGATGTTGAAAAATAAATAATATTAATTTAGGTTGTTCAAAATTTTGAAACTACCGTTTCAAAAAATAGAATATATTTAATAAAATATTTAAAATTTGCTGGCGTTCGATAAGATTCCATATTCTGAAATCGATTAATTAAGGTATCATCTAGCAATATATTTAGCTGGTGGATACTGAGAAGGAAAAAGAGAAAAATTCATTGATATACATTGAAATAAGTAATTTTTTCCTTTATTTGTGATAGTAATGAAAGAAAGAGCACTACTTGCGAGTTCAGAAGAAAGGCTAATAAGTATTCTTCCATCAGATCTGAAATTTTTTTTTGTTCTTGAATTACTCTTGAATGGGCTTCTCAACAATTTAAAAGTGGCTTAATTATAAACACAACAAAATATAATTACGTCTGCCTGAAAGTTCTGTGCCTGAAAAATGAAGTATTTCCAAATATACAAAAGAAGCTTTCATTCCCATTATAATGAATTGCACAATATTTTCTTATAAATTACGTAAACGTAGTTATCTTATTTTTAAACGTAATTTTAAATCAAACGTAACTTTTAAACGTAATTATATATATATTGTTCTTAGTCGCTGTTCTCATATTCGTTATCGGTTTCACTCTGCAAGCTACAGTTCCATGCAATTTAATAATATATTTCCATGGAGAATTTTTTAAAAATTGAGTGACTAATAAGAGTTCCTACCTCTCTACAATGTAGAGAGTGAAGGAACAAGGATAATACAATTAAGTTTGTGATGCAATACATTATGTACGTTTGTAATGGAAAAAATAATCTATAAGAATTTTTTTCCATTACAAACAAATATTATTAATTCATAGGAACCATTTGTCTCACCGAAGTCGTAGTCCTTATATAACATATACATAGACGCTCCAGGTGACTAAAATGTAAAAAGTGGTAGAAAATTTATTTATTTATTATCCTTTTAATTTTTCAATATTTCTATGACTTACATATCAACTTGTTCATATTTGTAGGAAAATCATTCTCGGAATCCAATTTCAATAGTAAACTACAGATAACAAATGCTCCGCTTTCTGCCAAATTCTATTAAATTGGTAGCGAATTGAAGAGTGAAACATGCGGAATTAGAATAATTAAACTCACTCTTTAAAAGTGTCACCTCGAGATAACACTAATAATGTATTTCTTATGGCATTTCATATATTTCAGAAGACAAAATATGAAGAAAAAAACTTAGCTAAAAATAGTTTAATTTCGATATTACTTGATTTTTTTTTTTTTTTTTTTTTTTTTTTTTTTTTTTTTTTTTTTTTTTTTTTTTTTTTTTTNAAAACTTAGCTAAAAAAACTCTAATTTCGATATTACTTAATTTTTTTTTCGCAAAGCGTAGAAAGTTGGCAATTCTAATTATCTAAAAAACATATGATATAAAAACTTTTCAAATTTTGGTATTTTTTATTGAAATTCTAAATTTTAATCGTCATTACTTTTTGCAATTTTAATCACCATTGGCAAACCTATGCATACTTTTGAAGAAAAAAAATCAAATCTAGTAATAAATAAGGATTTATTACAGGCTTATAATTAGCATATATAGCGTAAAGTGTTTAGTTTTAACTTTATCTTGATTGTATCTCATTGTGAATTTGACGCATAAACGAAGACAGATAACAGCACTTACAGAGATGCCAACTTGCTCCGGACAGAATATGCTTATTTAAAGTGGTAGTATATCAATTGTGATTCTTGGTTTAATAAATTGAATTTAGTATATTTTTATCCACCACTATTTCTAAATAAATCGTAAGCTTATATAATTCAACACTTTAATTATAACAGTATTAGTATATGCAAAATTCACACAGAAGTTGTTCATCGTTTTTATAAAAAATTATTTTGGCGTAGTTTTCATCTCTGCACTTAGAAAGCAATATATTTATATACTATTAGAAAAAAATGAAAACATGAGGCATATATTTATGAAATATTCTAGTATTTTCTTTTTTCAATACTCGAACGAAGTAACTGAAACCTTCAAAATCTGACACCAATTGACATTCTGCGTTTGTTCTTTCTGTTATTGCTTATCGGCAACAGTTGTTTATCGCTTGTTTCATTTGAATTAACGGCATCGGTTAACGGATCGAAGTATTGTCGGTACATTCCTATTTATTTTTGATGTGATGTTTGCATATTTACTCTAAATTTTGTCTAAATTACGATCGCGTTAAATTGACTCATATCCGTAGAGATAGGACTACCACAAAGAGAATTTCAATATTTCAACGCTTTTGAAAAAAATAGACTTCAATCTATATTTACCTCGATCAATGGACAAAATCCACTACAAGAGATACAATAAAAATGCTAACCGGTTTTGTAATTTTCGTTATAAAATTTGAAATGCATAAAAATTACACGTCCCGTGAACCTAGTGTTAAAATTCTAAATTTCAATCGTCACCACTTTTTGCAATTTTAGTCACTCGTGGCAAACCTAGATATACTTACTTTCTCTTTAAAAAAAATCAAATCTTGTAATAATTAATGATTTATTACAGGCTTATAATTAGCATTTATTGTATAAAGTGTTTAGTTTTTTTTAATTGTATCTTGTTTTCGATGCAAGAAAATTATAACTCTAAATAACATATAAACTAATAATTGGAGTTAGGCCTAAGAACAGATTTTTAATGATTCAAGGACCGAAACTTAAATATTCATTAGTTAATTGCAATAAACATTTGCACTCGTTAATTAGTGCAGGAGACAGTATTTTAAGAAACAAAATCTCTCATATAACAGCACAGTTTTTTTAATAACTTGTTTACCGACAAATTAGAATTCTGTCTAAATGGTTCCGATATGTTGGACAGGTGAGCTATCAAAAGTTTATTTCTCTTAATTTTGATTTTACTCTTCGTGTGTTTCGCAATATCTCGAGAAATTTTCAAGTTTATCGAAACATTTTTTTACACAGTAATAAAATTCTTTTATCCAAATATCTATGCAAAAAAATAGCTTTAAATTATTATTTTTGTGCATACGTTTTAAAAATATTTAAATTTTAAGACATAAAAATTATTAAGTCATTTTAAGGAAAGCATTTTTTAAATATATAAAATAAAATACTCAGCTTCCTTTAACTTGAGAGATGTTGAAAAATAAATAATATTAATTTTGGTTTTTCAAAATTTTGAAACTACCGTTTCAGAAAACAGAATATATTTAATAAGTTATTTTAAATTTATGAATCATACCTGTAGCGTGCATGAAATGCGCAGGAGCGCATTATTCCTACCTGTGCACGAAGCCCCTGAGCGAGCCTCCGACTTGTGTGAATTGCAAGCATGACCACGCAGCCTGTTTTTCAGGCTGCCATCCAGGCCAAAGAGAAAATTCGCTCCCAAAAGGAAAGAACATCGGAGTGCCACCAGCTCAGCCACTAGGTTCCTGAGAATTGTTAAGGAACTGCAAGAACTCTTGAAAGACGAGGATTTAGTTTCACTGATCCATTCCCTTCTCCCGGCTCCCAAGACCTAGACTCGGAGATATTCCAACCAAGACGCCCACAGATTTTCATCTGCGGAATTCCATTTTTATTTCACGCCATTAGTCACCGTTGCCTTAGGGCGCATTTTCAGATGAAGAGGTCAGGTGCCCGCTACCGCGGGCAGATACCTCATCAAATTCAGATCAAAAAAAAAAAATCATACCTGTAACATGATCAAATCTATTAGCAATAAATTTGGCAGGTGGATATAGAGAAAGATACATTCATGAATACCGTCAATTCTAGTGATGTGCGAAAAACCAAGTTGGCATCANTGTATCTTGTTTTCGATGCAAGAAAATTATAACTCTAAATAACATATAAACTAATAATTGGAGTTAGGCCTAAGAACAGATTTTTAATGATTCAAGGACCGAAACTTAAATATTCATTAGTTAATTGCAATAAACATTTGCACTCGTTAATTAGTGCAGGAGACAGTATTTTAAGAAACAAAATCTCTCATATAACAGCACAGTTTTTTTAATAACTTGTTTACCGACAAATTAGAATTCTGTCTAAATGGTTCCAATATGTTGGACAGGTGAGCTATCAAAAGTTTATTTCTCTTAATTTTGATTTTACTCTTCGTGTGTTTCGCAATATCTCGAGAAATTTTCAAGTTTATCGAAACATTTTTTACACAGTAATAAAATTCTTTTATCCAAGTATCTATGCAAAAAATAGCTTTAAATTATTATTTATTATTATTTTTGTGCATACGTTTTAAAAATATTTCAATTTTAAGACATATAAATTATTAAATCATTTTAAGGAATGTATTTTTTAAATATATAAAATAAAATATTCAGTTTCCTTTTACTTGAGAGATGTTGAAAAATAAATAATATTAATTTAGGTTCTTCAAAGTTTTGAAACTACCGTTTTAGAAAATAGAATATATTTAACAAATAATTTTAAATTTTTAAAGTTACACGCTTATTATTCAATGAAAAAGCTTAATTAACATATCCACTAGCAATAGATTTGGTTGGTGGATATTGAGAAAGCAGAAAGAGAAAAATTCCATTGATATTCTTCAAATAAGTTATTTTTTCTTTAAGTCGTGATAGTAGTGAATAATACAAAGCACTTCTTGTGAGTTCAGGAGAAAGGTTGATAAGTATTCTTCGATTAGGTCTGAAAATATTTTCTGTTGTTGTGTTGCTCTTGAATAGGCTTCTCAATAATTAAAAAGTGGTTCAATTATAAACACAACAATATATAATTACAAGTATGTTTGAAAGTTCTGTGCCTGAATTTCAAATAAGCAAACGAAGCTTTTATTAATGTTATAATGAATTACACAAGTTTTTTTTTTTTATATATTTTCCAATTCATTAGGTCTTTGAACATTATTATGGATATTTATTTGTAAATGCTTTTAAATTCGATATCGGTTTCATTCTACAAGCTAAAGTTTTTATGGCATTTCAGAATTGTATTGATATGAAGAATTTTTTTAAAATTTAATTTGAGTGACTACTTAGAGTTCCCACCTCTCTCATACGTAGAAAGTGGATGGAAGAAGGAGATAATGCATTTACGTTTATTTCCACGGAGAATTTTTTAAAAATTGAGTGACTAATAAGAGTTCCTACCTCTCAACAACGCAGAAAGTGTATGAAGAAGGATAATACATTTACGTTTATGATGCAATACATTACGTTTGTTTTTTGCTTTTTTAATTCAAGAACAAAACGTTTTCTCGTGCACCACCGAAAAAGTACAACACGAAGCTACAGATGTAAGCATGGCAGCAGACACTGTAGGATATTTAAACGGAAATACATACTAAAAGGGCACGTAAAATTTAGAAAAGAAAAATAATAATAAAAGAAGAAATAAATAAAGACATTTACAAAAAGGATGAGAAAAAAGAAAAATTAAAATTAGTATACAAAACAAAGTGATTTATAAATTTACATTAAAAACTGAATCAATGAATTTGCAGAAAAGTTTAAAGATGGTTTTGTTTCCCACAAAAGAGCGAAAAGGGGGAGAAAAGTTAATATTAGCGATTTCAAAGCAATTATTAAGTTTTTTCTATTTTTCTCAAAATGTGAGCATTTTACAATAAAATGCTCATCGTCTTGTGTTCCTCCAATATTGCAATCACACAGATCACTGGAACTTAAGCCAAATCTTTTCAAATATGCCTTGAAGTTGCCGTGTCCAGTGAGAAATTGTGTCACATGAAAGTTGCAGAAGAAATGTTTGTTTTTTAGTCTTTGATTAACAGATGGAAAGAAGAGTTTTAACTTTATCTTGATTGTATCTCATTGTGAATTTGACGCATAAACGAATACATATAACAGCATTTACAGAGATGCCAACTTGCTCCGGACAGAAGATGCACAATTTAAAGTGGTAGTGTGATTCTTGGTTTAATAAATTGAATTTTGTAGATTTTTATCCACAACTATTTCTAAATGAATCGTAGATTTATATAATTCAGAACTTTTAATATGTAAGATTTACTTAGTAGTTATTTTTCGGTTTTTTAAAAATATTATTTTGGCGTGACCGGAGCAGTTGCCATATCTGCACTTAGAAAGCAATGTAATTATATACAATGAGAAAAAAATAAAAATGATATATATATTTATGAAATATTCTAGTATTTTATTTTTCAATACTCGAACTAAGCAACTGAAACCTTCAAAATCTGACATCAATTGACTTTCTGCGTTTATTCTTTCTATTATTGCTTAATGGTAAAAGTTGTTTATTGCTTGTTTCATTTGAGATAACACTATCGGATAATGAATAGAAGTATTGTCCGTACATTCCTATTTATTATTGATGCGATGTTTGAATGTTTACTCAAAATTTTGTCTAAATTACGATCGCTTCAAATAGACGCATATCCATAAAAATAGGACAACCACAAAGAGAATTTCAACATTTCAACGCTTTCGAAGAAAATAGACTTCAATCTATATTTACCTCGATCAATGGATAAAAGTCATTACAAGAGATAAAATAAAAATGTAAACGGGTTTTGTAATTTTCGTTATAAAATTTAAAATGCGTCAAAATGACGCGTCCCGTAAACCTAGTATTAAAGTTGAAAATTTCCAACGTCACCAATTTTTGCAATTTTAGTCACTAGTGGCAAACCTAGATATGCATGCTTACTTTTTCTAAAAAAAAAAATCGAATCTAGTAATAATTAATGATTTATCACTAGCTTACAATTAGCATTTATTGCAATAAGTGTTTAGTTTTAACTTTTTTTATTGTATCTTGTTTTCGATCCAAGAAAATTAAAACTCTGAATAACATATAAACTAATGATCGGATTTAGGTCTAAGAACAGATTATAATGATTAAAGGTTCGAAACTTAAATATTCATTAGGTAATTGCATTAAACATTTGCACTCGTTAATTAGTGCAGCAGACAGTATTTTTAGAAACAAAATCACTCATATAACCGCACATTTTTTTAATAATTTTTTT
>NC_092209.1:22788099-22821698 GCF_043381705.1 Parasteatoda tepidariorum | reverse complement strand
ATTGGGTTAGTGATTAACTCGCCCTCTAGCGGTGAGCCAATCACTACACCCTCCAACCAAGATTGAAATATAACTTTTTCAATGTCATGTGCATTATTGCTTTTGAAATATATCCACCAATGTAACAGCAACAAAACAATTTATTAATCGTTAAAACAAATAAACAAAACAATTATGAGCATATTATAAGGGCCCTCAGCTGCCGAAATACAGAATTATAGAAATATTCTCTTATCGTGGAAAGACCAGCCTACGCGCCGGCTCCTCTTGATCACTTAACTGGAATATTCTGCTTCTGCACCCTAGAGCCTAAGATCTAAATTAATAGTCCCCAATTGGTGTTCCGTAAAGCCCTATGGTTCCGTGGAAAGGTTACAGCGGCTACACGAGATAGTACTTTTATCAGGTGTTCCGCCGAAAGAACGTTAATTATTTAGAGTTCCATGGCAGAAAAATATTGAGAGCCCCTGACCTAGATCAACTAATTCAAATACTAAAACAGTCTAAACTAATTTGTACGACCACCTTTTATAAAGACTCTTCCATTATAACGACCATTAAAAAAAGAATCAAAGAATCGATTCATATAACCGTTCATTTTAGTGAATTGATTCTTAAGAATCGATTCATTTAAATGAATCGATTGGCACATCACTAGTCAATTCCATTGATATACTTCATATAAGTTATTTTCTTTAAGTAGTGATAGTAACGAATAATATAAAGCACTTTTTGTAAGTTCAGAGGAAAGGTTGATAAGTATAGTTCGTTCACTAGGAGTTGGCCCTTTGGCTCCGCCTTCATCACGTGGTATCGGATGATACTATTTCGCTATTTTGGGGAGAAGGATGTGAACAAGGCGATCGTATGACAAAAATATTTTTTTCCCAATCTTCATGTGCATATTTTGAACATGTGCATTTTATCTCATAAACTTGTTGATGTATCTCTCCTGTTATTGAATAGTTTGTTCTTTTTGAGATATTTTGCTGGGAAAAAGTTTTTAAATATAAATTAGCTAGAATAATGAAAGGTATAATAGCTGATGATAAAGCGAAGTAAGTGACTGAAAAAGAAATTTGCCCATCACCTTCTACATCAGAAAGCCTCCACACGGTTTCTTATAAGTAGTCTGCGCAGACTATTTAAAAAGCGAACAGTTTGAGCGCATAAAACCAAATTCTATTTTAAAAGTGACTGAGAGGAATTTGTCATATATATTTGAGAATTTAATCTGTAGTGGTAGACAGGTAAATAAGACAAAGTAGCCATATTCAAAAATTAAACAAATTTTTAGACTTATATTTGCTACCACTTTCTTATTTTTACTAGATTTTTGATTTTTCTATTAAAGTGCTCTCTCATAAACTGGTTTGCCTTCATAATGACCTGATAGGACTACCCAATAAAAACCTTGGGGTGGCTTTGCGCGCATTTGAGATTATCTCCATTTCAAATTTCAAACGGGGAAATGTTTTTCCTCTTACTCCCCCGCGTTGAAATGAACTCTGCCTCCGAGGAGGTGGAGCCAAGTGCCAACTCCTGGTGAACGATCTATACTCGTATTCTTTTAGATTTGAAAATATTTTCTGTTCTTGTGTTGCTGTTGAATAGGCTTCTCAACAATTAAAAAGTGGTTCAATTATAAACACAACAATATATAATTACAATTACGTTTGAAAGTTCTGTGCCTGAATTTGAAATAAGCAAAAGAAGCCTTTATTCCTGTTATAATAAATTACACAAGTTTTTTTTTTAATATTTTCTAATTCATTAGGTTTTTGAACGTTATTATGGATATTTATTCGTCGTTGCTTTTAAATTCAATATCGGTTTCATTCTACAAGCTACAGTTTTTATGGAATTTAATAATTGCATTTGTATGCAGAATTTTTTTAAAATTTAATTTGAGTGAGTACTTAGAGTTCCCACCTCTCTACTACGTAGAATGTGGTTAGAAGAAGGAGATAATACATTTACGTTTATGATACGATTACGTTACATTTATTTTCAATGGAAACAGTTATCGATATGATTTTTTAACATTACAAACAAATATTATTCATTCACGGGGTCCATTTCTCACACAGAATTCGTGTTCCTTACACAATATATTCAGGAACAACGCCACATACGAATGAAATGTAAAAAGTGGTAGAAATTTCATTTATTTATTATCTCTTTTAATATTTTATGACACTATGACTTACATATGAAATTGTTCATATTTAAAGGAAAATCGCTGTCGGAATCCCCTTTCAATAGTAAATTTCAATACTAAGTAACCTCCCTCAAGTATTTTAATAGTATACAAGGCTGGTATCTTTCTCTATATTTTGTAAAAATTTATTGTAGTGGTAGATAAGTTTATGTTTTAATGTATTATTTTTTTAATCTTTTAAATGTACAGAGTGTTTATAATGCCCCGGACACATTTTTATGTTTTATAACTCATAAAATAATAAAGATAGATTAAAATTAATAACGTAAATGGTTAGATAGACTCAAAAAGTTTCACGACCCTTGTCAATGAACTTCCACGTGTGCCTCCTTCATCGCAAGGAGAATATCAAGCCGATAGTCAATTTCACGCCAGGTAGCGGCAAGCATGTCGGCATCCACAGAGGATATTGCTGTTGTAATTCTGGCTTTCAGGTCATCAATGTTCGACACGATCCTCCTGTAAACATTGTCCTTTATAAATCCCCAAAGAAAAAAGTCCAGCGGCGTTATATCAGGTGATCTGGGTGGCCAAGAAATTGGACAATTGTATCTACATCGTTTTTTTTTTAAAGTATTTTATTGAGTGGTAGACAAATAAAAATTCAAAAATTTAATTTGGTTTTAATTAGTTGTTAACGTCCTCTCCTCATTTAAGTTGATCCGAATTTTGCATGGGTTAAAATGACATCATTTTTAAAATATTCAAGCACGATCTTTCAAATTACGCCTTCATTATTACCTTGTTCTTCCACTAATCTCATCATTTAAGAAAGCCTTTCCATGCTAACTCTGTGTAAGAAATTTTCTTTGCGCTGCTATTATTTTAAAGTATTTTGATTGGCACAAGTAAAATTATCATCCTCGAAGCTTTTAGAAATTAAATAATTTTTACCCATGCAAAGGTTTAATACAACATTACTTTTGCAATTTAAATCTCCCAAACTATTAGCTACGAATAAAAATATCGCAGACATAGAGTTGATATAGAAATGTTTCCATATTTTTCTCCAACTCAACCGAAAAAAAAATTAAATACCTAAAAAAATCATTAGAAAATATTAATTAGGGGCATCATAAAATTGGGCGATTTTGAAAAATTGCATACACAATTAAAAATTGGTGAGTTTAAGAAAATTAAGTTTAATAAATTAAAAGATCTTACCTTAAAAAGCCATGGCGTAAAAATTCATTTAAGGTAATTGAAAACGCTAGTATAAATAAAAATATGTTGCGCTTGATTTCTATATTCAATTGTTTTCCTTAGTAGTTGTTGTTAATTAGTTGATGTTTTTTCTTTCCTTTAAATGCTGTGTTGTTTTTCATGCTTATGACTGCTCACTCGCTTGATATTTCAGTTTCCTTATCTTTGTTACCAACTTCTTATAAAATTTTATTGTGTTTTTTAACAATGAAGAAAATTGAGTGTTATATAATTCTGATCTGCCACCTTACTATGCTCTGTCAAAAGATTTCTTGAAATGGTAGCCAGTCTTATGTTTTGATGCATGATTCTCTGTTTAGTAAATTTGAGTTAAGTTGTTTTCCACACCCTTGCATATAAATGACTCAAAGTTCATTCATTCTCAAAGTTCATCTAGTACTTCCCTGGTGAGGCTTTAAAATGTTTGCTAATTTAGAAAAAATTCTGAAAGCTTCAGTTGTTGTTTTTCTATCGCTCTAAAAGTTAATTTGCAACAAATGTTGTCAGCCTTGCATAGTAAGTTAATGACAGTAAGTAAAGTAATGTAAATCAAGTTAATGACAGTCATGATACAGCTATGGTACTATTAGTTCTGACCTGTTAATGAAGTTTTTCTTTTGCTATGTAATGGTGAAGGTTAAAATGATATGAACTTCGACAGTACTTTTTATTCAAGTGGTTTTCTTAATGTTTTACTTAGTCATATGTTTCAGACAAGTATTGCTGTTTCTTTCCCCTGGGCGTTTCCCTTTCATCTCTTTCCAATTATCGCGTCATGTTCAGAAAAGAATGATTTTATACTGTATGTTATCATCTACTTAAGATCGAGATGCATTTCTATTTGTTTTATTTACTCAACATTGTTTATCATTAAGATGGCAACCGAACATATTTTTTCCTAAAGATTTGACTTCCGTTTTGGAATCAATAGAGAAATATAAGGAAATATAAGAGGCAATTTGAATTTAATAGCATAATAAAAATTGTAAAAAATGTATTAAAAGTTTAAATTCAGTAGATATTTTCTTATGTTAGATACCTGTTGTATTCACATTAGAATAATTTAAATCTAAATATAGAGGCCATTTTTGCAGCAAAGGATATGTATAAATTATATTTTTAAACAAGTTATTTCTATTAAGTATGAATAAAATTATTTCTATGTATAAGCATTTCGTATTAAGATGTTACAAGTATGGGTGAAAATTATTTTTTAAAACAGCCGAACGGATTATTTAGAGGTCAGGGTGCTAACGTCACATCAGAAAGGTCCTGGATTCGAATCCCGAACAAGGCATGGATGATCTTTCATTCTCTGTACTATATATCTCAACTGTCGTAACGACGTTGGCCCACCTAATGTGGTGCCCCTGAAAGAGTGGCCAACAAATCTACCCTGATGATACTTGAATGACGAGTGTCAATCGAGTGGGCATCAGAAAAAAAATATTTTTATAAATTTTTTTTTTTTGACAAAATTAATGTCCTGCTTAGCAAATAGGTTGAAACAGCGAAATCCCGAGTAGGATTTGGAGAAACATTATATAAAGTGGCTCGGAATTTAGTACTAAATTTCTCAGAATCTTGTTCAGTTCGAACTCCAGAAGCCTAATCACAAAAGAGCTGGTACAACATGGCATGAACAATGTTCAATTTCATTAATCATCGTAGGGGACAAAAGGCTTCAAATTTAAGAATGCAAAAATTAAAACATTAAATCATTCCGAAAAACTGAGCAAGTTTTCCCATCTTAGGGAATCACTCCATTTTGTTTTATGTCACAGTGGATATAGAAATATGCTAAATAGGTGCAAATTTCTTTTCTAACATGTATTCCATGAGTGAAATTATTCTATCTTTTAATTTTGAAAATAATTATTATTTTTCATTTTCTCTAACGCTACATTTTAAAATTATGTTTTTTTTTTTTTTTCAAAAAAAGAGGTGTGTTTACAGCAATCTATGCAAAACGTGGTGATTAATGAAATTGTATTAAAAGAGATTAAAACTAGCAACTTTTCCAGAATATTTTTTTTACAACTGTGAAAATAACTATAGTTTTTGCTATGAATAATTTGAAATGTAAGTCTCAGAGGTAATTACGATAGAATAATTGAATAGATAATAAAAAAATTATTGAATTTAGTTTTTGCGATTTTTAACAATTATAGTAGCCTGTGGTATCCCTGTGCATAGCGTTTTAGCTGTCCCAGGCGAAACATTGAGCCATTTTATCAAAGTTAATTGAGTCATGTTTTTTTTTAAAAAATATACATATTAAACATTGTGTAACGGGGGCTCAGGGGATAAAACATTTGATTCCGAACGAGTTGACATAGGTTCGAGCCCAGCTGTGGGTGGTTGAAACGAATTCTACACGTGGCTCGCATCAACCACAGAGCTGAAATGAAATATTCTCAGTGTTTATTAGGGGCTAGAATGTTGTTCCGTTATTCTAATCGAGGACGATTTTCCTGTCCATCTAACACAAATGTAGCGCAAATGTAACGCAACTTATTTTACTGTTTTAACAATTTTGTTTTATTTGTTCACTTGTTCTTTAGAATATATTTTTAAATTAATGCTTTTAGCAGACTTATTTTTCTAAACGAATATATTATTTAATTTCCGTTTATTATAAAAGAATTATTTCGTAGTTATTTTCATTGCTTTTTTTCAAACAAAAACAGTCCTTTGAAAGCTATAGCGTTTTTCTAATTTAAACTAAATACAACATCTAGATAGTTTATTTTGTATAGAGTAAACACTTCAAGTTCTTACCATTATGCAACAGTTATTGGAAACATTGTTTTGTCATTTAACGGAAAAAACATTTAAAGCTTTATTTTCAGCAAAAAAAGAATATTTTTAGGTGAATTAATAGCTAGTTTATTTTAAATCAAAGTCAGTACCACATGCAGTAACATATATTTATTACGGCTGCTATAGCTTAATACAAAAAGGAATAAAATATTTTTTTATACTTTCTTTGTGACTAATGCTTTAAAATGTTTTTTTAATTTTTCTTGCTCACTAATGTGCAGGTAAAAATGTAATTATTTTTATTTATATATTTCTCAAGTTTTTTTTATTTCACAAAATTTAAAAATTTTTTTTAATTGTTAACGATATATTTTTTAATTTCTGATTTTATGAATTTTTTGATTCTTTTTTAAAACTTCATATCGTGGATGCTAAAATCTAGTATACCTTAAAATGAGCATCACATGACTATTAGTTTTGAACATAACTGTTTGTAATTTTCAAAAACAGTAAGAACCATTAGAAAAAGTTTACCTCAATACAGAGATTGCCGTTTAATATTTTATAACCGTCATTGAATAGCCAACATTTTTCGGGATTTATGACTACGAATGTTTAACTCCATTGCCCTGGCATTTTAACCGAATCCAGAACAAAAGAGAATTGCTTGATCAAGTTTTGGGGGAGTTTGCCTTCGTAGAGGTCTTTATAGTGGAACCTACCGTTACATGAAGAGGAAAACTACGAAAACCTTCACGGTTAACCTGATAGAAAATGGACTCGAGTCCATGATCCGTCTTCTATTGAAGATATTATACGTCAGCGTTGTAGTCGGTGCGAGCCGGATGTGAAATTTCTATCGACCAGCTATCGCTGGGATTCGAATCCGGTTCACATCATCGGAAGGTGACAAAGCCACCACTGCTTCGAGATTGCCATAGTAAACTATCATGAAATGCTACAGTACCCATGGCAACGAGTCGATACAATTACACAATGCCTATAGACCTTTAAATGGCTGATGAAACGGCTATAAAACATGCAACCTGATGCTTGCAGACAGATATTACTAACTGGACAAAAGAAGCAGAACTTGATAAGATAAACTTGGATAAGATCACTTGAGATTTCAGCTCACCATTGGGCCCGGGCTATAAAGTGTATACAGATGGAAGTAAGAAAGACAAGGAGAAATAAACTAACGTAAGAATTGCTTTGAGCTCTAAAGTTTGATGCGAATTTGTTGTTGAACTGAACAACAAAGCTATATGGACCGAGTCGAACCAACTATCTGACCACGCTATCAAATTTAGCACCAAACACAGAAAAAAGTTATAATTTGTTTGAAACAGCAACCATTTTTACAGATTCTAGTTCCTCGATGCACTCCCTCGAGAATTCAATACAAAGAGAAACATGGTCAAACAAATTAAAGAAACAAATTATAATCGCTATGAATTAAATTTGATTAAAGCTCAACCAAGGAGAATAGCAGCGGGGAAGCTGACTCTATTAGATCCTACTGCCCCCTAAATTTATTTGATATGCCTAAATTGTTGATATGTTTTTATCTTCTCACTTGCGAACTAACAATTTATTAGGAAATCTATTAATCAATGATTGAGTATAGTAGTTTTATCTTTTTTAACTTAGCAAATTAGAGTAGAGTATAAGTTCAGGTTTGCTTTATTAATTATCTTTATTCTTATCACCGTTTGTTCACTTTTTGGTCTTTGGCTCTTTTAATTTATCTATTTTGATTATCTTAAGCTTCACTAAGGGCCACTATAATATATGGGTGTAATAGGTACAGGGTCTGATAAAAGGTTCACTATAAAACAAGGGCAGTGCAATGCCAGTCCTTCTTGCTGTCTACACTTATATTGGCATGAATTGTGGTAAACTTGCAGATATTATTATGATTGTATTCGAATTTGATCATTTGAAAAATCTAATTTTCTAACTATATTAAATAAAATATTCTGTTTCCTTTCACTTGAGAGATGTTGAAAAATAAATAATATTAATTTAGGTTGTTCAAAGTTTTGAAACTACCGTTTTAGAAAATATAATATATTTAATAAATAATTTTAAATTTCTCTAGTAATATGTATTTGCTCCAAATTTCAGAAAGCTTAACAAACGTATCTACTAGCAATAAATTTGTCTAGTGGATATTGAGAAGAAAAAAAGAGGAAAATTCATGAATATGCGCAATTTCATTGATATACGTCAAATAAGTTATTTTTTCTTTAAGTAGTGATAGTAATGAATAGTATAATGCACTTCTTGTGAGTTCAGAAGAAAGGTTGATAAGTATTCTTCTATTAGATCTGAAAATATTTTCTGTTCTTGCATTGCTCTTGAATAGGCTTCTCAACAATTAAAAATTGGTTCAACACAACAATCTATAATTACAAGTATTTCTGAAAGTTCTTTGCCTGAAAAATCACGTATCATTTTGAAATAAGCAAGAGATGCTTTATTCACGTTACAATGAATTACACAATTTTATTTTTTTTACTTTCTTCTAATGCATTAGGCTTTTGAGCGTTATAATGGATATTTATTCGCCGCTGTCTATGAATTCGATATCGGTTTCATTCTACAAGCTATGGTTTTTATGGAAGTTAATAAATGTATTTGTATGCAGAATTTTTTTAAAATTTAATTTGAGTGACTACTAATAGTTCCCACCTCTCTACTACGTAGAAAGTGAAGGAAGAAGGAGATAATGCATTCACGTTTATGATGCATATACATTAGGTTTGTTTGTAATGGAAAAAATAATTTATATAAATTTTTTCAACTGCAAACAAATACTATTAATTCATTGGAACCATTTAACACTCCGAAGTCGTGTTCCATATACAACATACACTTCGACGCCCCAGGCGACTAAAATGTAAAGACTGGCAGAGAATTTATTTATTCATTATATTTTTAATTATTCAATAACACTATGATTTACATATCAACTTGTTCATATTTAAGGGAAAATCATTCTCGGAATCCCGTTTCAATAGTAAGACAGAAATAACAACTGCTCCGCTTTCTGCCAAATTCTAATAAATTGGTAGCGATTTGAAGAGTTGAAACTGTGGAGTTAGAATAATTACGTTCACTCTTTAATAGTGTCACCACGTGATAATAATAATAATGTTGTATTTCTTAAATTTTAAATATTTCTTTTAAATTAAAAAAAGTTAAAAATAAGAACTAAGCTAAAAATAACTATTTCTTTAAGACAAAGCGAATAAATTTCGCATTTCTAATAATCTAAAAATTATGATGTAAAAATATATAAATTTTAATATCTTTTATTAAAAATCTAAATTTTAATTGTCAATTTTTCTTGCAATTTTATTCACAATTGGCAAACCTGGATATCCATACTTTTAAATAATAAAAAAATCATATCTAGTAATGAATAATGATTTATTACAGGCTTATAAATAGCATTTATTGCGTAAAGTGCTTAGTTTTAACTATATCTTGTTTGTATCTCATTGTCGTTGCAAAAAAAATAAAAATTTGAATAGCATATGAACTAATGATCGGAATTAGGCCTAAGAACAGATTTTAATGATTCAAGGGCCGAAGCATAAATATTCATTAGTTAATTGCATTAATTATCTACACTAATTAATTAGTGCAGCAGACCGTATTATAATATACAAAATCACTCATTTTACTGATCATTTTTTTATAATTTTCTTAAACAAATTCGAATTCTGTCGAAGAAGTTCCAATAGCAACCGACCAAAAGTTTAATTCTTTTATTTTGATTATACTTTTTGCGTCCTTCGCAATATGTCGAGGAATTTTCAAGCTCATCGAAATATTTTGTACTCAGTTATAAAATTCTTTCATCCAAGTTTCTATGCAAAAAATAGCTTTTAATAATTATTTACCGTAATGTGGGGCTACTTTGTGCAAGTTCGAATTTGGCACTTTTCAAGTGCTGCTATGCAGTAGTATGTTTTTTTCATGTTAAAAATGTGTGGAATTTGAAGATAGAAGTCTCTATCACTACAAACATTTTTTCCAATTTTAAAACAATCTCAGAGTGTGTTTTGTTTATCTAATGTCAACAACTTTCCGAGAGCGTCGGACGTCGAAAAGTGGGCGTGGAAACTTCAGCTGTGAAATGCATAGACGTTGATAAAACAATTGTCGTAAGTGCAAAATTTTTTATTTATATATTAATAAACAATTATATCATGTTAGCGTTAAAAAAATTTGAAAATTAATAACAAATAAACGGAAAATGAAAAAAAATGCACTTTGGGGCTACTTTGTGCAAAGTTTCATTCGTTTTTTTTTTCGACAG
Source organism: Parasteatoda tepidariorum (assembly GCF_043381705.1). Classification (NCBI taxonomy): domain Eukaryota; kingdom Metazoa; phylum Arthropoda; class Arachnida; order Araneae; family Theridiidae; genus Parasteatoda; species Parasteatoda tepidariorum. Next base: position 22,811,178 of record NC_092209.1, on the reverse strand, counting down.
AAAAATGGTCAGACGTTATAAAAAAATACCTGGAACGAGAAACTACCGTGATTACACTTTAGAAAAGCTGCAACAATGTTTGCAAGCAGTTGCTGGTGGTATGTCGATTGCAGAAGCTTCTCGGAAGTACAAAATCCACAGAAATACTATCTCTAATAAAATTCACAAGAAACACGTGAAACGTGCTGGTAAACTATTATTTTTCTTCTACAAAGATTTTTCTAATGAATTAATCAAACGATTTAACACATAAAAATATATTTTATAGGACATCAGGTGATTTTGACAGAAACTGAAGAGCAAGTTCTGTCATGTTCATTCAAGCATGTTATGTTCAAATTTATCAATATTATAAATGTTAATGAATATGTAATAATTATTATTTTTGAAATTTCATCCATTTCAATGTTCAAAAATGTATATGGTTTCCTTTTGTTTAAACTCAAATGTTTTGAAATAAACATTCTTTTTAAGAAAAAATTCTTCAAAAAAAATGGTTTTTTAACGCTGAAAATTATTTTCAAACTAATATCTTTACATATCTTGATGTTTTTGTCTTTAAAAATGTCAACAATTAACTTTTTTAACAATTTTATATCAATATTTTACTAAAAACATGATTATTAAACTGAATTCCTATCGCTGCACAAAGTAGCCCCATTTGGGGGCTACTTTGTGCAAGGTATGTTTTGACTTATTATTCGTAAATATTACATACAAATAATGCCAATATTGATCAAATTCACTCGTCTGAGTCCAGTTATGAATATAACATCGATAAATTTTACTGAAGTTTGAATTAACATAGTTTTTTTACATGTCAAAGTTCAAAAACTGCGAAATCCTGCCCAAAGAAGCCCCACATGACGGTATTAATATTTTTCTGAATACGTTTTAAAAATATTTGAATTTTAAGACATAAGTTATTAAATCGTTTTATGGAATGCAATTTCTAAAAATATAAAATAAAATATTCAGCTTCCATTTACTTGTGAGATGTTGAAAAATAAATAATATTCACTGAGATTGTTGAACATTTTGAAACTACCGTTTTAGAAAATAGAATATATTTTATAAAATATTTTTAATTTAAAAAATTTCAAATTGTAAACGACCGGCATCATTAAATTTTTTAACGTATCCTCTAGCAATACATTTGGCTAGTTGATACTGAGAAAGAAAAGAAAAATGTTAACGAATATAGTAAATTTCATTGATATGCTTCAACTAACTTATTTTTTCTTTAAGTTGCGATAGTAATGAATAATAAAAAGGACTCCTTGCAAGTTTAGAAGATAGGTTAATAAGTATTTTTCTTTTAGATCAGAAATTTCTTTTTGTTCTTGCAACGCTCTTGAATAGGTTTTTCAACAATTAAAAAGTGGTTAAATTATAAACGCAACAAAATATAATTATGTCTGTCTGAAAGTTCTGTGCGTGAAAAATTGCGTATCATTTTGAAATAAGCAAAAGAAGCTTTTATTGGCTATAATGAATTATAATTTTTTTTTTCTAATGCATTAGGTTTTTGAACGTTATAATGGAGATATTTTTTCGCAGCTGTTTTTAAATTCGATATCGGTTTCATTCAACAAGCTTCAGTTTTTTTGACATTTAATGATATATTTCTATACAGATTTTTTTTAAATTTAATTTGAGTGACTACTAAAAGTTCTTTCTACCTGCCTACTACGTAGAAAGAGAAGGAAGAAGGAGATAAAACATTAACGTTTATGATGCAATACATTACGCTTATTTGTAATGGAAAAATAATCTATATGAATTTTTTCTATTGAAAAAAACTATTATTAATTAATGCGAATCATTTAGCTTTCTGAAGTCGTACTCCTTATACAACATATACATTGACACCACAGGCGACTAAAATGTAAAGAGTGGTAGAGAATTTATTTATTCATCATATTTTTAATTATTCAATAACTCTATGACTTACTACATATCAACTTGTTCATATTTAAAGGAAAATCATTCTAGGAATCCAGTTTCAAAAGTAAACAAGAAATATCAACTGCTCCGCTTTCTGCCAAATTCTAATAAATTGGTAGCGATTTTGAGAGTGAAAATGTAGAATTAAAATAATTACTCTCTTTATATAAAAAGGTCAAAACTTGATAACAATAATAATGTTGTATTTCTTAAAATATTTTAAATATTTTTTTAAATTGCAAAAAGTGAAAAAAAACTAATCGAAAAATAACTTTAATTTCGATATTACTGGAATTTTTTTTTTTATTTTATGAAAAAGCGAAGAAATTTGGCATTTCTAATAATCTAAGAAATTTGGCGTTTCTAATAATCTGAAAAAAATATGCCATAAATATTCGGAAATTTTAATATCTTTTACTAAAATTCTAAATTTTAATTGTTACCTTTTTTTGCAATTTTATTCACAATTGCTAAACCTGCTTAATATTTATTAGTTAATTGCATTAATTATTTACACTGGTTAATAAGTGCAACAGACAGTATTTTAATATGCAAAATCACTCATATTACAGATCATTTTTTTAATATTTTTTTTCAACAAATTCGAATTCTATCGAAAGGGTTCCAATAGTTTGAACAGGCAAGCGACCAAAAGTTTAGTTCACTTAATTTTGATTATACTTTTTGCGTCTTTCACAATATCTCGAGGAATTTTCAAGCTCATCGAAACATTTTGTACACAGTTAAAAAATTCTTTTAACCAAGTATCTATGCGAAAAATAGCTTTAAATAAATATATATTATCTATAAATATTTATTATATATTATTTATTATATATAAATATATATTAAGTACAACACGAGGCTTACAGTTGTAAGTATGGAAGCAAACAATGTAGGATTTTTAAACAGAAATACATACTAAAAGGGCATGCAAAATTTAGAGAAAAAAATAATAATAAAAAGAGAAATAAATAAAAACATTTACAAAAAGGATGAGAAAAACGAAAAATTAAAATAGTACACAAAACAAAGTGATTTATAATATTGCATTAAAAAATTTAATCACTGAATTCGCAGAAAAGTTTGAAGATGGTTTTGTTACTCACAAAAGTGCGAAGAGGGGGATGAAAGTTAATATTAGCGACTTTAAAGCAATTATTAAGTTTTTTTCGTCCCGCAGTGGACTGATCGTTAAGACACGGTTCCCAGCAGATCACCGAAGTCAAGCATCACTGGCTACGGTCAGTGTGCGGGTGGGTGACCACTTGGATCAGTCTGCGTAGGGACCGAGGGTGTGCGGTATTGGTCCTCGTTAAACTGTGCTACCGTAAAGTTCTCGACTTCGCGCGCAGGTCGTCGGGTTACCGAAGCGGGGGTGCCATCCCCTCCGCAGAGGATCAAAATTGTGATGGCATGTCTTCGGATCATCATCCGGTATGTTTCCCAGACCGTCGCCAATAGCTCATTGTGCAGCTCTAGTGCGATGCAAATTAACAACAACAACAACAACAAGTTTTTCTCAAAATGGGAGCATTTCACAATAAAATGTTCAACGTCTTGTGTTCCACCAATATTGTAATCACACAGATCACTGGAACTTAAACCAAATCTTTTCAAATATGCCTTGAAGTTGCCGTGTCCAGTGAGAAATTGCATCACGTGAAAGTTGCAGAAGAAATGTTTGTTTTTAAGTCTTTGATTAACAGATGGAAAGAAGTGTTTTAACTTTATCTTGATTGTATCTCATTGTGAATTTGGCGCATAAACGAATACATATAACAGCACTTACAGAGATGCCGACTTGCTCCGGACAGAATATGCTTATTTAAAGTGGTAGTATATCAATTGTGATTCTAGATTTAATAAATTGAATTCAGTAGATTTTTATCCACCACTATTTCTAAATGAATCGTAGACTTATATAATTCAGTACTTTATATATGTATAATTTATTTTGTAGCTATTTATTATTTCATTTAAAAATTATTTTGACTTGTACGGAGTAGTTGGCAACTCTGCAATTAGCAAATTATATAGTATAAGAAAAAAAAAAGAAAATATGAGATATATATTTATGAAATATTCTAGCATTTTATTTTTCAATACTCGAACTAAGCAACTGAAACCTTCAAAATCTGACATCAAATTGACTTCAATCTCTATTTATTTGGATAAAGTCATTACAAGAGATGAAATAAAAATGCAAACGGGTTTTGTAATTTTCCTTGTAAAATTTGAAATACGTCAAAATGACGCGTATCGTGAACCTAGTGTTAAAATTGAAAATTTCAATTGTCACCACTTTTTGCAATTTTAGTCACTCGTGGCAAACGAAGATGTGCTTACTTTTTCGAAAAAAAATCAAATCTTGTAATAATTAATGATATATTACAGGTGTACAATTAGCATTTTTTGCATAAAGTGTTTAGTTTCAATTTTTTTTTATTGTATCTTGTTTTCGAAGCAAGGAAATTAAAACTCTGAATAACATATAAACTAATGATCGGAGTTAGGCCTAAGAACAGATTTTAATGTTTCAAGGGCCGAAACTTAAATATTCATTAGTTAATTGCATTAAACATTTGCACTCGTTAATTAGCGCAGGAGACAGTATTTTAAAAGAAACAAAGTCACTCATATAACTGCACATTTTGTTAATATTTTTGTACGGACAATTTTGAATTCTGTCGAAATGGTTCCAATAGTTTGGACAGGCGAGCTATCAAAAGTTTATTTCTCTTAATTTTGATTTCACTTTTCGCGTGTTTCGCAATATCTCGAGGAATTTTCAAGCTCATCGAAACATTTTGTACACAGTAACAAAATTCTTTTATCCAAGTATCTATACAAAAAATAGATTTAAATAGTTATGTATTATTATTTTTGAGAATACGCTATAAAACTATTTCAATTTTAAGACAGATAAATTACTAAATCATTTTAAGGAATGTATTTTCTAAACATATAAAATAAAATATTCAGCTTCCCTTTACTTGAGAGATGTTGAAAAATAAATAATATTAATTCAGGTTGTTCAGAATATTAAAACTACCTTTTTGGAAAATAGAATATGTTTAATAAAGAATTTTAAATTTCTAATGTTACAGAGATGCCAAATGCTCTGGACACCCCAAAATAATCAAAAAATCGGTAAATGTTGCAAATATTTGAGAATTTTTGCTTGCATTTTAAGTAGCCTACGAATTATTTAGAAATAGTGGTTGATAAAATTCTACTAAATTGAATTTATTAAACCAAGAATCATATTTGATAAACTACCATTTTAAAATTTATATTTTCTGTCCGGAGCAAGTTCACATCTCTGATGTTATTGGCGTAAGTTAAAAAGTTGCAACAAGCTTAGTAGACATATCTACTAGCAATAAATTTGGCTGGTGGATATTGAGAAAGAAAAAAAGTAATTTTTTATTTTTTTCTATTGCAGTAATTGATAGTAATGAATAGTATAATGCACTTCTTGTGAGTTCAGAAAAAAGATTGATAAATATTCTACTTTTATATCTGAAAATATTTTCTGTTCTTGTGTTGCTCTTGAATAGGCTTCAAAACAATTAAAAATTTATTCAATTATAAACACAACAATATTTAATTACAAGTATGTTTGAAAGTTCTGTGCCTGAATTTGAAATAAGCAAAAGAAGCCTTTATTCACGCTATAATGAATTACTCATTTTCTTTTAAACTTTTTTTTAATGCATTAGATTTTTGAACGTTAAATTGGATATTTATTCGCCGCTGTTTTCAAATTCGAAAACGGTTTCATTCTACAAGCTATAGTTTTTATGGAATTTAATAATCGTATTTATATGCAGAATTTTTTTAAAATTTAATTTGAGTGACTACTAAAAGTTCCCACCTCTCTACTACTTAGAAAGTGAAGGAAGAAGGAGATAGTACATTTACGTTTATGATGCATATACATTAGGTTTGTTTGTAATGTTAAAAATAATCTATATCAATTTTATCCATTGCAAACAAATATTATTAATTCATTGGAACCATTTAACACACCGATGTCGTGTTCCTTATACAACATATACATAGACGCTAAAGGCGACTGAAATGTAAAGAGTGGTAGAGAATTTATTTAATCATTATTTTTTTAATTATTCAATAAGACTATGATTTACATATCAACTTGTTCATGTTTAAAGGAAAATTATTCTCGGAATCCCGTTTCAATAGTAAGACAGAAATAACGACTGCTCCGCTTTTTGCCTAATTCTAATAAATTGGTAGCGATTTAAAGAGTTAAACATGTGGAATTAGAATAATTACGCTCACTCTTAAATAGTGTCACCACGTGATAACAATAATATTGTTGTATTTCTTATACTTTAAATATTTTTCTTAAATTACAAAAAACGAAAAAGAAACTTAACTAAATATAATTATTTCTTTATGACAAAGCGAAGAAATTTGGTATTTCTAATGATCTAAGAAATTTGGCATTTCTTATAATCTAAGAAATTTGGCATTTCTAATAATCTAAAAAAAATATGCTATGAAAATTTATAAATTTTAATATCTTTTATTAAAATTAAATTTTTAATTTTCACTTTTTTTGCAATTTCATTCACCCTTAGCTAACTTGGATATGCATACTTTTACATAAAAAAAATCAAATCTAGTAATAAATAATGATTTATTACAGGCTTATAATTAGCATTTATTGCACAAAGTGCTAAGTTTTAACTATATTTTGTTTGTATCTCGTTGTCGTTGTAAAAAAAAAAAAACTCTGAATATCATATGAACTAATGATCGGAGTTAGGCCTAAGAGCAGATTTTAATGATTCAAATGCCAAAGCTTAAATATTCATTAGTTAATTGCATTAATTATTTACACTAGTTAATTAGTGCAGAGAACAGTATTTTAAGAAGCAAAATCATTTATATAACCGCACATTTTTTTAATGAAATAATTTTTTCCCGACAAATTTGAATTCTGTCGAAATGGTTCCAATAGTTTGGACAGGCGAGAATTCAAAAGTTTATTTCTCTTAATTTTGATTATACTTTTCGCGTCTTTCGCAACATCTCGAGGAATTTTCAAGCTCATCGAAACATTTTATACACAGTTATAAAATTCTTTTATCCAAGTATCTATGCAAAAATTAGCTTTATATAACTATTTATTATTAGTTTTGCGAATACGTATTAAAAATATTTGAATTTTAAGACATATAAATTATTAAATCATTTAAAGGAATGAATTTTTTAAATATATGAAATAAAATATTCAGCTTCCTTTTACTTGAGAAATGTTGAAAAATAAATAATATTAATTCAGGTTGTTCAAAATTTTGAAACTACCGTTTCAGAAAAAAGAATATATTTAATAATATATTTTAAATTTATGAAGTTATTCCTCTATTAAACGAGTTCCATGACCATAATTAACATATCTACTAGCAATAAATTTGGCTGGTGGATATTGAGAAAAAAAATCGAGAAAAATTCATGAATGCCGTCAATTCTATTGATATACTTCAAATGAGTTATTTTTTCTTTAAGTAGTGATAGCAGTTAATAATATAAAGCACTTCTTGTGAGTTCAAAAGAAAGGTTGATAAGTATTCTTCTTTTAGATCTGAAAATATTTACTGTTCTTGTGTTGCTCTTGAATAGGCTTCTCAACAATTAAAAAGAAGTTCAATTATAAACACAACTATATATAATTACAAGTATGTTTAAAAGTTCTGTGCCTGAATTTGAACTAAGCAAAAGAAGACTTTATTAATGTTATAATGAATTACACAAGTTTTACACGCTAGGATAATATCAAGTCGATAGACAATTTCACGCCAGGTAGCGGCAAGCATGTCGGCATCCACAGAGGCTATTGCTGTTGTAATTCTGGTTTTCAGGTCATTAATGTTCGACACGATCCTCCTGTAAACATTGTCCTTTATAAATCCATAAAGAAAAAAGTCCAGCCGCGTTATATCAGGTGATCTGGGTGGCCAAGGAATTGAACCTCCTCACCCAATCCATCTTCCTGGAAAATGGTCATTCAATGAACTTTGAACGATGATAACCCAATGAGGTGGTGCACCATCTTGTTGCAAAAAGACATGTGGCTGAAGCTCTTCTAGTGGTGAAAATACTAAGTTTTCCAACGTGTCTAAGTATACGACTGATGAGGCAGTCTTTTCTGTAAAAAAGAAAGGCTCAATGACTCGGCCGTGCGTTAGTCCACATCACACATTAACCTTTGGAGAATCCCTTTGTGTCTCACGGTATTCATGGGGGCTTTCAGATCCTCATATGCGCACATTATGGCGATTAACATTGTCAGAAACATGAAAGGATGCTTCGTCGGTGAACCTTATGCTCTTCAGAAAATCTGCATCATCTTCTGTCCTTCCTACCATATCTGTTGTAAACGCCATCCTCCTAGGCATATCGTCCGGTTCCAAACCCAGAACAAATTGAACTTTGCATGCATGCAGTCTTAATTGTTTCTTAATAACCTTGTACACCGTCGAAATTGGCATATCCAATTATCTTGCCGCTGATCTCATAGATCTTCTAGGATTGTCAAAAAATGTCTGTCTGACACGCTCAGCGTCAAAATCAATTGTGCAGGGACGTCCGGAACATTTCTTATCTGCGATACTTCCAGTTTCTAGAAACTTCTTTTTCCACCGCAAGATGCTGCTTTTGGATGGAGGTTCTTTTTGGTAAATTCTTCTGCAATTTCTCTGTGCTTGCACGATCGACTTCGTTTCTATGAACCACCATAAAATCTGTGCCTTCTCTTGTGGTGTATGCATTCTCTTTTATATCAGCTCGAATAAAACATGACATAGAAAAGTACTACATAGAAAAAACACATCAAAAGTAAACATAACATTGCTTTAGTTGCCCAAAACAAAAGAGAGAAAAATGCAATTAATAAGTAGACGATATTTAGAAAAATACAGATATTTGGACTGGAAAATGAAATTATCTGAAATTAACCACACGAGCTGACGATATTTACAAAAGTAAAGATGTTCAAACCTGAAAAATTAAATATATGAATTATTCCATCAATGAATGCCATAAGTTTGCTTATATCTTCATTATTTTATGAGTTATTAAACATAGAAATGGATCCTGGAATTTATAAACACCCTGTATTTTCTACACCATTACATATGAATGATATCGGAATTCATTTGCCACTTTGTTCCAACTCTCTCATCGTATGGCTTTTGTAGTATTTTAAAAATTGTCAAAGATTCTGAAAGCTTTGGTTTTCAAAAGTCTGCCACCTTATGAAATAATTTGCACAAACACATTGTTAATAATTATGAATAATAATTTTATTATCAGTTAAGGTTTATAACACCTGATGACGCTGAGCACAAGCAATTGTTTTTTACACTTCCTCTCTTCAGTTTTACAGAAATTAAGAATAGACTTCAGTTTAGAGAAATTAAAATCGAAACGAGCTGTGATTAGACAGTTGATTACGAAATTGATAAATAAGATTGACAAATTGTTCTTAGAAACACTTCCTGAAGACAAGATTCTGTTTATTTTATATAACATTCGCAGTATTTTGAAGGTTGAAAGTTTGTTTAATTTCTTACATGTTCACCAATAGGACGATGAATTTGGACATTCTGTGGCAGTATTGTACTTCTGTACAATGCCAGTTCCTTCCTATAACTGAAAGCCACCACTTTTCTTATAAATTGTTTTATCTGACCACTATGAAGGTAAAACAATTTAAGATACAGCCATTTAATAGAAATCTAGTAAATATAAGAAAGTGGCAGCAAATATATGTCGAAAATTTTTTAAATGATGAATATGATTGGTTTGTCTTATTTACTTGTCAACCACTACAGATTCAATTCTCAAATATGTAAGACAAATTTCTCTCAAGTACCTTTATTATATGGGGATTCCCTGGTCGAGTAGTATCGCCCACCAAACGCTCTGTTAAGCGTGGAGGAGGCGGGTTCGAATTCCGCCGTTACCCCGGATATATTCTTTGTGATCTCCTTCTCTATATTGTGTTATCTGTTCTTCTACTTGACAAAGGTTTATAAACCTCAAATAAGCACACAAGCCTGCAAATGTATGTATGTTGTATATCAATACCTTTTTTATTGAATTTTGAGTTCGTGCGCACAACTAGTTAACTTCTTAAATAATCTGCGCAGACTACTTAAAAGAAACCGTGTGGAGGCTTTCTGATGTAGGAGGTGATGTCTCAACTCCATTGTTCATCTAGTTAAAATAGTTGAACCTCCTTGCCAAATAATCTTAAGAGGGAAAGCGTCACTGGATACCAAGTACAGACAACAGAATGATGGGCTGCTAACTACTACGTAAGCTGCAAAATATTTTATACAGTGGTAGACAATACTAATAAAAGCTGTCAGAATTTTTCGTAACTTTGATAGTATTTAAAACCACGCCACAAGTAATGTATCGTTTTATATGAACTTCTGAAAATAGTGATGTCGAAAATAACTTCCAATCGAAATTTTAAAACAAGGAATTATACCATTAAACAAGCTTTGTCTACCACTCAAAAAAAAATTTCCCAAAAAGGCGTAGGATTCTAGAAACTTGCTGGTTTTTCAGCTTATGAGTAGTTCGTCAAAACTACACTTCTAGAATTTCTATTGTATTGCGGTGCTCGCCACTCTCACCAGTCTTACCGCCAGCTTGGCGATTTAAGATCTTCAGGTAAAAGCAACCCTGTGATCCTAGTGATATATATTCTGTCCTTCAGAGGAAGAACAGCCACTTACCTTTTCAACTTTTTCACTATATCCCGAACCCGCTATATCAGGAAGTATGTGCACTTCGCCAGCAAATAGCTGCACTTAGCCAGCAAGTTGAAAAATTTTCTCGCGAGAGATCACGCAATCGTTCTCGAACAAGATATAATAATTTTCGTAGATATACATCTAGCTCTAGGGATCGGAAAAGATCGTCTGAAATCTGTTTTTATCATTCGAAATTCGGCCAAAAAGCTAGAAAATGTTGTTCACCGTGTTCATACAACAATAACCAGGGAAACTAAAACCGGCTGTCGCTATTACAGCGACAAAAGATCCGACAGCCGTACGTTCGTGTCGCTTATTTGTATATGATAAAAAAACTCATTTAAAATTTTTAGTGGATTCAGGTTCAGATGTGAGCTGCTTGCCCGTCCCAAAAATGATTAAAAATTTACATCCTGGTCCCTTACAGTTAACTGCAGCTAATAATTCAAAAATTTTTACCTACGGAAGTAAATTATTGAACATTAATTTAGGATTACGAAGAGACTTTAAATGGAAATTTTTAGTTGCTACGGTGCCTATTCCAATTATAGGAGCAGATTTTTTAGAGCACTTTGGACTGTTGATAGACCTAAAACGTCGTAAATTAATTGATGGTGTCACTAATCTTTCTTTATTGGGCATAACTGCCAAAACTAATGTTTTTTCAGTAAAATTAATTTCAGGTGACACATATTATCATAAATTATTATCAAATTTTCCGGAATTAACTAAATTAACACCAAAAATTAAGCAGGCGTGTCATAATACTGTGCATTACATCGATACAACTGGTCCGCCTATACACAATAAACCTAGGCGATTAAGTCCAAAAATATACGATGTTGTAAAACAAGAATTTCAGTTTATGTTAGAGCAGGGTATTTGCCGGCCTTCGAAGTCACCATGGTCATCTCCACTCCATGTCGTTACTAAAAGCTCGGGAAGTATTCGACCAGTTGGAGACTATAGGAAATTAAACGCCGTGACAACTCCGGATCGGTACCCTATTCCCCATATACAAGATTTCACACACGCGCTGAATAACAAAAATATTTTTTCTAAGATTGATATAGTCCGTGCTTATTTTCATATCCCAGTACACCCAGATGACATACAAAAAACTGCTGTGTGTACGCCTTTTGGGCTTTTTGAGTTTCCTTTCTTAAATTTCGGTCTATGTGGAGCCGCGCAAACTTTTCAGAGGTTCATGAATGAAATTCTGGGAGATTTGCCTTTTTGCTATGTTTACCTCGATGATATCCTTATTTTTAGTGAATCAGAAGAACAGCATAAAATGCATGTTCAAACCGTGTTTCAAAAATTAAATGAATACGGTTTAACGGTAAATGTATCAAAATGTCTGTTTGGTGTGCCAGAGATTTCATTTTTAGGCCACTTAATAACTAAGGATGGCACCAAACCATTACCCAATAAAGTAGACCCTATTTTAAATTACCCACAACCAAAATCAATTAAGGAATTGAGAAGATTTCTCGGACTTCTAAATTTTTTTCGTCGTTTTCTACCTCGCGCAGCTCATAACCAAACTCACTTAAACGATTTTTTAAAAGGCTCAAAGCGCAATGATAATCGTATGATTAACTGGTCAGAACAAGCAATAAGCGAATTCCAAAACTGTAAAACTCTTTTAGCGAACGCTACGCTGCTTGCTCATCCTAACCCCGATGCAAATTTAGTACTGCAAGTAGATGCCTCGGATTTTGCTATTGGGGGAGCATTATTTCAAACAGAAAATGAACATCTTCAGCCGTTAGCATTTTTTTCGCGCAAGTTATCCGAAACTGAAAAACGCTATAGCGCATATGATAGGGAGTTGCTTGCTGCATACGCTTCAATCAAACAATTCAGGTATATGCTCGAAGCACGGTGTGCGGTGCTCGCCACTCTCACCAGTCTTACCGCCAGCTTGGCGATTTAAGATCTTCAGGTAAAAGCAACCCTGTGATCCTAGTGATATATATTCTGTCCTTCAGAGGAAGAACAGCCACTTACCTTTTCAACTTTTTCACTAGCTAGCTTGGTCGCAGGACGACCCATAATGTTTAATTTAGTTTATGTTATATTGATGTTTGTGTTCATGAAATAAATATGCTTTAAGAGAAACCCGCATTTCGTACTCACTTCAGTATTAAAAGAATACGCAAGTCATAAATTAAGTATATGCAAATATTTGGTCTACCAGAGAATTCTGCCCTCTAAGAACCACGACCCATTTCTCAAACTTGCAAAAGGTGTCTGAATAAAAGAATGGTGGTAGGCATTTACCCTCAACATTAGGTTTGCGGACGTTTCTTATATACCTATCTCTACGAACACGAGTCAATTCGACGCATGAGCGAATACATATAACAGCACTTACAGAGATGCCAACTTGCTCCAGACAGCAAATATCTATTTTTAAAGTGGTAGTTTATAAATCATGATTCTTGGTTTAATAAATTCAATTTAGTAGATTTTTTCCACCACTATTTCTAAATAATTCATAGGCTTATATAATTCACCACTTCATACTTGCAAAATTAACTTAGTTGTTATTTACCGTTTTTAAAATTATTTTGGCTTTTCCAGACAAAGCCTCCTACAACTGAAAGCCTCCACACGGTTTTTTATAGGTAGTCCGATCAGACCATTAGGAAGGTAAGCCAGTTAAAGAAAAATCCCTTTAATGGAAACACAAGTGAAAATAAGATAGTGGTAGCAAATATATGTCAAAGAATTTGTTTAATTTATGAATTCAATACGACTGATTTGTCCTATTTAATTGTCAACTACGGATTCAATTCTCAAATATATATGATAAATTTCTCTCAAGTACTTTTAATATAGAATTTAGGTTCATGTGCACAACCAGTTCTCTTTTAAATAGTCTGCGCGGACGACTTATGAAAAACCGTGTGGAGGCTCTCTGATATAGGAGATGATGGTCCGGAGCAGTCGGCATCTCTACACTTGGAAAGCGATGCAATTACATACTATGAGAAAAAAATAAAAATATGATATAATTATGAAATGTTCTAGTATTTTATTTTTCAATACTCGTACAATCCAAAAAGAAGAAACCTTCAAAATCGGACATCAATTGACATTCTGCGTTTGTTCTTTCCGTTATTGCTTATCGGCAACTGTTGTTTATCGCTTGTTTCATTTGAGATAAGGATATAGGATAACGTTTCGAAGTATAAGCAACGATTGAATTAATATGAGTTTAGAGTACAGTAATGTGAATTTTATGCGAAGAAAAAGAAAATTCCGAATAATGTAACATTTACAAGAACGAAAAAGAAATATTTCCAAATGGCGGATATGTATAAGATAGTACAAGGAAGAACAATTTCGCAAATAATCAAATTCAATAACTTATACCGGAATAGACTACATCATTCCTCTGACTCGTCTTTTGGAAATTAAATTTTGAGAGAAAAGCAAAACAATTCTCACTAAACATTACATTTTAAGAGTAGCATATGACTTGAGCATTTGAATAATTTAGAATTAGTAGTGAGTATAAATACTATCGAATTTGCTAAACAGAGAATTATACAATAAAAGACGAGCACTCGAAAATATTTATAAACTTTACGGACAAAGTTGGCATCTCTGATTATGGGCAGAATGAATGGGAATTCCAGTCAGGCATGAATTGACTTGAGCCTTGTTTGGCTCAAGTATTGAGCTCCCATGTTACAGCAAAATCATCTAAACAAAATGCGGCCACGCTTTTTTCGTACACTAAGTAAAAAGTTATTTTTTTTTATTATATCATTTAATTTGAATGGGATAGGGGACAGCAGTGACAATTTAGGCATAAACTGCCAAGTAATCTGCCAGACACAAAGTTTGTGATCTAAAAATTTTTACGCTTTCAAAATGTATAATTGAAGGATTTGCTGAAAATCAACTGAAGTGAGGGACGTAAATTCCCCACTTTCTGGAGAGCATTCCCTTTACGTGTCACAAGTGGACATAATAAATAATATTCATCATGAAATATTTCAGATTTTAAAAACTACCGTTTCAGAAAATAAAATATCTTTTATAATAAATTTTGAATTTCGCTTAATTGGAAACTGAGGATCGTAAAAAAATTCATATTAAAAGAATCCGCTAGCAATATATTTGGCTGGTGGGTACTAAGATTAAATAGAATAAATATTCCTGAATATCGTCCATTTCTTAGGAAATAATCTATATTATTTTTTACCATTACAAACAAATATTATTATACAATTCATAAGAACCGGTTAACGCCCAGCGTCATATATTATAAGACAGTTCATTTTTTCAAAGACATTTATTGTGGTGGGAAACTTCTTTCAATATTTTCATTTATCTGGGTGAATTAAAAGATTCTCAGATACCAGAATGAATTAGTTATTTCTGAATAAATCTATAATTATAAGGAGCAAGTACTATTTGATCTATCAATGACTTTTTAAATGCCCTAACAGTAGAAAAACCAATTAATTTCGATAATATATTATACCACTTTTTCCATAAAACCACTTTTTGTATCATTTCAATATCTAAATTCAGGGCTAAACGGGCCAACGCAAAGTCGTGTTCCTTACGCAAGACATGCAGGTCACCACAGATGACTAAAAATGTAAAAATTGGTAGAAATTTTAATTACTTAATTCTCGATAATTGTTCAGTACTACTATGGCTTTTATTTCACGTTGTTCATATTTAAAGTTAAATCATTCACGGAATTCAAATTTGAAAAGTAAACCAGAAATAAAAACTGCTTTGCTTTCTTTAATTAAAATTTTAATAAATTGGAAACGAATTGGAGAGTAAACCTTACAGAATTAGGATAATTACGCCCACACTTTCAAAGCGTCTCCCCGGGATAACAATAATAATGTTGCATTTCCTATGATATTTTCAATAAATCAAATTACAAAAAATGAAAAAATAAGCTAAAAATAGCTTTAAATTCGATATTACAAGATATTATATTTGTTTTACAAAGCGAAGCAAGTTGGCATCTCTGGTAATCTAAATAATATATGCCATAAAAATGCACATTTTAATCTCTTTCATTTAAATTCTAAATTTTTATCATCCCCACTTTTTGCAATAGAAGTCACACGTGGAAAACCTGGATGTGCATAGTTTTTTTTTTAAAAAAACATCAAATCTAGTAATAAATAATAATACAATTTTAAATTTGCATTATGTTAATTGAATATTTAAACTTTTTTACGTTTATAAAATGTGTCTTCTAGCAATATATTTAGCTGGTAGATACTTAGAAAGAAAAGTGAAAANGTTTGACTCCATGCCACGTCGTATAGCAGCACTTATTGCAGCGCGTGGTGGCTGCACCAAATACTGATTTCGGACGCTTAATTTGTTTCTTTTGTTTTGAAAATTTCATCATTTATTTGTATCAGTACAAGTCGTTTCTGCATTAAATTTCATTTGATTCTGATGATTCTTTCATGGTGTTGCATTTTCTACAAACAGCAGTTTAAAAAAGATTTCTTGTGAGTTCAGAAGAAAGGTTGATCAGTATTCTTCTTTTAGATCCGAAAATTTCCTTTGTTCTTCCATCGCTCTTGAATAGGCTTCTCAACAATTAAAAAGTAGTTCAATTATAAACGCAACAAAATATAATTATGCCTGTCTGAAAGTTCTGTGCATGAAAAATTACGTATCATTTTGAAATAAGCAAAAGAAGCCTTTATTCATGTTATAATGAATTACACATTTTTTTAAAACTTTTTTCTAATGCATTAGGTTTTTGAACGTTATAATGGATATTTATTCGCAGCTGTTCTTAAATTCGATATTTTTTTTCATTCTGCAAGCTACAGTTTTTATGGAATTTAATAAATGTATTTATATGCAGAATTTTTTTAAAATTTAATTTGAGTGACTACTAGAAGTAATGATACGATTACGTTACGTTTGTTTGTAATGTAAAAAATAATCTATATGAATTTTTTCCATTTCAAACAAATATTATAAATTCATGGGAACCATTTAACACGCCGAAGCCGTGTTACTTATACAACATATATATAGACGCCCCAGGCGACTAAAATGTAAAGAGTGCTAGAGAATTTATTTATTCATTATCTTTTTAATTATTCAATAAGGCTATGATTTACATATCAACTTGTTTATATTTAAGGGAAAATCATTCTCGGAATCCCGTTTCAATAGTAAGACAGAAATAACATCTGCTCCGCTTTCTGCCAAATTCTAATAAATTGGTAGCGATTTAAAGAGTTAAACACGTAGAAATAGAATAATTACGTTCACTCTTTAATAGTTTCACCACGTGATAACAATAATATTGTTGTATTTCTTATATTTTAAATTTTTTTCAAATTACAAAAAGTGAAAAAGAAACTAAGCTAAAAATAAGTATTTCCTTATGACAAAGCGAAGGAATTTGGCATTTCTAACAATCTAAGAAATTTGGCATTTCTAAAAATCTAAGAAATTTGGCATTTCTAATAATCTAAGAAATTTGGCATTTCTAATAATCTGTAGAAAATAAGCTATAAAAACTAATAAATTTTAATATCTTTTATTAAAATTCTAATTTTTAATTTTCACCTTTATTTGCAATTTTATTCACCCTTGGCAAACCTGTTTATGCATATTTATAAATAAATAAAAAATCAAATCTAGTAATAAATAATGATTTATTACAGGCTTATCATTAGCATTTATTGCGTAACGTGCTTAGTTTTAACTATATCTTGTTTGTATCTCGTTGTCGTTGCAAAAAAATAAAACCTCTGAATAGCATATGAACTAATGATCGGAATTAGGCCTAAGAACAGATTTTAATGAGTGAAGGGCAGAAGCTTAAATATTCATTAGTTAATTGCATTAATTATTTGCACTAGTTAATTAGTGCAGCAGACAGTATTTTAACAAACAAAATCATTCATATAACAGCTCATTTTTTTACTATTTTTTTTTTCAAAAATTTCGAATTCTGTCGAAATGGTTCCAATAGTTTTGACAGGCGAGCTATCACATATTTATTCCCCTGTCTTAACCCGTTTTGTCCCGACTTTATATATTGAAATGATACAAGAAGTGGTTTTATGGAAAAGGTGGTATAATATACACTGCTGGACAATTGCTAAGGACGGATCACAAATTGCAATGTAGCATAACATTNTTGCATACGCATACCTCTTCTTACTATATCACGCACTTATTCTAATTTTCCACATTTTGCTTCCTTTCATTTTGTGGTTGCTATGGATGATAGTGTTATCCGTCCTTAGCAATTGTCCAGCAGTGTATTATCGAAATTAATTTGTTTTTTTACTGCTAGATCATTCAAAAAGTCTCTAATAGATCAAAAAGTACTTGCTCCTTTTAATTCTACATCTAGTCAGAAATAACTAAATTATTGTGGTACCTGAGAATCTTTTAATTCACCCAGATAAATGAAAATTCTGAAAAAAGTTTCCCACCACAATGAATATCTTTGAAAAAAGGAACTGTCCTAAATATATGACGCTGGGCGTTAACCGGTTAATTTTGATTATACTTTTTGAGCCTTTCGCAATATCTCGAGGAATTTTCAAGCTAAGCTCATCGAAACATTTTGTACACAGTTATAAAATTCTTTTATCCAAGTATCTATACAAAAAATAACTTTAAATAATTATTTTTGTGAATACGTTTTAAAAATATTTGAATTTTGAGACATAAATTATAAAATCGTTTTAAGGAATGTAATTTTTTAATACATAAAAAAAATACTCCGCTTCCTTTTACTTGAGAGAGTTGAAAAATAAATAATATTAATTTATTCAAAATTTTGAAACTACCGTTTCAGAAAATAGAATATATTTAATAAATAGTTTTACATTTATAAATTTTCTTCTGCAACGTGAACAAAAGACAAGCTTAATTTAAATATCTTTTAGCAATAATGTCGGCTGGTGGATATTGAGAAGGAAACATTCATGAATACTGTAAATTCCATTGAAATACTTGAAATAAGTTATTTTTTCTTTAAGTAGTGAATAATATAAAGCACTTCTTGTAAGTTCAGAAGAAAGGTTGATAAGTATTCTTCTTTTAGGTCTGAATATTTTCTGTTCTTGTGTTGCTCTTGAATAGGCTTCTCAACAATTAAAAAATGGTTCAATTATAAACTCAACAATATATAATTACAAGTATGTTTGAAAGTTCTGTGCCTGAATTTGAAATAAGCAAANCTTGGCGCTTTTTTTTTTAGGTGAATTTAATTATTAGGTAATTTGTAAGTTTTATATAGGTAATTTTTGTTACTCTTTTTTGTAAATTTCTTTTAGTTAAAAACAAATTTCTTTTTGGGACGGGGGTATTTGTACTGATAAAAGTTCATTTACAGTTTCTTTTTTTGAATTTATTTTTGTGCCAATAGGTGGCAGCATGAGTCTTAAAACTTGTAGTAATGACAGTAAATATAAACCTTTAATTTTATATACTTCACTTTTGGTTGTAAATTTAATTTGTAATATTTGTAATATTGTATGGTGGCAACACACTGGGTTGGATGATAAAAATTGATGTTTTCAAAGAATGCTGTTGATGTTCACGAGCTGAGGATGTGGTGAAAAGGCTCCTGGAAAAATTGTTGAGTATCCACATGAAGTGATAAAATATTTTTTAGAATAGTGTAACACGTGCCTTATGGTAAGGCATATTGGTTGTTATGTGGGTGAATAACGTAACCAGAGTGCATGCCACATGAGTAAGTGCTGGTGAGAGGAAGCTCACGTCCAGTGGTCACACGTGGTGTGATATAATATATATATGGGGCAAGATGGTAGCCCATGGTAATCACTGATGTGTAGTTTGCTTGTTTGATGCTTCTCCCCTCGGACAACTATGTGGTATAATATTATATGGGGCAAGATGTTAGCCCGTGGTTAGCGCGGATGTGCAGTTTGCTTGTGTGATGCTAGTCCCCTCGGACAACTATTTTTTCATATATTTTCCTAATGAATGTGTCATTTTTTGTAATTTTTAGAAATGTTTTTTTAATCAAGTCCCTTAAGGACTTAATGCTTTTTTTTAAGTAATTTAATAAACCCTGTTATTTAATCTAATACCTTAGATAGCATTTATTTTTGTGTGTGATGAGGGTGTTAATTTTTACTTTGCAGATGAACAGGTAAGGTATCCCATGCTGGAGAATCGGTGGATCATTAATAATTAACTTAGATAAGGGAAGATATACACAACGCGATGTTTTTAATTTAGGGGAATATACTATACTAAACGGCACAGAATTACACAATTTTTTTGTGACATTTTCTAATTCATTAGGTTTTTGAACGTTATTATGGTTATTTATTCGTCACTGCTTTTAAATTCGATATCGGTTTCATTCTACAAGCTACAGTTTATATGGAATTCAAGAATTGTATTTCTATGCAGAATTTTTTAAAAATTTAATTTGAGTGACTACTTGGAGTTCCCACCTCTCTACTATGTTGAAAGTGGTTGGAAGAAGGAGATAATGCATTTATGTTTATGATACGATTACGTTACATTTGTTTGTAATGGAATAATCATCGATATGATTTCTTAACATTATAAACAAATATTAATTCATGGGGACCATTTCTCACGCAGAAGTCGTGCTCCTTACACAATATATCCAGAAACAACGCCACATGCGAATAAAATGCAAAAAGTGGTAGAAATTTTATTTATTTATTATCTCTTTAATTATTCTATGACTTACTTATCAAATTGTTCATATTTAACCCTTTCGCCCCGACTGTCACAAATACATGCAAGCATAAAGCCGTATCAAGCAGGGTAAAAAGATAAAACTGGTAATCAAACTAATTCTTTAGCAGTTTTTTTGTGGGTGGAGTTATAACTGTTTGATTTATTTGATTCACCATTACTTTGTTCAAAATAAAACTTTTTAGTTATACTTTGATGTAACATTGATTATATATATGATTAAACCAACAATAATTAATGTAAAGGTCAAGTAAGTGCGTCAAAATAGCAACGACTACATTCAGATTACCGTTTTTTATTTCATTACATCCTGATTCTGATTTTGTACAAATGCTGTTCTGAATCACCCGTCCCCAAGGGGTTAAAGGAAAATCATTCTCGGAATCCTCTTTCAATAATAAATTACAATAGTAAGTAACTTCCCTCAAATGTTTTACATAGTATACAAGGCTGCCATCTTTCTCTGATTTTTGTAAAAATTTATTGCAGTGGTAGATAAGTTTATGTTTTAATGTATTATTTTCTTAATCTTTTCAATGTATTTTCTACACCATTACATATAAATGATTTTAGAATTCATATGCCAATTTGTTCCAGCTGTCTCATCGTAAAGCTTTCATAGTATTTTCAAAATTGTCAAAGATTCTGAAAGCTTTGGTTTTCAAAATTCTGTCAGTGTTTGAAATAATTTGCACAAACGCGTTGTTAATAATGTGAATGATAATTTTATTATCAATTAAGTTTTATAACACCAGATGACGCTGAGCACTAGCAATTTTTTTTTCTACACATCCTCTCTTCAGTTTTGCATTTTTCGACTGAACTGCTAGAATAAAAGTATCTTAATCCATTATAATTTGTATAATTATTATTGAATTTGACTTATGGTGCATCATGGGCCGAAAAATTGGCCATCTGCATGAAAGTGAGTAAGTTAACATTTGTTTTATTTTGGTCTCCGCAAAGTCGGTAATAATTTGTTTTGATATTTCATTGTATTAAATATATATGCATTTGTATTTATTATTGCAGTAACGTGAGAGCTATTTATTTTTATAATGGATGATTTAGAGAAATTAAAATCGAAACGAGCTGTAATCAGACAGTAGATTACGAAATCGATAAATAATATTGACAAATTGTTCTTAGAAACATTTCCTGATTTTAATACTTTGTATGATTCACTAAATCAGTTAGTTGAAAAAAATGAAACTTTAAAGCCTCTTGATTTGGAAATTGAAAAATATTTTAAAAAGAGCGACGAATTTGAGTGTGAAATTATACAAAATCAAGAGTATCAAGATCGAGTAGTGGCTTATAAATTCAAAATTGAAAAATATTCATACCTGCCAACTTTTAATCCCATAGCTGCCAAATCTTCCGGAAGATTTTATTTTCATATTTAAAGTTAAATATGAAAATAAAATCTTCCGGAAAAGAGTTGGCAGGTTCGCAATAGCGATTTTCAACCTGATTAAAATATTAATATATTTTTGAGGAAGATAGTTTGTTGGTAATTGCTTTACTTCCTTTTGGAAAATCCATTCTCGAAAAGAGTGAATGTTGGCAGGTATGTAATCTTTTTGAGGATGATTTTCCCCTGTGCTTGTAAAATAGAATTTTAACTGCAATTTTAGGCTGAAACATATGCTGTTTTGTGAAAATGCTTATGCGGACCTCCACGACAGTAATACATTTTCATATATATATGCTTAATTGTTTTTAAAAATAAAGGCGGCCAAAAAGATTTTAAATTAAGTTTGTAAATGTCAGAAGGCATGCATTTTACTACCACTTTAAATATAGAAATAAAATTCTACGCCAAATGCGTAAAAGTTGGTAGGAATGGATATTTACTGAAATGTCAAACTACAGGACAGGAAGTGACGGTTAATAGTGGTAACAAGAATTTACAAGAAAATATAACTTATGGATATATCTCGCATGTTGCTAACGATAAATTACCTAAATTAGAGATAAACAAATTTTTTGGTGATGCCTGTGGGTGGCACAGTTTCTGGAATTATTAAATCATTATAAATTCATCAGATATAAATTATTAAATCATTTTAAGGAATGTATTTTTTAAATATAGAAAATAAAATATTCAGCTTCCTTTTAGTTGAGAGATGTTGAAAAAATATTAATATTCATTAAAGTTGTTCACAATTTTGAAACTACCGTTTCAGAAAGTAGAATATTTTTAATAAAAATTTTAAATTTGTGATAACGATTACGTAAATAAACAAATTCAATAACCAATACGGGAATAGACTACACCATTCCTCTGACTCGTCTTTTGGAAATTAAATTTTGAGAGAAAAACAAAACAATTCTCACTAAACATTACATTTTAAGAGTAGCATATGACATAAGCATTTGAATAATTTTGAATTAGTAGTGACCATAAATATTATCGAATTTAATAAACAGAGAATTATACAATAAGAGACGAGCACTCGAAAATATTTATAAACTTTACGGACAAAGTTGGCATCTCTGATTATGGGCAGAATGAATGGGAATTCCAGCCAGGCATGAATTGACTTGAGCCATGTTTGGCTCAAGTATTGAGCTCCCATGC
>NC_092209.1:22769482-22787638 GCF_043381705.1 Parasteatoda tepidariorum | reverse complement strand
GTTTTCAAAAAAAGAACATATATTTAACATGACCTATTAGGAACTTACTGACTTTTTTTTTTTTTAGTTAAAAAATAAATTCCTTGAATGCTGCAAACTTCAAAAGGATTTATGTATTTTATAACTTTTATACGTTTTTTTGAAGTGACAAATGGGTATCAATTTTATTCAAACTCACTTCAAGAAAGCTGAAGTTATTGAAAAATAGAAACCCAAATAAAAAGTGGTAAAACGTGGTGGTAAGTATACTTACCACGGCCTTCAAAAGGGTTAATAGTGTCACCATAACAATAACAATGATGTAATTCTTATATTTTAAATATTTTCTTAAATTGCAAAGGGTGAAAAAAAACTAAGTTGAAAATATCTACTATTACTAGAATTCGATATTACTAGAATTTTTTTTTTATGACAAAGCGAGGAAATTTGTCATTTCTAATAATCTATGAAATTCGGCATTTCTAATAATCCAAAAAAAATATGCTATAAAAATTTAAAAAATTTAATATCTTTTATTAAAATTATAATTTTTAATTTTCACCTTTTTTTGCAATTTTATTCAGTCTAGGCAAACCTGGATATGCATACTTTTAAATTACTTCTAGTAATAAATAATGAATTATTACAGGCTTATAATTAGCATTTATTGAGTAAAGTGCTTAGTTTTAACTTTATCTTGTTTGTATCTCTACAAAAAAATTAAAACTCTGAATAGCAAATGAACTAATGATCGGAACTAGGCCTAAGAACAGATTTTAATTATTCAAGGGCCGAAGTTTAAATATTCATTAGTTAATTGCATTAATTATTTACAATATTACATTAATTATTTTATTAGTAGATTAGTGCAGCAGACAGTATTTTAATAAAAAAAATCACTGATATAACCGATCATTTTTCAACAAATTCAAATTCTGTCGTAATGGTTCCAATAGTTAGGACAGGCGAGCTATCACATTTTTAGTTCTCTTTCTTAATTCTGATTATACTTTTTGCGCCTTTCGCAATATCAAGTTCATCAAACCATTTTGTACACAGTTAAAAATTCTTTTATCTAATTACCTATGCAAAAAATAGCTTTAAATAATTATTTATTGTTATTTTTGTGAATACGTTTTAAAAATATTTGAATTTTAAGACATAAATTATTAAATCGTTTTAAGGAATGTACTTTTTAAAAATATAAAATAAAATATTCAGCTTCCTCTTACTTTTGAAACGTTGAAAAATAAATAATATTCATTGAGGTTGTTCAAAATTTTGAAACTACCGTTTCAAAAAATAGAATATATTTAATAAATTATTTAAAATTTACTGATATTTGACGTGTTGGCGACTAACATCATAGATTTTTTAAGGCATGTTCTAGCAATGCATTTGGCTGGTGGATACTGAGAAAGAAAGATAAAAATTCATGAAAATAGTCAATATTTTTGAAATAAGTTATTTTTTCTTTAAGTTGTGATAGTAATGAATAATAAAAAGGACACCTTGCGAGTTCAGAAGAAAGGGTAATAAGTATTCTTCCTTCAGTTCTGAAATTTTTTTTTGTTCTTGCATTACTCTTGAATGGGCTTCTCAACAATTTAACAGTGGCTCAATTATAATCACAACAAAATATTATTACGTCTGTCTGAAAGTTCTGCGCCTGAAAAATGAAGTATTTCCAAATATACAAAAGAAGCTTTCATTCACATTATAATGAATTACACAATATTTTCTTATATTTTCTAATGAATGACGTAAACGTAACTATCTTATTTTTAAACGTAATTTTAAATCAAACGTAACTTTTAAACGTAATTATATATATTTTTCTTCGTCGCTGTCTTCATATTCGTTATCGGTTTCACTCTACAAGCTACAGTTTTTATGCAATTTAATAATATATTTCCATGGAGAATTTTTTAAAAATTGAGTGACTAATAAGAGTTCCTTCCTCTCTACAACGTAGAAAGTGAAGGAAGAAGGTTAATACATTATGTTTGTTTGTAATGGAAAATATAATCTATAAGAATTTTTTTTCATTACAAACAAATATTAATTCATAGGAACCATTTATCTCACCGAAGTCGTGGTCCTTATATAACATATACATAGACGCTCCAGGTGACTAAAATGTAAAAAGTGGTAGAAAATTTATTTATTTATTATCCTTTTAATTTTTCAATATTTCTATGACTTACATATCAACTTGTTCATATTTGTAGGAAAATCATTCTCGGAATCCAATTTCAATAGTAAACTACAAATAACAAATGCTCCGCTTTCTGCCAAATTCTATTAAATTGGTAGCGAATTGAAGAGTGAAACATGCGGAATTAGAATAATTAAACTCACTCTTTAAAAGTGTCACCTCGAGATAACAATAATAATGTATTTCTTATAACATTTCATATATTTCAGAAGACAAAATATGAAGAAAAAAACTTAGCTAAAAAAACTCTAATTTCGATAATACTTGATTTTTTTTCGCAAGGCGTAGAAAGTTGGCAATTCTAATTATCTAAAAAACATATGATATAAAAACTTTTCAAATTTTAGTATTTTTTATTGAAATTCTAAATTTTAATCGTCATTACTTTTTGCATTTTTAATCACCATTGGCAAACCTATGCATACTTTTGAAGAAAAAAAATCAAATCTAGTAATAAATAAGGATTTATTACAGGCTTATAATTAGCATTTATTGCGTAAAGTGTTTAGTTTTAACTTTATCTTGATTGTATCTCATTGTGAATTTGACGCATAAACGAAGACAGCACTTACAGAGATGCCAAATTGATCCAGACTGAAAATATATAATTCAAAGTGGTAGTATATCAATTGTGATTCTCGGTTTAATAAATTCAATTTAGTAGATTTTTATCCACCACTATTTCTAAATAAATCGTAGTCTTATATGATTCAACACATTAATTATATCAGTATTACATACCTGCCAACATTTTATCCTTTCAAGGATGATTTTTCCCAGTGGTAGTAAATTTAAAATGCAATATTAGGTAGTAACATTTGCTGTATTTTGATCAAGCTTATACAGATTACTACAATAGTATTACATATTAGTATATATGCTTAATTTTTTAAAAAATAGTGGTGGATTAAAAATATTATAAATTAAGTTTATAAATGCAAGGAATATATAGAAAACATATATTTTACTACCACTTTAAATATGGAAATAAAATTTTACGCCAAATGCATAAAAGTTGGCAGGTATGGTATTAGTATATGCAAAATTCACACAGTAGTTGTTCATCGCTTTTTTAAAAAATTATTTTGGCGCCTCTGGAATAGTTGGCATCTCTGCACTTAGAAATCAGTATATTTATATACTATTAGAAAAAAATTAAAACATGAGGCATATATTTATGAAATATTCTAGTATTTTCTTTTTTCAATACTCGAACGAAGTAACTGAAACCTTCGAAATCTGACACCAATTGACATTCTGCGTTTGTTCTTTCTGTTATTGCTTATTGGCACCCCATGTCGAATACCATCAAGGACTTGAATTTTCTTCAACATTGAAGAACTTATTAGCTTTTATGACTCCCTTGTAATATGACAAACAATATCGATGAATCGGTTGGTGACCCTTCGGGTCAAATACCGCGATCCCACCTATATCCAGCAACTTTTAAACTAGAATTTAGGTTCCTGCGCACAACTGGTTAACTTTTTTAATTAGTCGGCGCAACTTCTTATAAAAACCCGTGTGGCGGCTTACTGATGTAGGAGGTTGTGATCAGCCTCATTGACTACAGCATTTCCTTTACGTGACGCATGGGGACATATTTATAAATAATATTCATCATGAATTATTTCAGATTTAAAAAACTACCGTTTCAGAAAATAAAATATATTTTATAATAAATTGTAAATTTCTCATAACTTGGAATAAATTTATAATAATAATTATATTTATATTGAAAGAATCCGCGAGCAATATATATGGCTGGTGGGTACTGACATCAAATAGAATAAATATTCCTGAATATAGTCCATTTCATTGGAAATAATCTATATTGTTTTTTACCATTACAAGCAAATATTATTATATAATTCATAGAAACCATTTTACATAACGTCGTGTTCCTTACACAAGACATGCAGGTCACCACAGATGACTAAAAATGTAAAAAGTGGTAGAAGTCTTACTTATTTATTTCTCTTTAATTGTTCAATGCTACTGTGGCTTATATTTCAAGTTGTTCATATTTAAAGGAAAATCATTCGCGGAATTCAAATTTAAGAAGTGAACCAGAAATAAAAATTGCTTTGCTTTCTGCAAAATTTTAATAAATTGGAAGCGAATTGAAGAGTAAACCTTACAGATTTAAGATAATTACGTCCGTCCTTTCAAAGCGTCGCCCCGTAATAACAATAATAATGTTGCATTTCTTATGATATTTTCAATAAATCAAAAAATTTCGAATTTCAAAAAATGAAGGGAAAAAAAAACAAAAATAACTTTAATTTCGATATTACAAGAAAATATTTGCTATACAAAGCGAAGTAATTTGTCATCAAATTGGCAAGCAATATAAGTAATATATGCCATAAAAATGAACATTTTAATCTCTTTCATTAAAATTCTAAATTTTACTCATCGCCACCTTTTGCAATTGAAGTCACACGTGGCAAACCTGGATATGCATGGTTCGTTTTTTTAAAAAAAATCAAATCTGGTAATAAATAATGATACATTTTTATATTTGTATTACGTTAATTGATTATTTAAATTTTTTTACGTTTATTAAATGTGTCTTCAAGCAATTTATTTAGCTGGTGGATACTGAGAAAGAAAAGTGAAAAATTCATGAATATAGTATAATTAATTGAAATACTTCGAAAAAGTTTTTTTTCCTGTTAGTTGTTATAGTAATTAATAATAAAAAGGATTTCTTGCGAGCTCAGAAGAAAGGTTGATAAGTAATCTTCTTTTAGACCTGAAAATTTCTTCCGTTCTCGTATCGCTCCTGAATAGGCTTCTCAATAATTTAAAAGTGGTTCAATTATAAACGCATACATTTTCGTTTATGATGCAATAAATTACGTTTGTTTTTTGTTTTTTTAATTCAAGAACAAAATGATTCCTCGTGCACCACTGAAAAAGTACAACCACGAGGCTTACAGACGTAAGTATGATAGCAAACAATGTAGGATATTTAAACGGAAATACATACTAAAAGAGCATGTAAAATTCCGAAAAGAAAAATAATAATAGAAACAGAAATAAATAAAAACATTTACAAAAAGGATGAGAAAAAAAATTAAAATAGTACCCAAAACAAAGTGATTTATAAATTTACATTAAAAACTAAATCAATGAATTTGCAGAAAAGTTTGAAGATCGTTTTGTTACCCACTAAAGTGCGAAGAGGGGGAGGAAAGTTAATATTGAGCGACTTTAAAGCAACTATAAAGTTTTTTCTACTTTTTCTCAAAATGTGAGCATTTTACAATAAAATGCTCAACGTCTTGTGTTCATCCAATATTGCAATCACACAGATCACTGGAAATTAAGCCAAATCTTTTCAAATATGCCTTGAAGTTGCCGTATCCATTGAGAAATTGCGTTACATGAAAGTTGAAAAAGAAATGTTGTTTTTAAGTCTTTGATTAACAGATAGAAAGAAGAGTTTAGTCAGTAAAGCGTAGCAAGTTGGCAATTCTAATAATCTAAAATAACATATGATATAAAAACTTTTTAAATTTTAATATCTTTTATTGAAATTCTAAATTTTAATCATCATTACTTTTTGCAATTTTAATCACCATTGGCAAACTTTTTTCTTAAAAAAAAATCAAATCTAGTAATAAATCATGATTTATTACAGGATTATAATTAGCATTTATTACGTAAAGTGTTTAGTTTTAACTTTATCTTGATTTTATCTCATAGTGAATTTGACGCATACACAGGGTCTGATTATCGCCTAGGCCCAATAGGCACGGGCCTAGGACCTAAACTTTCTGGAAGAGGCCTCAAAAATTAGTAAAAAGTCCACAATATTACATTTAAAAAAAATACTGAAAGAAACAGTTTATCTCAAAAAAGGCATTTTTTTATTTCAAGTGATAAACCAAACTCGTGTAAACATTGCACCAATCAATTTCGAAAATACAGATAAATTTTAAATGATGTAATTTTTACTCCAACGGCTTAAGCAAATGCAACGAGAATGCATATTCGCAAGGTTTCTTATAAATGATTAGTGTCAACAAAAATTTAACAAATATGTATATCTGTAAATGGAAGGCTGCAATCTGTAAAATAATTAAGCTAATCAGTGACTTTAGCAAAAATCACTGATTTCAATTTTTTGTGGTCACAAAACTAATTTTATTTTCATGCAACAGTATGGTGTTGTTTTATATTTTGCTCTAATAATTACATGTTTAAACTTTATTTTAGAAAAATAATCTGCAATTGTCTGCTTTCAAAATTTTTTAGAATGTTTCTCTTAAATCATGCAATTCAATAGAATCTTTTTACAGTTAGGACTACTCTTCAGAAACTTAATTTCAAAATATTTTGTCAAGGGCCCCAAAAATTTTGTCGGCCTGAATTTGTCTTGATCGGTCCCAGCGCATAAACGAATAACATATAACAGCACTTACTGAGATGCCAACTTGCTCCGGACAGAAAATGTATAATTTAAAATGGTAGTATATCAAGTGTGATTCTTGGTATCAAAAATTCAATTTGGTAGATTTTTAGATACCACTATTTCTAAATAGTCTCAGGCTTATATGACTCAACACTTTATATATGCAAAATTTACTTAGTAGTAAATTATCGTTTTTTTTTTAAAAAATTATTTTGGCGTGTCCGGAGCAGTCGGCATCTCTGCACTTAGAAAGCAATGTAATTATATACTATAAGAAAAAAAATGAAATTATGAGGTATGTATTTATGAAATATTCTAGTATTTTATTTTTCAATACTCGAACTAAGCAACTGAAACCTTCAAAATCTGACATCAATTGACATTCTGCGTTTGTTCTCTTTTATTATTGCTTATGGGCAACAGTTGTTTATCGCTTGTTTCATTTGAATTAACGACATCGGTTAACGGATCGAAGTATTGTTGGTACATTCCTATTTATTATTGATGTGATGTTTCCATGTTTACTCTAAATTTTGTCTAAATTGCGATAGCGTCAAATGGACTCTTATCCGTAGAGATAGGACAACCACAAAGAGATTCTCCATATTTCAATGCTTTTGAAGAAAATACACTTCAATATTTACTTACCTCGATCAATGCATAAAAGACATTACTAGAGATAAAATAAAAATGCAAACGGGTTTTGTAATTTTCGTTATAAAATTTGAAATGCTTCAAAATTTCGCGTCCCGAGAACCTAGTGTTAAAATTGTAAATTTCAATCGTCACCATTTTTTGCAATTTTAGTCACTCGTGGCAAACTTAGATATGCTTACTTTTTCAAAAAAAAAATCAAATCTTGCAATAATTAATGATATATTACAATTAATGGTACAATTAGCATTTATTGCATAAGGTGTTTAGTTTTAATTTTTTTTTATTGTATCTTGTTTTCAATGCAAGGAAATTAAAACTCTGAATAACATATAAACTAAGGTTTGGATTTAGGCCTAAGAACAGATTTTAATGATTGAAGGGTCGAAACTTAAATATTCATTAGTTAATTGCATTTAACATTTGCACTCATCAATTAGTGCAGCAGACAGTATTTTAAGAAACAAAATCACTCATATAACCGCCCGTTTGTTCAATATTTTTTTTTTCCCGACAAATTTGAATTATGTCGAAATGGTTCCAATATGTTCGACAGGCGAGCTATCGAAAGTTTATTTCTCTTAATTTTGATTTTACATTTTGCGTGTTTCGCAATATCTCGAGGAATTTTCAAGCTCATCGAAACATTTTGTACACAGTTATAAAATTCTTTTTTCCAAGTATCGATCCAAAAAAAGCTCTAAATAATTATTTGTTATTATTTTTGTGATTACGTTTTAAAAATATTTCTGTTATAAGACTTATAAATTTTTAAATCATTTTAAGGAATTTTTTTTTTAAATATATAAAGTAAAATATTCAGCTTCCTTTTACTTGAGAGATGTTGAAAAATAAATAATAATAATTTAGGTTGTTCAAAATTTTGAAACTACCTTTTCAGAAAACAGAATATATTTAATAAATTATTTTAAATTTACGAAGTTTCACCTATATTAAACTTAGCAAAATAAGCTTAATTATCATATCTACTAGCAATAAATTAGGCTGGTGGATATTGAGAAAAAAGAAGAGAAAAATTAATGAATCCCTTTAATTCCATTGGTATACTTCAAATAAGTTATTTTTTCTTCATTGATAGTAATGAACAATAAAATAGACTTCTTGTGAGTTCAGAAGAAAGGTTTATAAGTATTCTTCTTTTAGATCTGAAAATATTTTCTGTTCTTGTGTTGCTCTTGAATAGGCTTCTCAACAATTAAAAAGTGGTTCAGTTATAAACACAACACTGTATAATTACAAGTATGTTTGAAAGTTCTGTGCCTGAATTTGAAATAAGCAAAAGAAGCCTTTATTCATGTTATAATGAATTACACATGTTTTTTTTTTTAATATTTTCCAATTCATTAGGTTTTCGAACGTTATTATGGATATTTATTCGTCGCTGCTTTTAAATTCAATATTGGTTTCATTCTACAAGCAACAGTTTTTATGGAGTTTAATAACTGTATTTACATGCAGAATTTTTTTTTAAAATTTAATTTGAGTGACTACTTAGAGTTCCCACCTCTCTCCTACGTAGAAAGTAATTGGAAGAAGGAGATAATGCATTTACGTTCATGATACGATTACGTTACATTTGTCTGTAATGGAAAAATTATCGATATGATTTTTTAACATTACAAATAAATATTATTCATTCACGGGGACCATTTCTGGCACAAAGGTTGTGGTCCTTACGCAATGTATTCAGAAACAACACCACATACGAATAAAATGTAAAAAGTGGTAGAAATTTCATTTATTTATTATCTCGTTAATTACTTTAGTCAAATTTCACGCCAGGTAGCGGCAAACATGTTGGCATCCACAGAGGCTATTGCGGTAGTAATTCTGGTTTTTAGGTCAACATTGTCCTTTATAAATCCCCAAAGAAACAAGTACGGCGGCGTTATATCAGGTGATCTGGGTGGCCAATGAATTGGACAATTGTATCTACTTCGTTTTCTTTTTTTTTTTTTTTCAAAGTATTTTACGAGTGGTAGACAAATAAAAATTCAAAAATTTTATTTGGTTTTAATTAGTTATTAACGTCCTCTCCTCATTTAAGTTGATCCGAATTTTGCATGGGTTAATATAACATCATTTTTAAAATATTCAAGCACGATCTTTTAAATTATGCCTTTATTATTACCTTGTTTTTACACTAATCTTTTCATTTAAGAAAGCATTTCCATGCTAAATCTGTGTGAAAAAGTTTCTTTTCGCAGCGAATATTTTAAAATATTTTACATGGCATAAGTAAAAATATCATACTCGAAGCTTTTAGAAATTAAATAATTTTTACCCATGCAAAGTTTGGATCGATCGAAATGAGAATAACTAGTTAATAACTTTTTAATAGGTTTGATACAACATTACTTTTGCAATTTAAATCTCCCAAACTATTAGCTGCGAACAAAAATATTACTCACATAAAGTAAATATAGAACTGTTTCCATATTTTTCTTTAACTCCTGTATAAAAACCGAAGAAAAAAATTAAGTAACTGAAAACAAAAACATTAAAATATATTAATTAATATTTGACAGCTATTCATCATAAAATTGGGCGATTTTGAAAAATTGCATACACAATTATAAATTGAAGAGTTTCAGGAAATGAAGTCAAATTATAAATTAAAAGATCTTACCTTAAAAAGCCATGGCGTAACGATTCATTTAAGGTAATTGAAAACACAAATATAAATAGAAAATTGTGCTTCAATTGTATGTTAAATTGCTTTCTTTAGTAGATGTTCTTAATTAGTTGATGTCTTTTCTTTCCTTTAAATGCCGTGTTGTTTTCATGCTTATGACTGCTCACTCGCTTGATATTTCAGTTTTCTTATCTTTGTTACCAACTTGTAAAAAAAAATTTCATTGTGTTTTTTAACAATGAATAAAATTGAGTGTTATATAATTCAGAACTGCTACCTTACTATGCTTTGTCAAAAAATTTCGTAAAATTGGTTGCCAGTTTTATGTTTCGATGCATGATTCTTTGTTTAGTAAATTTGTTTCAAAGTTGTTTTCCACACCCTTACATGTAGATGATTCAGTGATTCATACATTGTTCTAGTACTTCTCTGGTGAGGCTTTAAAATGTTTGCAAATCTAGCAAAAATTCTGAAAGCTTCAGTTGTTGATTATCTATCACTCTAAAAATTAATTTACAACAAATGTTGTCAGCCCTGCATAGTAAGTTAATGAAAGTAAGTAAGGTAATGTAAAGCAAGTTAATGACAGTCATGATACAGCTATAGTACTATTAGTTCTGACCTGTTAATGAAGTTTTTCTTTTGTTATGTAATGCTGAAGGTTAAAATAATATGAACTTCGACAGTACTTTTTATTCAAGTCATTTTCTTTCTGTTTTACTTAGTCATATGTTTCGGACAAGCATTGCTGTTTCTTTCCTCTGGGCGTATCCCTTTCATCTCTTTCCAATTATCGTGTCATGTTCAGAAAAGAATGATTTTATACAGTATGTTATCATCTACTCAAGATCGAGAGACATTTCTATTTGCTTTATTTACTCAACATTGTTTATCATTAAGATGTTAACCGAACAGATTTTTTTCCCTAAAGATTTGACTTCCGTTTTTGTATCAATCGAGAAATATAAGGAAATATCAGAGGCAATTTATATTTAACAGCATAATACGAAATTATAATGTATTATAAGTTTAAATTTAGTAGATATTTTCTTATGCTAGATAACGGTTTTATTCACATTAGAATAATTTTAATCTAAATATAGAGGCCATTTTCACAGCAGAGGATCTGTTCCACAAGTTCTTTCTATTAAGTATGAATAAAATTATTTCTATGATAAGCATTTCGTATATAGATGTTACAAGTATAGGTGAAAATTATTTTTTGAAACAGCTGAACGGATTGTTTAGAGGTCAGGGTGCTAACGTCACATCAGAAAGGTCCTGGATTCGAATCCAGGACAAGGCATGGATGGCCATTCATTCTCTGTACTATCTGTCCTTACTGTCGGAGCAACGTTGGCATGTGATGCCCCTAAAAGAGTGGTTCAAAAAATCTACCTTGATGATACTTGAGTGACAAGTGTCAATCGGGTGAGCATTGAAAAAAAACACTTTTTGAAATTTTTTTTGACAAAAATAATGTTCTGCGTCACTGATAGATTGAAATAGCGAAATCCAGAGTAGGATTTGGAGAAAAATTATATAAAGTTGCAAGGATTTTATTACTAAATTTCTCGAACAATACTCTGATAGCCTAATAACGAAAGAGGTGGAACAACATGGCATAAACAATGTCTAAATTCATTAATCATTGTAGGGGACTGTTGTAGATTGATTCAGTGGTGAATGGGGGCATAAATTAAAGAAACCTTATTTAATAACAAATAAATTTTATAATAAAACCAATTAAAATATATGCTACGAAATGGGGCTCTCCAATGAGTCATCCAGTTTAATCCATTGCTTGCCACTTATGTAATAGAAATATAGTTTTGAGTGAGTGATAACAACGCCCTCTTCTAGTCAGGCAGAAATTTGTAACACTCTCCACCAGAACTCTTTTGAGTCTACTTACCATAAATTAGAAAAACAAAATTTTCAAGAACAATATTAGTTGGAATACAAAAAAATTTATCCTTAGCAGAAATTTGCAATAATAATAATTAAATGAATGTTCAATAATTAAAATAATGATATAAAACAATCAATTGTAACATATGCATATTATCAAAATAAATATATATTTAACACATTGCAATAAACATTTTTGTTTAAAAGTTAATTTCTAAATTACTTACAAGTTGAACTGAGCGTCTTATATCTCCTTTAGGGGTTTTTATAAAAGGGAACGAATATTCTCATCTCGCCCCTGATACACTTTCAAAATTCTTCCCAGCATCCACATATTTCAGAGATAACGCTCATCATTGATTAAAACAATATCATTTCCCTAAATGATGTCATCTTACCTGGTGGTAACGAAATATGAGCAGATCTTAGATGAAGTAAATATTCCTTCCTCCACCGATTCCAAAAATGATCCAAAAATATTTTTTAATATTTATACCTTTTAGTTTATGAATCTCTATTTACAATCAAGTCATTAGGTTTATACTTAACAACAGGTAAAGACATCAATCTCTTACCTACTAAAAAATGAGAAGGTGTAAGAGGAGAAGGTTCTGAGGGTTCATTATATAGATACGTATTAGGCCTAGAATTGATCGTGGCTTCAATTTCCAAAAAGACAATTTCTAATTCTTTAAGAGTTAGAGAAGATTTACCAATAATTTTCTTTAAACAAGTTTTAACTGTACGTATGTGTCGCTACCAGAAACCTTCCCACCAAGGACTTTTTTCGACAATAAATTTCCAAACAATATTTTTAGCAGCAAACATATTTTTTTCCTGAGGATCATTAATTTGATTCCACAATTTTTTTAGTTCACTATTTTCCTTTTTAAAGGCTTTTGCATTATCTGAATACAAAATCGAACACAATCCTCTACGAGAAACAAATCTTCTAAAACCCAATAAAAAAGAATCAGTATTCATGTTACTAACTAGCTCCAAATGCACAGCTCTAGTGACTGCACCGGTAAAAATTAACAAATAACACTTATTATTAGAGTCAGTAACAAAACAGGGTCTAGCGAAATCTACACCAGAAATATCAGAAGGAAGTTGTTCTTTTGTTCTGTCAGGTGGTAACGGAGCTACCACTTGAGAACCAGGTTTTATCTTATAACGTCTGCATATTAAACAGTTTCTCAAATCCATTTTTGCATATTGTCTACCTTTGATTATCCAATATTGTTCTCTTAAGTGAGTTAAAGTAGAATCTACACCTAAATGACCCTTTTTAACATGAGCATCTAATATAACTAATTCAACGAATTTATCATTAGAAGGAAGTAGTACAGGATGTTTTGTTTTCACATCATCGGTAGAGAACTGCAAACGTCCCTGTAAAAATAAAAGATTATCATCATTAAGTTTACAATTGAGATTGAAAATTCGTGAATGTTTACTCAAACTACTTTGAGAGAGGAGTTGTTGGATTTCACTCTCGTAATACAAGAGTTGAACAGTTTTAATCCAGGTATGCAAAGCATTCTGAAGTTCAGAAGCACTAATAGGTCCTTTCAACTTTGAAGAATCTGGCTTGGCATTATGGGAAAACCTTTTTACCCAAGCTGTCACTCTCAAAAGTTTAGTAAGATTGCTGTATTTGTTGACATCAATGCACTTTGTAAGAGAAATGTCAGAGGTCTGAGATTGAGTCACAGTGTTCACCGCAACAGTTCGTTGCTCCTTCTTTACCACATCACTATAATTGCCATCAGGGTGGTTGCTAAAATCTACTGCAGGCCACAAGTTAACCGGATGGGACAACCAAACTGTACCTGACCACCACAGGGAACGATTTTAGCTGCAGATTTTCTTCTAGAGATGAAATCAGCAGGATTTTCCGCACCGCTGCAATGGTTCCAACACTCTGGAAGCGAAAGTGTCTGCACTTCTGCCACTCGATTAGAAACGAATGGCTTCCAAAGTTTTGAAGATCCTTTTTCCCAGTGAAGAACAATTTTAGAATCGCTCCAATAGTATATTTGTTGAGTAAAATTTGAAAAAACATTTTGTAAATATTTCCCTAATCTAGCACCGACGAGAGCTGCCATCAATTCCAATCTAGCCAAAGTCAAAGTTTTTAATGGAGCAACCTTGCACTTAGAAATTATGAATTTAACTCGGATATGTCCTTCAATTGTTGTATAACGAAGGTACGCCACGGTTCCATAAGCCTTAGGACTTGCGTCAACAAATATGTGAAGAGAAACACCACTAATATCAGTCGTTGAACATAGTTTTCGCACTATTGTAACATATTTGTCCAAAAATGTAATTTCAGAACACCATTTTTTCCATTTCTTTACCAAATCGCTATGTAAATCATCGTCCCACTTTAAACCTCGCTCCCAAATTTCCTGTATAATTATTTTAGCGTTAATTACAAATGAACTAATGAATCCACATGGATCAAAAATTTTAGAAATTATTTTTAACACTTGTCTTTTGGGGGGTTCCTGATTTCAAGGAATCCTTTAAATCTAATATAATTTTATCCTCAATAGGATCCCAGTTTAATCCTAAGAAACCTGCTCCTTGCACAAAATCAGTGTTTTCCTCATTTCCGTTTTTAAGCCAAAGTTCATTTAGTTCCAAACAATTAGTTTTTAGTTTCCTTAAATTAAATCTGGCGTCGCGTAATATTTCAATTGCCGATGAAGATAATTGATGCCCCACCATCATGCCTGCTACACCTCACATGATTCCTTTCTTCATTTTTACCTCATTTCAGGTTCTATTCCGAGCCTACATCACATCTTTCCTATGTATGTTCCCGCCATGGGATATTTCAAGATGAATGGGAAAAGGGCCATTTAGGCCTCAGATGCCCAGTTCTACAACAACGAACGAACGAACGACACTGTAGGATATTTAAACGGAAATACATACTAAAAGGGCACGTAAAATTTAGAAAAGAAAAATAATAATAAAAGGAGAAATAAATAAAGACATTTACAAAAAGGATGAGAAAAAAGAAAAATTAAAATTAGTACACAAAACAAAGTGATTTATAAATTTGCATTAAAAACTGAATCAATGTATTTGCAGAAAAGTTTGAAGATGGCTTTGTTACCCACAAAAGTTCGAAGAGAGGGAGGAAAGTTAATATTAGCGACTTTAAAGCAATTATTAAGTTTTTTCTATTTTTCTCAAAATGTGAGCATTTTACAATAAAATGCTCAACGTCCTGTGTTCCTCCAATATTGTAATCACACAGATCACTGGAACTTAAGCCAAATCTTTTCAAATATGTCTTGAAGTTGCCGTGTCCAGTGAGAAATTGCGTCACATAAAAGTTGCAGAAAAAATGTTGGTTTTTAAGTCTTTGATTAACAGATGGAAAGAAGAGTTTAGTCAGTGAAGCGTAGCAAGTTGGCAATTCAAATAATCTACAAAACATGTGATATAAAAGCTTTTCAAATTTTAATATCTTTTATTGAAATTCTAAATTTTAATCGTCATTACTTTTTGCAATTTTAATCACCCTTGGCAAACTTGGATATGCATACTTTTTAAACAAAAAATCAAATCTAGTAATAAATAATGATTTATTACAGGCTTATAATTAGCATTTATTGCGTAAAATGTTTAGTTTTAACTTTATCTTGATTGTATCTCATTGTGAATTTGACGCATAAACAAATACAAATAACAGCACTTACAGAGATATCAACTTGATCCGGACAGAAAATATATAATTTAAAGTGGTAGTATATCAATTGTTTTTCTTGGTTTAATAAATACAATTTAGTAGATTTTTATCCACCACTATTTCTAAATAAATCGTAGGTTTATCTTATTCAACACTTCAAATATGCAAAATTCACTTCGTAGTTATTTATCGTTTTGTTAAAAAATTATTTTGGCGTGTCCGGAACAGTTGGCATCTCTGCACTTAGAAAGCAATGTAATTATATACTTATGAGAAAAAAAATGAAACTATGAGGTATATATTTATGAAATATTCTAGTATTTTATTTTTCAATACTCGAACTAAGCAACTGATACCTTCAAAATATGACACTCTGACATCAATTGACACTCTGCGTTTTTTCTTTCTATTATTGCTTAATGGTAACAGTTGTTTATCGCTTGTTTCATTTGAGATAACGATATCGGATAACAAATAGAAGTATTGTCGGTACATTCCTATTTATTATTAATGTGATGTTTGCTTGATTACTCAAAATTTTGTCTAAATTACGATCGCAACAAATTGACGCATACTCGTAGAGATAGGTATACCACATAGAGAATTTCAATATTTCAACGCTTTTGAAGAAAATAGACTTCAATCTATATTTACCTCGATCAATGGATTAAAGTCATTAAGAGATAAAATAAAAATGCAAACGGGTTTTGTAATTTTCGTTATAAAATTTGAAATGCGTCAAAATGACGCGTCCCGTAAACCTGGTGCTAAAATTGAAAATTTCCAACATCACCACTTCTCGCAGTTTTAGTCACTCGTGGCAAACCTAGATATGTTTACTTTTTCTAAACAAAATCAAATCTTGTAATAATTAAGGATTTATTACAGGCTTATAATTAGCATTTATTGCACAAAATGTTTAGTTTTAACTGTTTTTTTTAATTCTATCTTTTTTTTGATGCAAGGAAATTAAAACTCTGAATAACATATAAACTAATGATCAGAGTTTGGCCTAAGAACAGATTTTAATGATTCAAGGGTCGAAACTTATATATTCATTAATTAATTGCATTAAACATTTGCACTCGTTAATTAGTGCAGGAGACAGTATTTTAAGAAGCAAAATCACTCATAGAACAGCACAGTTTTTTTAAATAACTTGCTTCCCGACAAATTTAAATTGTGTCGAAATGGTTCCAATATGTTGGACAGGCGAGCGATCTAAAGTTTAGTTCTCTTAATATTGAATTTACTTTTCGCGTGTTTCGCAATATCTCGAAGAAGTTTCAAGATCATCGAAACATTTTGTACACATTTATATAATTCTTTTATCCAAGTATCTATGCAAAAAATAGCTTTAAATAATTATTTATTATTTTTTTGTGAATACATTTTAAAAATATTTCAATTTTAAGATATATAAATTATCAAAGCATTTTAAGGAAGGTATTTTTTAAATATATAAAATAAAATATTCAGCTTCCTCTTACTTGAGAGATGTTGAAAAATAAATAATATTAATTTAGGTTGTTCAAAATTTTGAAACTACCGTTTCAGAAAATAGAATATATTTAACAAACAATTTTAAATTTAAAGAGCTATATGCTTGTTATTTGTTGAAAACGCTTCATTAACATATCCACTAGCAATGGATTTGGCTGGTGGATATTGAGAAAGAAAAAAGAAAAAAATTCCATTGATATACTTAAAAAAAGTTATTTTTTCTTTAAGTAGAGAATAATATAATGCACTTCTCATACCTGCCAACTCTTCCGGATGATTTTATTTTCATATTTAAAGTGGTAGCAATACTCTGGTTATTCCAATTAACTTTTCGAATTATAATGATAATTATAAATGAGTTTGACCACCACTACATATAAATAATTACAAAAAATATATAAAAGCATAATAATCCCAGAGCAAGCGAATTTCATCGGGATCAAAATATAAATACATTTTTGAATCAGATTGTATTTCGTATATTGTTTTACAACCACTCTGAAAATCCATTAATCGGAAAGAGTGAAAGTTGGCAGGTATGATTCTTGTGAGTTCAGAAGAAAGGTTGATAAGTATTCTTCGTTTAGGTCTGAAAATATTTTCTGTTCTTGTGTTGCTCTTGAATAGGCTTCTCAACAATTAAAAAGTGGTTCAATTATAAACACAACAATATATAATTACAAGTATGTTTGAAAGTTCTGTGCCAGAATTTGAAATAAGAAAACGAAGCCTTTATTCATGTTATAATGAATTACACAAGTTTTTTTTTTTTTAATATTTTCCAATTCATTAGTTTTTTGAACATTATTATGGATATTTATTTGTCGCTGCTTTTAAATTCGATATTGGTTTCATTCCACTAGCTACAGATTTCATAGAATTTAATAATTGTATTTATATGCAGAATTTTTAAAAAATTTAATTTGAGTGACTACTTAGAGTTCCCACCTCTCTACTACGTAGAATGTGTGTTGGAAGTAGGAGATAATGCATTTGCGTTTATGATACGATTACGATTTCGTCTGTAATGGAAAAATTATCGATATGATTTTTTAACATTACAAACAAATATCGTCGTCGCGAATTTAACAAGGCGTTTA
>NC_092209.1:22748327-22768982 GCF_043381705.1 Parasteatoda tepidariorum | reverse complement strand
AAAAATCTGATTTACCGTTAATTTGGACCTATACTTCAAACAAATCTTTTTCTGATACAAAACAAGCAATAGCCGATGCAACTCTATTAAAATATCCTAAACCTGGTGCTAGTTTAAGTCTGTGGACTGACGCATCTGATTTTGCAATCGGCAGTTCTTTAATGCAATATCAAAATGATGAGTGGGAACCAATTGCATTTTTCTCAACAAAATTAAATAAAAGTCAGCAAATTTGGTCAACATACGATCGCGAATTATTGGCAATATACGCGTCAATAAAAAATTTTCGTCACATGCTTGAAGGTAGAAGTTTTACTATTTTTACTGACCAAAAACCTCTAATTTATGCGTTTAAACAAAAACCTGAAAAATGTTCCCCTCGTCAATTCAGATATCTTGATTATATTTCTCAATTTTCAACTGATATTAAACATGTAAAAGGAAAATCTAATTCAATTGCTGATACTCTATCGTGAATAGAAATAAATGCAATTTCAAAACCTCCTTTAATAGACTTTAAAAAACTAGAACAGGAACAAAATGAAGATTCAGAATTAAAAGAAATATTAAATTCAAATAATTCATCTTTAAAATTAGAAAAACAGTACTTTTCTTTGGAAGATGTTAATTTAATATGTGATTTTTCAACTAAGTACCCTAGACCTTTTATTCCAAAATCATACAGGCAAATTATTTTTGATAATTTACGTTATTTTTCTCATCCTGGAATATATTCAACTACAAATTTAATTTCTAAACGATTTGTGTGGCCCAACATGAAAGTGGATATCAAAAATAAAGTTCGTTCTTGTGAGAAATGTCAGCGAGCTAAAGCTTTTCAACACACTAAAGCTCCTTTTAGTACATTTGCTCAACCCGACGCAAGATTTTCCCATGTCCATCTGGATTTTATTGGCCCACTTCCTATTTCTGAAGATAAGCAATACTGCCTTACAATAATAGATGGATTCACGAGATGGCCAGAAGTTATCCCTACTACGGATATGACTGCCGAGACCACCGCAAAAGCACTTATTCACGGTTGGATCTCTAGATTTGGCACTCCCGTTTCTATATTTACCGATCAAGGCCGAAATTTTGAATCAACTCTTTTTCGAAAACTCACTAATATTTTAGGCAGTAACCACATCCATACTACTTCATATCACGCGCAAAGTAATGGAATGATAGAACGATTTCATAGACAACTTAAAAGTTCTATAATAGCACAGGAAAATAATAAATGGACCGAAATTTTACCAATTGTCTTATTAGGTATTCGCACAGCTTTAAAAGCTGATATTAATGCAACTTGTGCACAACTTGTTTATGGTACTTCCTTACGTCTACCTTCGGATCTTTTAAACGCAAATTCTTTATCTCCACCAGTAAC
This sequence comes from Parasteatoda tepidariorum, assembly GCF_043381705.1. Lineage (NCBI taxonomy): Eukaryota > Metazoa > Arthropoda > Arachnida > Araneae > Theridiidae > Parasteatoda > Parasteatoda tepidariorum. Next base: position 22,767,589 of record NC_092209.1, on the reverse strand, counting down.
AGAAAATTATGTTACAAATTTTATGGCTGCAATGAGAAAATTAAGTCCTGTACCAGCATCAGCACACAGTAAAAATAAGTTCTATATTAATCCTAATTTAAAATCTTGCTCTCATATATTTTTAAAAGTAGATAAAATTCGTCCTCCACTATCACCTGCATACACCGGACAACACCGGGTAATTGAACGTTCTGATAAAACCTTTATTATTGATTTTCATGGTAAGAAAATAACTGTCTCAATAGATAGAATTAAACCCGCTTTTCAAATTTCTGAGAAATTAAAAATAAATAAAATTCCAATGGTCGAAAAGCAATTATCTCCAACAAAGGAAGAAAAGCAAATTGTTACAAAATCTGGTCGCCGTGTGCATTTCCCAAAATATTTTGTTAAAGAGTATGGAATATAAAAGCATCTAAATATTTTGTATCTATTAATTGTATTCCAATTTCCAAGTTAAATTTTTTTTTCTTCGTAATTAAGGCGTATATTTGAATTTACTACTTTGTATTTTATGATTGTTTTTAAACAATCATTATTGGTATCGTGACTTTGTCACTGGGGGGATACTGTGTGGTGATAGGTTTGCCGCTCATCGTAAAATCAAGTTTATTTCATATTGTTATCTGTTTGTCTTTAATCAATTGTGTTTTTACTTATTTTTGAAGTGAACTGAAATAAGAGTTCTGACGTCATCATATTAGAATTGTATAAACAGCCTGTCAGTATGACAGCCTGTCAGTATTTCTCTCATCACCTGCTGTGATGATGCTTCTTGTAAATCGAACCAACTTGTATATAAATGTAAATATGTTAAATAGAATATTAGTATCTCGAAGGAGCTATCTTCGCTTACTTCACTTCTATAAATATCTATAATGAATTATCAATGAAATTTGATATCAATGGTTTAATTTTAAAGCCTTAAGTATAAATAAATCAGTGCAGTATAAATATAATTTAATTTATCCCGCCCGCTTCAATAGGGGGTATCCGGGGATTTTTGAAGTCTGGAAATGCACGTCTGTGTCTTATCAGTACAAGAAAACGAATTGATTGTGATGAACAAAGGAGGCCTTCAAATGATAGAACTCTAAGAATGACCCTGGGTTGCACGGTGTAAATGTACAGTTGTAAAGATGTGTTGTTAACATAAATGGACATGAATTGTAAATAATAGTGTCCAGATGTAGAGATGAAAAGCCGACATCATTAACACTAACACGTTGAATACTACGCTAATTTTACATGGCTTAGCCCAGCGGTTCTTAACCTATGGGTCGCGACCGAAAATTGGGTCGCGAAACATATTTCTTGGGTAGCGCTGAGTCGAACCAAAAAAGTTAGTAATACACCAAATAATAAGTAATACCAACACCTCCTAGAAGAAGTCATTGTGGCTTACTCAGCCTAACTTTGACTTTTTTTTGGGTCGCGACATGAACATATTTCTCAAATTTGGGTCGCGGCTTAAAAAGGTTAAGAACCACTGGCTTAGCCTGTCTGCCCAAACGGTAAATGACTACAAACTAAATTTGCGAACATTAGACAGATTTTGCTAGTTTTTTAAAAGGTTTAGCATAACATATCTGAAAAAAAGGGGTGCATTATATACCCCTACGAATTGTTCAGAAATAGTAGTGGATAAAAATCTACTAAATTGAATTTATGAAACTAAGAATCACAATTAATAAACTACCACTAGAAAATATTTATTTGCCGTCCGGAGGAATTTGGCATCACTGTGTATATAAATAAAACTATTTTTGTGTGTTCCATATTGCATTAATTTCTTCAAACCATTTTAGTAAGGATAATAGTATAAAAAAAATTAAAAATTTACTCGAATTATGTGTTTACTCGAATCTTGGCTTCGCCGGTCTACGGTGACCTCCATGGAGCTACGACCAAACTGAGTGCCGGTCACCGGTGACCCCAATGGCATTCAACGTGTTAACAGAACTCCAAGCTAAAGCTTAAGAATGATTTTTACAGATGTAAAAGTAAAGATGTAAAAAAGTGTAAATTAACAGATGTAAAAGTATGTTGTGAAGGTCAGTATACAGGACTCAAAATTTCAACGTAAATAAGACGTCCTTTAGTATCTGAATCAGTTCGAAGGCAAGTCTCACTTCAATAAAAGTTTCAATCTAGTGAAATCAGGCAAGCTGTAGCTTGAAATAACAGTTGTATGAATATTTGTGATTAGGTTACAGAAGCGTCCATCTCAGTTCTCGAAAACAAGCTTCCCCTTCAAAACCCGAGATTTTGAACCGAGTGCAACAGAAATGATTTACTAAACAGATTAGTTTCGTAAATCATTTGTATCAGTTTCTGGAAAGATTTATACGTTACTATATCCAAAAGGTTATTTACTTTTAAATAATGTATATAGACAATAGAAACAGTAGATGAAACTTAAAAATTAATATATTATATTAACACCAGAGATGCCAACTTGCACCGGACAGCAAATATATATTTTGAAGTGGTAGTTTATCAATTGTGATTCTTGATTTAATAAATTCAATTTAGTAGATTTTTATCCACCACTATTTTTAAACAATTCACTGGGTTATATAATTCACCAAACCTTTATAGAACTAGCAAGATCAGTTAAATATTTGCAAATTTAGTGAGTAGTTATTTACCGTGATAAACGAATAGTTTTCAGTGTAGTATCAATAATATTTTCAACCTAAAATAAGAAAAGTATGAGATTTAAATCAATGATTTTTTAAACATAGCAACCCTGCTTATTATTTTCCTTGACATTTTCTGCAACAGTGTTTGGGGATTGCCGTCCACAGAAACCCACACTCACAAATCAGCAGTCGTTGATTTGTGAGTGTGGAACATGAAAGTTGAATTCCCTTATTGATATTGAAATCAGAATTGAAATGAAAATAATATTAATTAGAATGTGAATTATTTTACCTCGTATAAATTAGCTACCCGAGGAATAGGGAAAACAGATCCAAGATTTAGTAAATGCAGGATTGCAACTTTCTTCACATTTTTATGTTTTAAAATGATTGTAAAACTTAAGCTTCTGAATTTTATAATTTTCCATCTATGATTTATACATTTAGTTTAAAATTATTGTAACCACTAATATATATGTATATATATTTATATACTAGCCGGGACAGGCGAGTCATAAATGTATTCATACGGGACCAGGATCAAAATGGAGAGAAAAAAAAGCGGTAGCTTAAGTTTGCACAAGGCTTTTTTTTTTTTTAAATTTAACAATCTTGTTTTGCTTTCACTTTAACTCTAACATTTCTTATTCATGTTAGTTAAAAGTGTAACTATATAATTTTTATTTTAAATTAAGTAGTGATATATTAAGTAAATCAAACACTACTCGCCCAAATAAACTGCTATAGAAGCATTTTGCTTACCAGTTTGTTTTTTTTTTTGGACCAATTTTATAATAGCCAAGACAGGTTTGATTATGGAAGGGAAGTGGTTGGAGAGCGTGTTGCGGAGGTCGGGTGAATACTACCATCAGTGCCCCCCGATTTAAGTTGTAGTAGTGCTGTGCTTGCATACGCCAGTATTGTTTTTGTATCATCCTTAAGAATGAATCCCAGGCCGTTACCAATATCCACTAGTCCAAACTTAGCAACCAAATGAATCTAGAACAAAATGGTTTTCAATTATTTTATTTCATTCTTTAATATTACTAACTAATCGAAAATTTTCTTTTTATTATTTTTCAATCATTGCTTAGATTACTAATATCAATTTTATTATAAATACAAACAATTTCATCATTTTAGTTCAAAGATGTTAGTTTAATAAAAGAACATCAAGTTTTTAAATAACTGATGAAAAAAATATCCCATTGAAATAAAGTCATCTTGATTTTGTGTTACGGATATTTTCAGATCCAAAACTAAAATATGTTTGCTTATTCGTGATTTTTTTCATGCCATTAAGCTTTATTTATTTAGCTTATATTTAATATTTATTTTTGTTAAATGCGCACAAAAGATGGCATCGTTGCTACTCAGAATAAATTTATACATTTAAATCTTATTTATTGAGATCTAGGCATACTTAAATACCTTACAATCAATAATTATTTTTAAGTTATAATTTTTTAAGTGCATGCTCTACTCCAGAAACAGAAATCACTTTAATGTGGACTCCTTCCTACTCCAGTAAAAAATTTTGAAGCAGGTTGCGCCATCTTGTGAGAATGAATTATTTCAGAAAGTTGACTTCCTCAGAAAATGACTGAGGAATGCTGCTGCTGAAATATGCAGGAAAAAAATCACGGTAATCCGTCTACTTTCATGTCTGTAATCGCCAACATGGCTAACTCAAAGTTACTGAAACTTTTTCTTTTCGTTCTATCAGTTTTTCTTTATCTTTCTTTCTTTTTTCTTCGTATTCGATTATTATTTCTTTATTATTAGAAGTATTTCGCAATTTAGTTCACCCNTATATATATATAACATAGGGGTACACAGCTGTTCTGTTTTGACAAATATCTGAAAATAATTTCTATTGCACTAATGTGTTTGCCAATTCTGCTTTAATTCTGGAAAATCCTTCTTGGTCGTATAAAATTTATCAAGCATGCAAAAGTCTGTTTTTCTTATGCGCATACATTAAACTTGCGTAAAATTTAATTAATCACAAAAAAATGATTCTATAAATATATATTAACGTCCTCAACGTTAAGAAATGCGATTAATTACGTGTCAATATGCTTCATTCGTGTACGAAAAACTCATTAAATTTGCAAGGAAGAGTTTTTAATTATATTTTCGAGATATCGTGTCAGAAATTTGAAATTTACATAAGAAATGGATCTTGTTATGCTTTAGAAATGATAAACTTTTTAACAGAAAGCAAGATCAAATCTTAGTAATAAAACAGTATTCAAGTGCTGTTTATTGCAACCTAAAATTTTATGCTAGGATATGTAGTTTTAATCATAAAATGTAAACTTCATAATTTCGTTCGTAATTTAAGAAAGTCTTAATTAAAACTATTTCCTTAATGTTTTAATTAGATAGAAACAAAATGCTGCGCTCTATTTAAAAGATAAAAAAAAAACGTTTTTACAATAATTCTTAAAAGATAAGATAAAAAGGAATTGACTTTATGTTTAAGGGCATGAATTAAAATGTTTGCTTATTTGTTTTGTTCTTTAATGAATTGCTTTTTACAAGTGATAATCTTATGAAAAACACTTACATTGAGATACTTATTTTACTGATGTTACAATTTTGTTTTGTTTGCTTGATTGTTCTTTAGAATATATTTTTAAATTAATGCTTTTAGCATACTAATTTTTTTAAACGAATATATTATTTAATTTTCTTTTATTATAAAATTATTATTACGCAATTATTTTTATTACTTTTGTTTTAAAATAATGACTTTTTTTGTAAATTAAACTAAATACAACATCAAGATAGTTTATTTTGTAAAGAGTAAACACTTCAAGTTCTTACCATTATGTAAAATTTTTTTGAAACATTGTTTTGTCATTCAAAAGACAAGACATTTAAAGCTTTATTTTCAGTAAAAAAAAAACACTCTATTTATTTTTACGTAAATTAACAGCTAGTTTATTTTAAATCTAAGCCAGTACCGCATGTAGTGACAGATATTTATTATGGTTGCTATAGCTTAATAGAAAAAGGAATAAAATATTTTGTATATACTATATTCTTTGTGACTAATGTCTTAAAATGTTTTTAAAATTTTTCATGCTCCCTTATGTGTAGTTAAAAATGTAATTATTCTTATTTATATATTTTTCAAGCCTTTTTTAATTACTCTAAACTTTTAAAAAAAATTGTAATTTTTAACGATATAATTTTTAATTTCTGATTTTATGAATTTTTTGATTATTTTTAAAACTTCATATCGTGGATGCTAAAATCTAGTATATCTTAAAATGGGCATTACATGATTATTAGTTTTGAATATAACTGCTTGTGATTTTTAAAGACAGCAAGAACCATAAAAAAAAAGTTTACCTCATTACAGAGATTGCCATTTATTATTTTATAATCGTCGTTGAATAACCAACAATTTTTAGGTTTTACGACTACTAATATATGTTTAACTCCATAATCTTGACATTTTAACCAAATCCAGAAGACAAGGGAACTCCTTGATCAAATATTGGGAGAAATTTACCTTTGTAGAGGTCTTTATGACAGAACCAACCCTTAAATGGAGAGGAAAACTACGAAAACCTTCACGTTTAGCCTGATGGCAAAAAGACTCAAACCCATGATTCGTCTTCCATTGAAGATATTTTTGTCGTTGTCGGTGTGATCTGGATGTGGTATTTCATACCTGCCAACTTTTAATCCCTTCCATTATCATTTTCCCCAGTGGTATTAAAATGAAATTAAAACTTCAATTTTAAGCAAACAAATACGTTGCATTTGAAAAAACTTAAGTTGACAGCCATGATAGTAACTCATATTGATATATGTGCTTAATTTTTGTAAGAATAGTGGTGATCAAAATCATTTAAAAAATAAGTTTAGAAAAGAAAAAAATAGTATATATTTACTACCACTTTAAATATGAAAATAAAATCTTCCGGAAAATCCGGAAGAATTGGCAAGTATGGGTCTTTGTATCGACCAGCTATCGCTGGGATCCAAATCCGGTTCACATCATCGGATGGTGAATGCTTTATCGCCTGAGGCACAACAGCTCAGAGATTGACATTGTTTACAATCATGAAATGCTACTGTACCTATGGCAACGAGTCGATACAATTTCACAAAGCCTATAGACCTTAAAATAGCAGATGAAACGGCTATAAAGCATGCAATCTGGTGCTTGGAGACAGATATTACTAACTAGACAAAAGAAGCAGAGCTTGATAATATAAACTTGGATCAGATCACTTGAGATTTCAGCTCACCGTAGGGCCCGGGCTGTAAAGTGTAAATAGATGGAAGTAAGACAGACCAGGAGGAATCAACTACCATAAGAATTGCTCTAAAGTTGGATGCGAATCTGTTGTTGAACTGAACAACAAAGCTAGATGGACCGAGACGAACCGACTATCTGACCACGCTATCCAACTTAGCACCAGGCACAGAAGTAAGTTATAATTTGTTTGAAACAACAACAATTTTTACAGATTCTAGTTCCTCGCTGCACTCCCTCGAGAATTCAATACAAGAAGAAACACTGGTCAAACAAATTAAAGAAATAAGTTACAATCACTATGAATTAAATATTATTAAAGCACACGCAAGGAGGATAGCATCGAGAAAGGTGACTCTATTGGACCCTACTGCCCCCTAAATTTATTTGATATGCCTAAATTGCTGATATGTTTTTATCTGCTCACTTGCGAAATACCAATTTATTAAGAAATCTATTAATCAATGATTGAGTATAGTAGTTTTATCTTTTTTAACTTAGCAAATTAGAGTAGAGTATAAGTTCAGGTTTGCTTTATTAATTATCTTTATTGTTATCTCCGTTTGTTCACTTTTTCGTCTTTGGCTCTGATAATTTTTCTATTTTGATTATCTTAAGCTTCACTAAGAGCCACTATAAAACATGTGGGTTTTGTAGGTACAGGGTCCAATAAAAAGCTCACTATAAAACAAGGGCAATGAATTGCCAGTTCTTCATCCTATCTATACTTATATTGGCATGAATTGTGGTACACTTGCAGATGTTGTTACGATTGTAGTCGAATTTGATCAGTTGTAAAATCTAATTTGTGGCCACGGAGCTAATTTGTGTATTTTTAAAGTTTTGATTTACGCCATGGGTGTATAGCGGGCCTGGGTTCCTGTAGGAGGAATTGTCATGACGACGTGTTCCAGTTTTCGAATACACTTTGGAGTGAGACGGCTATCAACTTTTTAAGTATTATAAAAGCATAATCTGAGATGTATTAAAATCTCAACATTTGTTTCATTTTGGCAGCTTCTTATTAAAACGAATTGTTAAACACGTGCAGAACCTGTTTATACGAAATGTCATGTATTCTTTACGTATCACAATTACATTAATACCATTCTTTATCTCTAAAAATAGAGGATACTTCTCAAAATGGGAGTGTAGCCGCCTACACTTTACCTCATTTGCATTCCACAACCTCATCGAAGCACCACAAAAATCAAGCTAAAGATTAATGGGAAAAGGGCCGCAAGTGGCCTCTGGTACCCAGATGTTTTATACAGTTGAAGTTTTAAGGCGCCTAAAGATTTAAAGTATTAAGAAAACAATTGAATGCTTATCGAAAAATCAGAAAAAACAGAAATCAGAATCTTTTGTACTATAAGAAGCAAAACAACACAATGTTTTTTTTTCTCAAATCTATTTTATAAAACTTGTTTACACCTTATCTCCTGATGAATTCGCAAACATTTACATGGTCTATTTATGGAGGTTCAATTCCAAATCATTATTAAACATTCTCCAAATAGCCTCTGTGAAAATTAGTTACATAAAAAATATCCCTTCTTAGAAAGGAAAGAAACGAGTATTTTCGTTTTTCTTATTGAACAATTTTATAAATGGGTGCAGGCGGCAAAAAAAAACCCTATTAACTGCGACTTATGAGAAAAAGATATTAACTTTTCAGAGCAAATGAAAACAAACAAGCTTTCCTTTAATTGGCCAAGAAACAGCTGGAAAATACATAAAAAAATCTTGGTAGGTATTACTGGTGATTAGGTTTTTACAAAATATAATCTTCCTGTTTAAAAATGTTTACATTACAAAACTCTACGGCGGATTTCTTAAATAATAAAAGAAAGTTCTAACTAAACGTTTGAGTAAAGGAGAAGAGGACATAATTATTGATGATAAAAAAAATTAAGTGATTGCTCAAAACTTTCATTAATAAACAACATTTTTTTGTACTTTAAGAAGATTTTTTCTCGAATTAATTTTCAGTTATCTAACTTCCCAAACCGATTTTTTTTCGAAAAAAAAATGCTTCAAATAACCTTCAAATACTAATTACTTTTCTAATCCATTCATAAATATAAAAAAAATCATAATAATTTTTGAGGCTGTGAAGTAAAAATAATTTCCACTTATTTTTGGCAATATTATAAACCAATTTTCAACAAATTGTTTTTGCGAGCAACATGTATTATACATGCCTGCCAACTACGCTTTTTGTAAAATATTTCATGCAGTGGTAGACATTTAAAAACCAAAGCTTTCAGAATTTTTGATAATTTTGCCAACATTTTAAAAGCTTCACTGAGAGAGAGCTGGAACAAAGTGGTTTTGTATCTAATGTTTTAATTCATTTATATTTGCGGTGTGGAAAAGAAAAATTTTAATGAATAAAAAAATAATTATTTAAACTATAAACTTTGCTACTACTAAAAGAAATCTTAACCAAAAGCGTTGAAAGTTGGCAGCTCTGGATATATTTGTGATTGTACTATACGGCTTGTACTATTTGGATTGAGTACTGATGAGTGAGGGTTTTGGAGATGCGACCACTGCTTAAACCCAGGGTTCCAACAAACCCATATTCCTTCGTGTCGTGTGCTTATGATAGAAGAATTGCGAACTGCATGACTTCTGCAATGTTCTTGTGTGGTCAACGTTTTAACTGTTGAAATTCAAGATATTCTGGTTATTGGACCTAGAAAATGCGAAAACATCGCGTGCGTTGATGCTTTGGAATTGTGGTTGCAGACCTGAGTATAGAACGAGATTTCTTGTTCAGAAGTAACATTTAGGCTTAGTTGTCAAACAGTTAGCGGTCACTTGTGAAACCACTCGTCGGTAGCTTTTTTCACAAGTATGTAGTCACCTGCCTCCGAAGCTACGTTTTGCTGTCAGCTGATAATTTAAAGCTCGTGGCGGTGTTTGATGCTAACTACTCCACAGAGAAAAGTAATTCATTTAAACTGAAAGATGTTTCTTTAAGCTAAGTACAGCGGACTTCATGAAAGTTAAATACCTACAACTCTTCTTCTTTACACCATCTTCATGCCTTTTCCCGATCATCAATGCTGCCCTGTGGATTCACTTCTCTATCACTTCTGGCTCACAAATGGGCTCACTTCTTTTAACCGTCATATTTTATTTTATTTTATTTTATGACCGCCGTTGAACAGTCGACTCAATTTTTGGGTTTACGACTACCAATGCTCAACGCCGTAGCATTGTAATTTTGAACCAATCCAGAAGACAAGTCCTGGATCGGTACTCCCAGAGGTATTGATTTGTTATGGGAACATATCCTGATGGTCTAACCTCTATGTAAAAATAATATTAATGATAGATAGGTGAAGGACAACTTTGCAGCTTCGGACGCCCAATTGTAATGCTTATCTAATTGTCCATTTTAGACACTTCTACAGTAGACTAATCATAAGACATGTTTCCTGGTAGATCACCAAATCCAAGCATCACTAGCTGCAGTCAGTGAGCGAGTGCGTGACCACTTTGATCAGCCAGTAGAAGAACCAAGTGTGAGTAGTATCACACCTAGTTAAAGATTTCTATTGTAAAGTGCATAACTTTGCATATGGGTGGAGGAGCTGCCAAAGCCACCTCCTTTGCAGAAGATCAAAATTGTGATGGCATTCACTGTGGCACACATTCTAGAAAAAGCAATATATCAAGAAAAGTTTGAGAAAAAATTAACGCCAAGAAATTTAGAATTTTAATTAGAAATTTAGATATTTAAGGTATTTTGCTTTAATTTTCTATCATGAAATTTAAAAAAACTGGTTTTCAAGTTAGAACAATTTTAAACTCGGGTAACTTTATAAAAACAAATAAAAATTAGAGGTGCGGGAGTGGTACTGCTCCTACCTGATGATCAAAAACGAGAATTCGCAACTGGTGCTGGAAAAATCGCATCTAATTTTACAGCAGAATTGATAGCCATTTCTACGGCTATCGAAACGTACATCAATCTTGAACCTTCGGAGTAGCTTAGTGGTATCACCATCTTCAGCGACTGCAGGTCTGCCTTACAGGCCCTCAGCAAAGGTACCTCAAGCCTTGTCCTGAATATCATAGAACAACTTGGACAACTTCAGCGTCTCCGGAAAAATTGCTTCTTGCAGTGGATTCTCGCCCATGTGAACCTAGAGTTCAATGAAATAGCTGATTCCTTGGCTAAAAATGCCAGAGATCTAAATCAAAATTCAATCCCAACCACGTTGGCAGATGCAAATGCTTATGCAAAGTCAAGACTATTCTCCCCTTTAAAAATCAAAGCCCACGATCAAATAACTAATCTTGACATCGATAGGAAGACAGCCACTACTCTCATCAGACTAAGAACAAAACATCATAAAAACATGAAAATTTCTACAGATAAGACTAGAAAATATCAAAACTGTGGCAACTGTCTTAAAGTGGAACTGACACCATATCATGTTTTTAACTGCCCTGCAGTCGCTGCAGGCCTTCACCTCTTAAACTACCCCACAGAAGAGGATTTGTATTCTTTTAATGACTTAGAAATAACAAAAACTATTCAAGCACACCATGAAATATGATTCTATAGAGGATACGACACCAACCAACCAACCAAAAATTAGTTAAGTTTAAAGAAAAATATTTTCAATTATATCAGAGATTTTAAACATTGAAAACGGAAATTTAAAGTCTCGCATAAGATTTGTGAAAAAAACTTTATTTACTTATGAAACAGTGCTTTAGAAAAATTTACGCCTTTTTAAAAAATTTCCTTTCTAATTTAAAATAAGAGATAAAAAGAGGCAAGAAAAATCTTAATAAATTAACAACACAAAAGAAGAAGAAATGTTAAATCGTATATTATGAACGATAAACTTATTTAAGAAATTACAAGATTAAAATCTTTAATAATTTCAAGTAATTATAAGATCACATTTTATTCCTTGCGCTTTCTTAAAAACTTCAAATTGTATTCAGTTTTTGGTGATATTTTTTTTTAATCTTCGGAAAAGACGAACTTGCTTTTAATAATTTGAAAGGTAAGGCAAATCAGTATGATGACATGCTATTTGAATTTATATAGCATACCTGCCAACTTTCACTCTTTCCGAGTGAAAGTTGGCGATAACAATAAACGAAAAACAATCTGACTCAAAAATATATTTATATTTTGATCCCGTTGAAATTCGCTTGTGCAAGGATTATTATGCTTTGATATATTTATTGTAATTATTTATACGTAGTGGTAATCAAACTCATTTATAATTATTATTATAATTCAAAAAGTTAATTGGAATAACCTGAGTATTACTACCACTTTAAATATGAAACTAAAATCTTCCGGAAAATCCGGAAGAGTTGGCAGGTATGATATAGTACAGCTGACAACTTTCCTCACATTTCAAGAAAATATCCTTTCTTTTTTCGAGTTTGAACAGAAAATCGATATTGTATGGAAAACAATAAAGAAGGCAAACGAGTCAGAGGCAGTAAAAATCATCCTACTGTTATTTTATATTTTAGTTTCCTTTATTATTATTTTATAGTAACCGGCTTACGACGATAAGTCTGGTTTATGACGATCAATGTTCAACTCCGTAGCATTGTAATTTAGAACCCAATCCAGAAGACAAAAAGAGCACCTGGATAAAACTTTGGTAAAAATTAGCCTCCTTTGAGGACTTTTTTGTGAAATTAAACAACATTTTAACGCAAATGTTGTTATGAAAATGTGAAATAAACAACATTTGCAAAATATTAAAATATTTTTACAGATAATTTTTTTATCAATTTTATTTAATTACCACTTTGAGCGATCTTTCTGTAAAAGAACAAAAATAGCAGGCATGTTTTGCTTTCTGAAAAAGTTATAGTATCTAATTTGTGGCGATGATAATAATGGTAATACTTGTAGAAAAAAGATAATTACGTGTACTCTTCCATAAAAAATCTAAATATCATTCATGTTATGGACTCAAGTTGTATTTTATATGATACTTTCAATTTTTGATGAGAAGTTATAGGAAAATTTCTCGAAATGGGAAATACTAAACAAAAAATATCTTAAATTTCGTCATCACTACAAAATATAGTTTTACAATAGGGAACAAGTGTTGGAGCATATGGTAGAAATCTCATAAATCTCGGTGCGCTGCCGCGAAGCGGCATTAACCGATTCATCTGTAGTAATAAATCGATGATGAGGAGGAATGCAGATTGTTGTAGCATAAAAGTATGTTATACACTACTACAAATTAATTTTAAAAAATTACGGGTATTAAATATTGTAAAAAAATAAAACAGATTTTCAAGTATTGAAATAACAAACTAGCGTTAATTTCATGCTTTTCTGAATTTTGAATTAAACTAAAAAACCTAATAAATGAATTTATTATCCATTTCGCCTGAATAACTTCTAGAAATAATTAAATTAGATCACTAGGAGAATCGTCCAACATTCATAGTAAGACGCTTAACTGAATTAATATGTTTGACATTTAATTAAAAACCACATCCTAAGTTCGTAGAAATAAATTTTGTTTGTCGTACAAAATAATAAAATATCACTTGTAAAAATAAGGATTGTAAAGGAGATTTTTTTTTCAAAAATTCCCTTTTCCCCAGATACATAATACGTGCTTATGAATAAAATTTATCCTGCGTTGATTGAAATAATCAGCCAGCTGAAAGCTAAGATTTTTTTCAAATGAAACTTTATCGTCAAAACATCCTATCTGAGACTAATTTATAATGACTGGATAAAATCAAAATCCAATTTAATTTTTAAAAAATGTAACAAGCGTGTATTTAGAATTCTTTGAACTTTTAATTAAAAATTTTGAAAGGAATATACTCGTATTATGTGTATAGTAATTATCTTTTTAATTCTGACAGGTAAGCTTAGTAGATCCAATTAAAAAAAAATTTAATTGAAAGTTACAAACACTAAATGAATCTTCAATATTTAAAATTTAAATTTTTTCAGTCGTAATCACTTATTTTCATTTTCTTCGAATTAAATAAAAAATACTTTTTAAAAATGTCGTTTTTGGAGAAAAATATTCATTTGATGCATTTTTACTTATTATGGAAGTTATAAATAACATTGGTACATTTACATTAAATTTAACTGAGGGCCACCTGTTTTGCAGATTCGCCAACCAGTATATATAAATAATATTATTATCAAATGCCGCTTAAATTCCTTATTGGGGGTATGACTTTATAAATGTCTTCAAAATTAAAACTTTGGAAATTTTAATATTTAATACTTTTCTAGTTTATAATGTATTTTGAAAAAATAGAATTATTGTTTTCATATCGAAAAAAAAGCTAAATTTAGCTCTTTCTTCTTCCTGCTCTTATTTCAATTATTTCAAAGCAAAGAAAATTCTCTCCTTGACACGTGTATCAGCTTCAATGTTTAAGCCTTAGGCCTAACAAAATGTTTTATTCATTGCATCTGGAAAGGAAAATGTATTTTTTTGTAAATATATATACATGCACACAGATGATGACAAAAAATACGAACTCTGCGATATCAACTCTGTAAACAAATTATCTCTTAGCAGCGAATGTCTTGGAAATTTTTACATGACAAAACGTGAAGTTCTTGGAAAAAGCGTTATTTTTAGCCACGCTATAAATTGGATCGACCAAAATAAAGAGAGAAATTAATACATTTGCCTTAGCTTTGATACCAACAATTTTTAAACCCTTTCGAAGAATAGAGATATTTATTAAAGAATGCTTTTAGAATTGTAGTGTTATTTAAAAAGGAAATAAGATTTAGATTTTCTTCCCTCCTTTCGTTCAATACAAATTTTGCATTTGTAAAAAGGATACCCTATCTAAAAGCTTCGAGCATGATCTTTTACTTTGTGCCAACAATTTGCCATGAAAAATCTTCCACAACCTTTGATGCTGAAATAAAAATTGTTTAACCCCTTCTCTGTCGGTATCGCGTCGGAGTTTTTGCTCCCGTATGGTCAGCGTCGCATGTCGTGCGAGAAAAATTTCATAATTGAAACTGAATTCGTCGCTGCTTACACACCTCTTTAAATCCCGTGATTATTTTTGTATTTCTGAATATTGCTAAGAGATGGAGCAACTAGTTACAGTTTCTTCAAAATTTTTGCTGTGAGATTTCCCGCCGTGAATTGAAATCAAAATCTTGTACTTTTTGTAATTTCGCTTTCATCAGTGTTACCGTTACTTGTAATATGTAGTAAATTATTTCAATTTTGTGATAAATGTGATTTTTACTCTCTGATGCACAAGATTGATTGTAAAGCTGCATTAACGGTAAGGTTAAAAATTTATATTCTGAAATATTTTTTACCCTATTTTAACAAGTATTTTTTGGAGATATTTATCTTAAATTCTTAAAAGCAATAGAGGCAATTAAATAGAGTTACCAAAGAAGTGTTCGTGCAAAATATTTGATAAACTGGTAGACAATTAAACACTAAAGCTTTCGGAATTTTTGGTAAATTTACAAATATTTTAAATCCTCATCACGAGAGACAGTTGGAACGAAGTGGCGCTTTATATAAACTATGAATCATTTACATGTAGTAATGTGATAGCTTTGAAAAAAATAATTGCAATATTTTAAAAATTAAACTTAACTATCAAATGAAGAAATTTCCCCAAAAGGCATACAAGGTTGGTCCAAATTTGAAACATTTAACTAGGTAAAATCTTGTTATTTATCATTACTGCCCGATAATTACAAGATATCGGATTAAGTTTTTAAAAATATATATTTAAATTTCTATTTTTATCTGATAAGGAACACATGGTCTGAACTTGAGGCTTCTATCTTGTTAAAAACGTATTTTAGCAATACCGAAAAAACGTCTAATTACTGCTTTATTACCCGATAAATGCTGATGATCAACAAAAATATCGAAATGAAACTTTTTTATTTTCATTATTTTTAACTGATTAAGAACGTAGGGTCCAAATTTGAGGCTTCTATCTTGTGAAAAACGTTATTGCTAAATTAGCTCATTACCCCCTAATTTCCTAAAAATTGTTTTTATTCTTATATAAATCTTATAAAGAACGTATGGTTCAAATTTGAAACTTCCATCTTGGTAAAAACATGTTAGATAGCAATATTGTC
This sequence comes from Parasteatoda tepidariorum, assembly GCF_043381705.1. NCBI lineage: Eukaryota > Metazoa > Arthropoda > Arachnida > Araneae > Theridiidae > Parasteatoda > Parasteatoda tepidariorum. The sequence goes on along the minus strand of NC_092209.1, from coordinate 22,751,538 downwards.
AATTTAAGGCTAATTACCCCAGATGTACTGGATAATTATAAAGTATCAAAACGAAATTATTAAATTTTTTTTTGTATATCCGATATGAAACACATGGACCAAATATGAGACTTCTTTCTTGCTAAAATCTTTTTCCTGTCAAATTAGCTAATTACCCTGAATTTTATCGATTGTTATAAGCTATGGAAATGAAACTCCTTTAGTTTTTCCTTTTATCTTATAAAGAACACGTGATCGAAATTTAAAATTTCTATCTTTGGGGCATACTAAAACATGTCATTTCACATTACTGTTGTTTTTGTTGTTGTGGCTAATCCTCCAAATGTCTGACGAAGTCAAACAAGGTCCATCAGACCATTGATCCTATGAAAATCGAGGACCAGAAGGGGGGGAGAGTATATGTCCTTTTTGGAAAGTCCCAAACAGTCCAGAATGTGTTCGGGAGAAGCCTGCTCATTTTGACATTAGGAGCCCCCTGCCTTCGAAAAACGAGAAACTTTTTGCCTGACCGTTTGCTAATTTAGAAATTGCGATCTTAGAAGCTCTGTCACAATCGAGGGCGAATGAAGTACCTGGCTCCTTGCCAGCATACCAGTGGTGGGAGGGATGAACCTTCCACCCCTTCAAAATTTCAGAATATGGATGGATGTTCTAGGATGGTAAGTGTTGAAGAGGAAGGATTAGCGCGGTAACAGCACTCCTTGGCCAGTCCATCCGCCTGTTCATTGCCGTATATGTCAGCATGAGATGGGGTTCACTGAAAAATAAGCATCGTGGAATTTTGAAATGAGCTTGAGAAGGATAGAAATACTTGTTTGAAATCCAATTGCAATCCAGTTGTGGAGGTGTTGAGGTGAGTAGCGAATCTCCGTAAGGATTCAGAGGTATTCGAAATCATTTTCATTAAGAACAGCCTCAAGGCCTTGTTCAACTACAATTAATTCACTCTTGAAGACCGATGAGAAATCAGGGTTGCGGATGCAGATAGCCACTCTATCCCCTGGTTTCTCAATGTTCACATTACTGTTGATTAGGCTATTTAGCTCAATAATTAAAAAAATATCGAAATAAAACATTTCGTTTCCTCTTCTATCGGATAAACACATAGTCAAAATTTAAACACTGTATCTTTGCGGGTCAAATTTTTCATTTAGCTTATCTTTCAATTAGAAGTAATTTACCCCTATAATTAGAAAATATCGAAATTAAACTCCTTTTGTTTTTCTATTTATTTCATAAAGTTAATCCAAATTTTAGATCTCAAACTTGATGGGAAGTGGGATGAATAGTCATGAGTTAGTGAAGCAAGCAAGAAATTGCCCACTTTGCTTGCTCATGAAATAGATTTGGGTATGAATACACAAAAAGTTTTTTTTAAATCCCGAATTCGAAATTTTTTTATGAGGTCGCCCTAAGGTTATAAATACCTGAAGATATTATGATACGTATGTTGACATGGATTGCAATTTTTCTAGACACAAATCTTTGCATACTTAATTAATCCCCCACTTAAGGTCTGAAATTATTACTTCACATTTTTAATATTTTTCCACTGAAAACTAACACTTCAAAGAAAAAAATGGTAGTTTTGTTCGAAACAGAGCATTTTACAACAAGCTCACTCTCCAGCCTTACATGATAGGGCACCAACTGAGACCTGAGGAGTAGAAACTTCGCACCTACATCCATGAACATTTTCTTCAATTTTAGTTTTAAACTCTATCATATTTTGCTTAAGATATACAAGATCAAATACTAGAATTGAGAGAACAATTTTAAAACATTGCATTTAAAAATTCCGTCAAGCATATTTTTATTTTATTTTATTTTATAACCGTCATTGAACAACCGCCCCAATTTCGGGTTCACGACAAATATTGCTCTACTCCGTAGCCTTGTAAGTTTGAACCCAATCCAGAAGACAAGGGAACTCCTGAATCAAGGATTAGGGAGAAACGTACCATCGTGAAATACTTTTTGATGGAACTAACCCGAATTTGCGTTACATGCAGAGGTCAACCACGAAAACCTCACACAGTTGCTCTAACGGCATGGGGACTCTAATGGTCCGCCTACTGCTGAGAATATTTTATGTCAGCACTGTGGTAGGTATGAGTCGGGTGCGGGATTCGCCACCAATAGGATTCGAACCCGGGGAAATCTCATTGGGAGGATAGTGCTCTATCACCTGAACTACCGCGGCTCCGTCAAGCATACTGAAAAAAAAAACGAAGCAATACAAAACTCATTTAGACATTTATTTTAACAAACTCATTTAAATGGCAGATTTTACATTTACAAGCTGTAATAAGGATCTGCTTATTTTCATCCATTAAAGGTATAAAAGACATATAAGAAAATTACGAGAATAAAAATCGTAAAATGTATTGTTTACAGCAAATTTTATGTTCCTTATTCGTGTGTACATAATATCTACTTCTACTTTTTTTGTTTTTGTTTGTATTGTTTGTGTCGTAAAAAGCTTTTATGTTAAGTACCTTAAGAAATGTTAGTACTCTTAAATCCCTATAAAACTTTTCGTAATCCTTTCCTCGAAAATTCTCATTCAAATAAACATTTTCAGAAAAAAAAACATAATCGAACGATATGTTAATCCTGAAACGAAAATTTTTCATCTAATCCCGACTAAACCTAAAAACTCTGATGAAGAACTATTTAAAACAAATAATATACAACTTTTATAACGCTTTGAAATTTTTTTGCAATTTTAAAATTAAAGAAGACTGTAAAAAATGGATACTCAATTTTCACGACTTTCCTCGTTTTTAACGTAACCGTTCCGGTCAGACCAGTGGTTCCTGAACTCTTTTGTCTCGTGACCCCTTGCCATGTTTTTCGGTTTCGGGTTGACCCCCTGCCCTGCTTACCTGATATTTATTTTTTGTAAATTCATCAATTTAAAATGTATTTTTGACAGCTGATATAGTGCTACTCACTGTGAAAGATCTAAATTTCTAACTTTAGTGAAGTGTAGTTAATGTGACTTTGTGTAAAATCATATCTTCTTGCATTGAAGTAATTATGCTTAATTTCTCAACAAACATTTATTTCTATAAATTCCTAAAATTAAATTCCGAAATTATATTTTTACCAGTTGTTTTTCCATATTTTAAATTAATAATTATTTAATAATAATAATTTTGTATCAAAAGCAGATTCTCTCTAGGCGTCACTCTTACTAGTTCTTTAA